>NW_006286587.1:6040202-6046825 GCF_000327345.1 Myotis davidii
AAAGAGTGACTGGAAGCAACAGGAAAGAAACTGCACTTTGTAAACAAGCCTATGTTCTGATCGGGGATGATCGCACACTAGAGCAAGATTTCCTGGCAAGGCGGTGGTGAACTCAGGGTCAGAGAACAGTTACTGGGTAACTTTTTACAAATATGACTCTGATACTAGTTTGAGAGAAAAGCAATTAAGTAGGCACCCAGAGACCATTGTCGTTCTCATTATGTATCTTGGGATTCTTGTCCTCCCCTCTGAGGTGGTATTTATTCTCTTTCTGGAAACAAGGCACTTAACATCTTGCTCTTTATTTGTCATAGACAACCATCATCAGAAAGAATGGAGGTACCTACACAATTTTAAATGCCTTTGCTTTTGTAGGATATCTTAAAATGGTATTGATGGGAATAATATGAAAAAAATACATTAATTCACTGATTGATTTGTTTAAATGTTAAATGTAAGTAAAATCAGTTTTGCTTCCACAAAGTTCTGTAATATTGAATTGATTCCAGAGCTGTTTCAATGTAGCCATTATGACTAAGTCATAACTGAAAGGTTAAAGTCGGTGGGTGGTGTGTGGGCAGGCTGAATAGCCATCTCAGATGGTGAGTAAAGAAAAAATTAAATTTATTTAAGGAAAAGGAATGGGGGATGGGGATATGGGGCTATCCAAAAGAGAGAGCTGTATAACACTGAGCCAAAGCGTATTGGGTCTATGGTGGCAGCAAAAATGTACTTAGGACAGTGAAACAAAGAAAGGCATAGAAGAAACAACAGGAAGACCTAGGCTGGGCTGCTTTGGGTGGCTGAGAAGTCAGAGAAAAGGGGGCCTTGGAGAAAAACAGAGCAAAGAAGAAAAAGCTGGGATTTATGAGTGAAAAGTTGAGACATTAGAGGATCGTCCTACATTTTCTCATAGAGGATCGAGAAAGAAAAAAAAAATGAAAAAGAAGTGGAGGAAATAACCACACATGCTCTTTAAATTCTCCAAGGTTTCAGACCACTAGGATCCTGTGAGTGTAAAATAGAACAGGTAAGAGTAAGCATACGAATAGACCATAACTAAACACATTTTCATGATATTTTAGAACACCAAGGGTAAGAAGCAGACGCTAAAGATTCCAGAAATCAGAGTAGGACAGGAAGTTTACCACAAAGATGATTTCTAGAAGACAAGATAACAATGCCTTCATGGGTTGCAGGGAAACTAATTTGAACCTGCAATTCTGTCCCAGCATTTTAAGACAAGGAAGAACTAAAATAAGAATGAAAACATTTGATCACTCCCAGATCAATCCTAGCAGAATTAATGCAACAAAGCCCAAGAGGGAATGCTATATCCCAAGGTCAAGTAAATAAAATAAACCAAGGAATATAGTTTAAAAAAATCAAGACAATAGTTTTTTTTTTTGGAAAAAAAAAACCCTTTTTTTTTTTAACAAAACTGTCAAAATTAGAATAGGTATTTTAGAGAACTCTAAAATCCTAAAAGCAAATGAAAGTTCTGTTACAGATAATGTGATAAAACAGAATATTCTCAGTGACAGATAAAATTGCCATGTTTACATAGGGCCCTCCCCAGTTTTTCTTTCTGCAGTTCTTGAGTAGCACTGATTATGTGGCTATGTTATATGGCCTGCTGTCTGCATTCAGACACACCACTTGTTTCTGCAGAAAATAATTATTCAATTTTCATATTGTAAAGGTCACTCGTTTTCCAATTTATAATATCAGTGTGTAGAAAAGTTATAGCTCAGAACAAGGTATACATGGTAAAACATTGACAGTGTAAAAGTTACTGTTTTTTGGAGAAAATTTGGGAGACAGGAGGAGGAAGCGAGGTGAAGGAAAATAGAGGGACCCTAATCTCTCATTTGAGCATGTTATCTAGAGGTGCATGCTGCAATTCAGTAGCCCCTGGCCATGTGTGGCTTTTCAGCAGTTGAAACATGGCCCTTTCACATTGAGATGTGCTGAGTGTGAGGTATACACCAGATTTCAAAGACAGTATAGAAAAAAGAATGTAGACTATCTCAACAATTTTTATATTGATCGCATGTTGAACTGATAATACTTTGGATATATTTGGTTAAATAACGTATATTGCTAAGATTAATTTTGCCATTTGTTTTCTTTTTGTTGTCGTTAATCCTCACCTGAGGATATTTTCCCATTGATTTTTAGAGAGAGTGGAAGAGAGAGGGAAAGACAGAGAGAGACATCAATGTGAAACATATCCATTGGTTGCCTCCTGCACCAGCCCTGACAGGGTCTGGGCCAGGGAGGAACTTTTAACCAAGGTACGTGCCCTTGACGGAATCGAACCCGGGACCCTTTGGCCTTCAGGCTGAGTCTCTATCCACTGAGCTAAACTGGCTAGGACTGTTTTCCTTGTTTTTAAAGTGAGTACAAGAAAATTTTAACTTAGCTACGTGGCTCACACTCTATTCTATTGAACACCTCTTGCTCTGGGAAGATGGACATATATGCTAGAGGACTGAAAGCAGAAATTATCGCTTTGCTTATACTATTGTGGAGGTGGACTAGGCACCTTGGGAAAAGAAAGCTTTTTGTTTTTTAATGTTCATATCTTTTAGAAATTATTTTTGTTTTCTAAACTCTTCAGCAGTTTCAAAAGGCTATTTGTAAGACATGTGAAAAGCATGAGGCATAACAAGATGATAAACACTCTTAATCACTCCCAGTTTAAGGAAAAAAACAACCCACCATTTACTTTTAAGACATCCCCCCTCCCACCTGTCACTCCTGGGTGGTTTTAATTTTAATTGTTATCACTTTCATAATAACAAAAATAATCATATTCTTTTAAAGAAAGTTTTTAAGTGGTGGATCTGTGTATAGAATTTTTTGGTTTGGGTAATTTGGCAATATTGAATTTGAAAAGGTGTATACTGTTGAATTCAATGGCTCCCTTTGATACATTTGTTTTGTGTTCTGAAATATGCAAACTGCAAAGAGCTATGTAAGCTTTAATGTCATTTTATTTTTTAAAAATCACATATTTGTATGTCTATTTTTACTAGTATAATAATGCATATACATTCATATGCTGCCATGCATATGTGATATAAGTATGCATGTATACACATGAACATATCCATATATATAAAAGCCCAGTGACTGGAACAGCAGAATAACCAGAATGACCAGCAACTGGTGGGTATGATGCACACTGCGGCAGCCAACCAGCGTGATCCGGGCCCGTTGGTGTCCCCCTCCAGCCGGTCTGGCCCCTGATCACCCCCCTACCCCAATCTTGGATGCCACCAGTACATGAATTCGTGCACTGGTCTCTAATGCATATATAATAACTGGTAGCATTGCCTCAGAAGCCTGATTAGAAATGTGGAAGGAAGTGACTTCATGTTCTTGTTTTATACATTTTCAGAGAAAGATAATAATGGAATTATTATTTACATAATTTTGATCATTTTCTGTAATTTCCAAATAAAAATACTTGAAGAAATAAAATAAATATTTAAACATGTTCTAACCGGGCTTTTTTTAAGGAAAGAATACATTGCCTTAGAAGATAGGAAGTAATGTGTTTAGAAATTTTAAAAAATCAGAAGTTACACGAAAGCATTAAAGCCATCATTTTTCTTCTCCCAACCCCAAATGTATTATTAGTCCAAAAGACAAGTATCATCACCTTTGAATTAGCCCTACAGTCGATTCCTTACCTAGTCCTCTCAATGTAAGGCACTTGGAAATAATGCAGTGTTCTTCCTCCACTCGGCATCATTTCTAACACATCATAGAAGCAGCAGGTGATCAAGTCACAGTAACGTGATGACCTGGGCTTCCCTCAGGACAGTCAGAACAAAGGAAATGCCTGAATCATTTTAATTTGTTGAATGTGTGTTATGTGCCTTTGAGTTGGCGCGTACTCCTGATGACCCTATGAATGAGTGATGTCCACAATGTCCTGTCCTCAATAGCCATATTCAGTTCCTGTAGACTCATGCCTGTGACTTTTTCTTTTTCTTTTTAGAGGATGTTTATTAAAGCTGGGGACAATCAAACAAGGAAGGGCCTAGGATAGAAAAAGCAATAGGAGGGGAAATGTCTGTGTGTATATATCTTTTTTTTTTACTTTTTCTCTGATTATAAATGTTCATGTGCATTGAAAAGGCTTATTAAAAGAAGAGGTGCAGCCCTAGCTGGTCTGGCTCGGTGGATAGAGAGTCAGCCTGCGGACTCAAGGGTACCAGGTTCGATTCGGTCAAGGGCACGTACCCTGGTTGCAGGCACATCCCTAGTGGGGGGGGGGCAGGAGGCAGCTGATCAATGTTTCTCTCTCATTGATGTTTCTAGATCTCTATCTCTCTCCCTTCCTTTCTGTAAAAAGTCAATAAACTATATTAAAAAAAGAAGAGGTGCAATACGTACTGTAATCCTATCATTCATACAAAACTATTAACAATATTTCGCTGTATTTATTTCTAGTATTTTCAGACACATACATAAACTATATTTTAAAACTTTGGTCACATATTGTGTATATGTATTCTGTTGTTTACTGCAGAACATTATATTGTGAGTGCTTTTTGATGGCATTGAGTATTCTTCATAAACATAGTTCCAATGACTTTGAAATAGATCATTTGAGAGGAATCAATTAAAAATATTTAAGAATTTAAATTCTTAGTGGCTATATTACATTTTTATTGTGGTTAGGATAGAACATATTTATTCTCCCACTTGAGTTTGAGTGTATAATTGATACCATATATAAAAGATAATGAGATGTTTACCTTGTCATACTCAGTAGTGATTTCTTGAGTTGTTAATGTGAGGTGAATGAAAGTTTTCCCTGTGGATGTGGAAGACATATCTAAGGACACATCTTTAATGAAAACAGACTGGTTGTGTACTTCTGTGTCCATCAATAGATGAAAAAGTGGAAACTTCATTAATGCAAAGTGGCATGGGGCTATATCTGAAATCTTAGAACAAAAATGAAATTTAGATTCTGGCCTTGTCTCAGGGAGACAGAAAATTGCAGGCTCATCTTTGCCATGTCATCTACCTGTAATGTCTCATTTGGCATAAATTAGCATTATCTAGGTGAATTCCACCTGGGTCAAGTCTGATACATGTCATAAAAGATGGGATGTGGCAGTGGTTAGGGAAATTGGGGGAGGATATCTTCTATAATTAAACGAATGGGTCAGGTGAGGTGGTTAGAGGAAGGAACATGGGGTGCGGCGGGGATCGCCTGCATAGGGAGGAGGGATGGAAGACTAAGCAGGGTTTCTTTATACTTGACATGTAAGGATAACAAGGTTGAAGGACATGGGAAGGAAGGAAGTAGATTGAAGTAAACAGTCTTAATTATTGGAAGAGTTTGAAGAGTTGACCCTGTATGACATTCCAGGAGGAAGTGAAGGCCCCTTTTTAATGACTTGCAGAAGGTCCCAGAATTGTTCACAGTTAGCCCCAGGAAGCTGCCCACCACTGCTGGATATAGATGAACTATTTTTTCCTCTAAGATCCTGACCTCTGGGACAGAGCCTGGATGTTTTCTAGAAATTTTGAGCTGACATGTCAATGTATTTGATGATATAAAGTGAAACTGCATTCCCTTTGCATTGGAATTTGTTTAAGCAAGAAGAAGGGAATTTATTGAAAGGATACAGGGCTGTTTCCAGGAATTTTGGGATAAGAAGGGTAGGATCTGCAAATATGACCTGAAGGTTTTCGAAGATCCAGGCAGCAACCGATTTTCAGGTGGTCTCCTACCTTTGCTCACCAGTGTTGCTTTTCTGTGTCCCTATTACTCTTTCCACATGGATTACATTGACTACCCCAGATATTTACATCCCCTCATTCAAGAAACTCATGACTGGCATCTCTGAAGTTCAATCCTAAACTTTCAAGAGCAGAAGAAGCTGATTGGCTCAGCATTGAGTACATGTCCATCCTTGGTTCAGTCAGCTCTGGCCAGGGGCAAGGTCCTGTCACAGGGTGCCACTGATACCCTGTGAATAAGGGTCTGATAATAATTCTAAGAGAAGGGAGTTGTGGGCTCAATGGCTCCCCAGAATTGACCATTACCACTGATACTTAGCAGATGTGGGCAGGGGACATAGTCTTTTTCCATCATTGTTTCCTTTTCCACCAAGCATAATATCTTGTTCCTTGCTATTGAAAGTGTGTTCCATGGACCTGCAACATTAGTATCCCCTGAGCACTTAGAAATGCAGAATCTCAGGACCCCAGACCTATTGATTCAGTTCCCAATATCCCCAATAATTATAGGACAATAATATTGGAGACATGCTGATTAGATGAAGAAACAAGTTGGGAACCAGCCATAGATTAGGCTGTCGGGATGGCTTCTTCCACAGGTGCCTGGCAGGTTTTTTCTGACAAATAATTGCCCTTGCCCTCACTACAATCACCTTTAAAGGTGTTTCTGCTGAAATTCAGGGTCCAGGATGTGAATGGAGAGAGCTGCTTGAGTCTGATGCAGGAATCATAATGTGCTGCACTAAGGGATAATTGGTGGTTTGCAAAGGAAAGAGAAAAGCGATAAAGGTGTTAAAATCTTTGCCCAAACAGAATTTTCACCAAGCTTACTTTTAATTAGATAGTCATTA
>NW_006286587.1:6047747-6058909 GCF_000327345.1 Myotis davidii
TGGGAGAGGGCACAGGCCGGGCTGAGGGACCCCCTTCCACCAAGTGCACAAATTTGTGTGCACCGGGCCTCTAGTCTACATATAAAAGCCTAAGTGACCATTATGACCAGAACTACCATTTGCTATGATGCACACTGACCACCAGGGCGCAGACGCTCAACGCAGGAGCTGCCCCTGGTGGTCAGTGTGCTCCCACAGCCAACCTCCCTCAGCCAGCCAACCTCCTTCAGCCCCTTCCCCCAGCCTGCCAACCTCCTGGGGTCCCTCCCCATGGCCTACCGGCCCCCTGATAGGCCTTGATTGCCGACCAGGCCGAGGGACCCCCCCCCCGTGCACAAATTTGTGCACAGGGTCTCTAGTTTTTTTTAAAAAAAAGCTTAAGCTCTTTGTGAACTAAACTGACAACTTTTGATCATGGAGAGGAGACCAGATTGCTTATTCAGAATACAGACACCCTCAAGAAATTCACTGGGTAGAATATCCTTGGCAGACATTCAGAAATCCACCCCATTAGTGTTCTAAACTTTGAAGTCTAAAAAGATAAATTTCAGACACTCTACTTTGTAGGCATTCTGTCTTCCCGCAGTTTCTCTTGTTGACTCCTTAAAGAGCCCTGGGGACTAATGTGGGCCGCCATAACCTGCCATTATTATTAAATCAATCTGCTCATTTGCAAGGAAGCATTTATTATTTCATAACTCGACCAGACAATGCATAAAAATTATTTTCTTAAAGAAACCCTTACTTCGTAACTGCCAGGAGTGACCAGATGGAAATGACAAGAATTTCTACTTCTCTGGGTAAGCTGGAAGCCCCGCCTCAGAAGGACCCTTCTCACAGGCATTCAGAACATTCTTCGGTGCTTATTTTCTGGAATAGAAGTGGTTGGTTTCCCTGGATCAGGTTGCCTCTGTCAAAGCCAACTGTTCTCATACCGTTGGTATTCTAGGTGATCAAATTTCTATATTCATTAAATCAAAGTATCATTTTATCCAGGGAGGTTTTCATCCCTTTATTGGATAGAAAAATGGAAGTATGTGGAAGTCTGACGTACTGTTTCCCATTCTTGGCTGCACATGGGAATCACCAGGGAGCTTTGACAACAGGTGCCTGAGCCACATCTCCAGAGATTCCCCGAGTAACTGTGCATGCAGCCTGAATGTGGGGAATTTAATCCCCTCCCCTCCTCCCAGATTCACATGTGTTGCCAAGGTTGAGAACCATCACTTTATTGACCTGTTTATGAAACCCATAGGGATGCTTGTCAAAGTGCATACTCCCAGGGGCCCTGCCCAAGAGAGTCAAATTTAGTATTTTGGGGACAACTGTAAGAATCTAAATCTTTGAGCAAGCACCGCCCCGTTATGATTCCAATAGAGGAGGCCCTGGGGCCACACTGAGAAACACTTTCTAGGAGATCATGTCTAAATAGAGAAAGACTGTTAGGACCAAAATGTGTTTCCAGTGCTGGGTCATTAGCGATCCGTAAGTAAGTGATTCAGGCTATTTGTAAAAGATGATGAAACAGTAACGTGGCATAGGGTGAGGCTCCTGAGGTAGCTACAGAGGAACAGAGCTCTGGTCCTCATTTTGCTTCTGTAGCCAGATCTGTGGTCCCCGGCAAAACACGCAGTCACACTGACCCAAGCTTTTCGCCTCTCAAATGAGGGCCTTGGAAAAGATTAATCTCAGGTCTTTTGAATCCCCAACATCTGATGGTTCTCTCTGATGCTAGAATTTTCTGTTGGCATCAATTATTTTTTCGGCAGGACTCTTGATAGATGCACCAAAGCATTGGGTCAGCAAGCATGGTCCCTGGGCCAACGGCATCTTCCCCCCTGGGCACTTGTTAGAAACGTAAGTTCTTGAGTGCTGCCCCGGACTTACTGAGGCCAGATCCTTGGGAGTAAGGACCACTGTCCCAAAAATAATTCTTGGTAAAAAGAAAATCAAGAAGTGTTCTTTTGCCGAAACCGGTTTGGCTCAGTGGATAGAGCGTCGGCCTGCGGACTGAGGGGTCCCGGGTTCGATTCCGGTCAGGGGCATGTACCTGGGTTGCGGGCACGTCCCCAGTAGGAGATGTGCAGGAGGCAGCTGATCGATGTTTCTCTCTCATCGATGTTTCTAACTCTCTATCTCTCTCCCTTCCTCTCTGTAAAAAATCAATAAAATATATATTTTTTAAAAAAGTGTTCTTTTTACCTGTAGTGAAGGAAAATCACCTCTACAATATGAACTTTTTAAAATCTTCACCCAAGGAAATTTTTTCCATCCATTTTTAGAGAGTGGAAGGGAAGGAAGAGAGAGAGAGAGAGAGAGAGAGAGAGAGAGAGAGAGAGAGAGAGAAGAGGGAGAAGAGAAGTGAATCTCATTGACTGATTACCTCCTGCATGTGCCCTAACCCTGACCAGAGCCAGCAATCGAACCTGCAACTCTTTGGTGCACAGGCTGACACTCTAGCCATTGTGCAACACTGGACAGAGCTATAATATGAACTTTTAACACTATTTAAAATGTGACAATATATATGTTGGCAAGCTGATTCAAATGGAAGGGAAATCTGTAAAAAATAGTGAAACCCAGAGCCTTGATACACAAAGTGAATATCAGCATTACCTTACGATCTGTGAGACTTGCAGAATCTCTGACCTCGCCCCCATGTACTGAATCAGAATCTGCATTTATTTCTAAAACTTCTGGTAACTCATTTACTGATTAAAATCTGAGAAGCCCTTCTCTGGATAAAGATGTTAAGACCCTAATGCCAGCGTTCCTTTAGTTTCATAATAGTAATTATATGACTATCAACTAGTACTTGGTTCCACCCACAACTTCCATAGTCAAATCCAGGAATATATTTATTTCCTCTAAGTTTTCTCTATACTAATTTCATTCTAATAGTTGGTAACTGTTGTTTTCAATTCATATTTTACCTATTTGAGGATTTTAAGCCTTTTTTCACATTCTTCATTGAAGAAAATTACTTAACACTTTCACTTTTTTATTCCTTTTTATTCCCCCCCTCCACTTTTTTAAGCTGCCATCTCAGTCTGGAATATTATTTGAGAATATTTTTAAACTTATTTTTCTGGTATCTGGCCCTCTTCTTTACAATGGAGGATGGGCAGCATGTTGGTTGGTGGCTGGTTTTGTTTTTTATTTCATTTTGTTTTGATTCATTGCTATGTTTGTATGTCTGTATCAATCTCATTAAAATTATAAATTAGAAGATTACCATTAAATTACAACAAATTATAAGTTAGATTAACATTAAATTGCAGACTTTTCTCTTAAAAGGAAACAATTAGTTAGGGACCCATTAATTCCAGCAGTAGAAGTTTGAACATTAAGAATAAAGAGGACCCAGCCTGTGCTGTGGTCCCTGTGGGGCAGGACGAGACAACTTCTGATTTTACAAACAGGCAGATTTAGAATAAAGTAGATGGAAATGGAGCACAGCATACTGTGTGCATCTTCTTATGTAGCGACTTTTTAAAATAATCCTTTTAATCATTCTGGCCTTTAGGCATTCTAGTCACAGTTCCTAGGTTCCAAGATATTTCCGGCCTTTTCAAAATATATGTGAGTTCTGAAAAAATGTTACTGGCTCAAAAATAAGATTTGAAGATTGCCACATTAAAATGACTGTTTCAAAATTAAATATCCCCCAAATAAGACATGTTATTAACTATGACATATCAACTTATAAATCATCCTCATGCACTTATATATAAACTATGGTTTAGGTGCCATTCAGTATGTTTGTTATGATTTGGGGTGGTGTCTCTAACAATTAAGACTTCCTATAGCAAGAAGGATGTTAAAACTCTTATTTCTATGGTTAATTACTTTCTTTTATCTCTTCAATGACTACTCCATATCTACTTTTTATATTTAGAAGTAGAAATTTTTCAAGATTTTTTTTTAAATTTGTAAAAATAAGAATGTGCCAAAAGGGTCATTTAAAATCAATTTTGAGGTACTATTTCTCTCTAGAAAAGCAATTCTTGACTTTTTGAGGGAATACAACTCAAGAATCTCATGAAAACTAAAGAACATCTGCTGCAGAAACATGAAAATATGCACAAAAAATATGCATGTGGGCCAAAGATTAAAATGCTTCAGTAAAAGCTGTTTTCATGACCAAAATAAATAAACAATACAATTAACTAAGATAGTCACTTAAGGAGTTTTAAGGACAAAAAAAGATCACTGTTTGGTTCACATAGCTGAGAAGTGCTCTCTAGGTCTGATTGTATTTGGTTTCTGGCATGTCTTCTACTATGTTTGGATAGTTCTCTGGCTTCACTTGTTAGTCATTGATAGTTCTAGGATGATACCCCATGGTATCAAACCTAGCAGAATAAAGAAAGACTCAACATCCCAGGTATTTCAAATAAGTCTCAGAATTGAACTTATTAATCCCAGTTGGTTAGTTCCAGTATTCTGTCCACTTCTGAACCAAGAGCATTCTATCCCTACCAATAGGAGATCATAGCCCAGATCACAAGGTTCACTCTGCAGTCAGTATCACTGGAACCTCAGCAACTGAGTTCCAGAGAGGAGAGGATTTCAAGATGGCTATCAGGGTACTCTCATCAGTAAAAGGAGGAATGGTGTTAAGCAACAAAAACAACCAAAACCCACTGCCATGGGCAACCCCTACTCATACTGAATCCCATTCAGTATGTTTGTTATGATTTGGGTTGGTGTCTCTAACAATTAAGACTTCCTATAGCAAGAAGGATGTTAAAACTCTTATTTCTATGGTTAATTACTTTCTTTTATCTCTTCAATGACTACTCCATATCTACTTTTTAAAGAAACCATCTCATTTGCTCAGGCCAACCTTGTTTACTCCTATAAAGCCCCAAATACTTGTTCACCATTCATTCCCTTAATATGAATGTACTGTGCACCTTTTGTGCAAGGCTCTTTCTTTCTTTCTTTCTTTCTTTCTTTCTTTCTTTCTTTCTTTCTTTCTTTCTTTCTTTCTTTCTTTCAACAAGTCTGCAACAATGTGGTTCATTGTTAACAGAGAAGGAAAAATACACTTGAAATTTATAAGTAATGAACAGAACACATTTGAAGAACATGCTGACAGTTGTCAGTAGGTAAAGGATTTTATGTCATGCCTTCATTTGTTAGTAATGGGAGTGACCTCCTAGAGCTGGGGGGATGGATTGGACAGAATACCTGGATATGACCAACCAGCATTATCAAGCTCAATTCTGAGACTTTATTTGAGCTATCTAGGAAATGAATTCTTCTGCTAGGTTTGATACTATGGGATATCTGCCTACAGCTGTCACATGTAAGATATAATGTGTTAAGCTAACACACGTCATCATTCCAACACAGTGTGCAAAGACTGAGTGGTACTGGAAAAAATCTAGAAAACACAAGGTAGCTTACTTTGGCCATGGATTGCTGAATTTAAATGGTACTTTTATGAAACTTCCAAATAATCCTGGCCTTAGGCACTATGACAGGGGCCCATAAGTAAACGGCTTTTATGTCAACTGAGATCAAGGCAGGAAAAAAACCACACTAGGTGTTTCAGCCAGAAAAGATATACTACAGAAAAGATATACATTGGGTTCTTACAACGTGATCTAAAAGGCTAGAGAATGAGCAATGATGTGGCCACAACTGGACTTTTGAGTTCAAGGGCATACCACTACTGCCAGAAGCCCTCTCTTAAGTCTTTGTCTTTCAAACCTTGCTTAGTGGCAGAAGCAGTAAAAGTAGGAAGATGGCTACTGCCTTTCAGATATTTAAATGCTTCTAATCTGTTCTAGTTCTAATTGGAACCCAGCTGCCAAGAAGTCTTGGAAATTTAACGTTTAACTTTCTGGCCTCCCCAACAGAGGAAAGGTGGCTAGGCACCCAAGTGTATGTATAATACACACACATATCTATAAACATATACATAGAGAATGAAATATTATGCAGCCTTAAAAAAAAGAAGGAAATCCTGCCATTTACAACATGGATGAACCTACAGGATATTATGCTAAGTGAAATAAGCCAAACACAGAAAGACACATATTGCATGATTTCAGTTATACGTGGAATTTTAGAAAGTTGAACTCATAAAAACAGAGAGTAGAATTGGGCTGATATGTGGGGGAAATGGGAAGATGTTAGTGTACAGTGTTTCAGTTGTATGGGATGAATAAGTTCTGGAGATCTAATGTACAGCATGGTAACTATAGTTAATAACACTGTCTTATTTAGCTGAAATTTGCTGAGAATAGATCTTAAGTGTTCTCATTACAAAAAAAGTTAACTGTGAGGTGATATTTATGTTAATTAGCTTATTGTGACAATTACTTCACAATGTATACATATATCAAAATATCATATTGCACACTTTAAATAAATACAATTTTATTTGTCAGTTATACCTTAATAGAGAGGTGGGAAAAATCAGTTCTCAGATTTTTATTAATGAAATATCTTTGTGTTCATTTGTCCACAATTTAAAATAAGTTATAAGATTAGGCCTCACTAAACAGAGAATTGCATGTTTTCTGTTTTAAAATTTATGTTTAAGTTTACAGACAGTAAAATTCATGTTTTGGGTTTAAGTTACATGAGGTTTGACAAATGCATGAAGTCATGTAACCTCTGATATTAGGGTACAGATCAGTTCCAGGACTCCAAAAAATTAATTTCTGCTGCCTGTTTGTAGTCAACCCTTTCTCCATCCTTATTTCTCTGTAAAAAATCAATTATATATATATATAAAACTGATCTACAAAAGAAGCCATTATCTTTGATTATTAGAATATTTTTAAAGCATAAGCAGTTGTGCCCTGGCTGGTGTGGCTCAGTTGGTTGGACATCATTCTGTTTCCACAAGCTTGCTGGTTTGATTTCCAGTCAGGCCACATGCCTGAGTTGTGGGCTTGATCCCCGATGGAGGGCATGCAGGAGGCCACTGATTGATATTACCTTCTCACATTTATGTTTTTCTCACTCTCTCCCTCCCACTGTCTTTCTCAAAAAAAAAAAAATCAATAAACTGTTTTGTTTTGTTTTTAAGAATAATATTCATGCAGTGGCTCATCTTCTCTTTAGTTCTTCTCGCTCTGCCATTCCAACCTTCGCTGTGAGGTCAGGGAAACCCAGCCCAGAATCCTGCCAAAGTGTGTTCTTCCATCTTTGTTCTCTTCTGAATTCTGTGCTACTTGGAATTAAACCAACTCATTTGAAAAAAAAAGAAGGTAAATGTCTTCCCTTTTCTGGGTAACTTCATTGACAATTAATCAGGTTATATAGCCTAATTACAATTCTTGAATAGGAGCAGGACAATTAAACAAATCTTAAGAAATGGAACTTTTTCCATTCTAATATTTAGACCAAGAACCTATAATGTACAAGTGCCGCTTCATCCCACCTCAGTGAGTTTTCCAAAAGATGAAATGCTTTTTAAAAGAATTGTTGTTTGATGCCAGATTAAAACTGAAAGGCCAGTGAAGGCCACTTAAGTTTTTATTTCAAGAAGTGGAGTCCTCTTTGGCTCTTTCACAGACAGCCTTTCTTCCAGGCAGATTTCAGCGTATTTTGATGATTCATTGGCTTATCAATTACAGTAGGAGAAAGCACTACTAGCCAACAACTAAGAAAAAGAGATAAGGTTCCATCATCCAGTTTCAGCGGCCTAAAGGTCTTAATGGGTGGAATGAAATTAATCAGCTTTGGATTCATCCAGTGTGAGGACTCACGCCCATCTCCTTTCTTGAGTTTTGTGCTTGTCCATTTTCCGTCTCACTTGGAAAATAGGGCCAGCAGAACACCTTCTTAGGCTCAGCTCAACAGCTAGGGGTGAGGAAACCAACGTGCTTGCTGTGTACTCTACCCCAGACATCCTGCATATCACATTCATTGTTTCACAACCTGATCAGGCAGATACTTTATTATCAACACTTTACAGGTTAGAAAGCTGAGGTTGAGAGAAACTAGGTAGTTCCCTAAGATTCATTACTTGAATCCAGGGCTATCTGGTAACAAAGTCTATGCTTTCAACCACTAAGTTTTAGCTTTTCCTTTGCATTTAAGCTTGATGTCATTTAGGAGACATTGATTCTGTCAGCGCTATGTGTGTGTGTGTGTGTGTGTGTATCATATGTGCATTTATAATGAAGATGATGCCAGCTTATCCAAATCACTTAACTCCGTCAATCATTTCTGAGCAAATGAGAGGTATGAGGAAAGAACAAATTCTGCATAAAATGTTTGTGGACCAGTGAGATGAATAATTAGAAACACTGAGTTTCTTCCAAGAAGGGTTGCCGAAATGCAAATAGAGTGAAATTCTTTACAGCATCTTGCCTGGAGACGAGTTACATTTAATGTCCAGGCTACCTACATTAGTCGGGGCATTTAGAGTATGAGATTACTGGATTTTAGAGGGATATGTTTTAACCTGATGTATGAAAACCTTCTTCATAACAAAACTTCATTGTAACTAGGTTCTATGTCATTTGAAAATAATTTGATGTAATTAAATCAGGTCAGGGATTTACACCTAAAACATTATAGGTGTGTAGTAGACATTAAAAAATTCTCTACTAGTCGTGACCAGTTTGGCTCAGTGGATAGAGCATTGGCCTGCAGACTGAAGGGTCCCGGGTTTGATTCCGGTCAAGGGCATGTACCTGGATTGCGGACACATCCCCAGTAGGATGTGCGGCTGATTGATGTTTCTCTCTCATCGATGGTTCCAACTCTCTATTCGTCTCCCTTCCTCTCTGTAAAAAATCAATAAAACGTATTTTTTAAATGCTCTGCCAATGAGGATGTTGATTGGCAATCAGAAATCCAAGGTGGACATTACTGATGGTTTACATGCTATCGTGGTTATCATCATGGAGTTCTGACAGAGGGCTGCAGGGTCTCCAACAGAGACTATCAGCTCCCCGCCATGTCCTCTCACTCCCACCTGAAATGTAAGTCTGGAAAACACTGTCTTAGCACTTTCTAAGTACATTTCATTATGGCAGGCCTCCTGTGCAAAGCAAATTAAATTGTCAGGAGCTTTGCCCTTGGAGCCCTTAGTCAAATAGTTTTGGAGAGTGTTCCACTCCTGAGGGTGAGTAGGTGTGACACATTTACAGTGAGCATGCCTTTAAAATAAAACATGGTCTTAGCTGATATCAGGCAAGGTCAGCTTGCTTTTTGGCCCAATGGAAAGACCTTCATAGTGTGTTCTCTGGTAGCAGTTAACTTGCCTTGCCTGTAAGTCTGCTTATAGGAATTATTTTTCTCATTTCATTTTGCCTCTCTGGGTATCTAGCACAGTGTCTGATATACAGCAGATACTATATCTATCTCTCTCTCTCTCTCTCTCTCTCTCTCTCTCTCTCTCTCTCTCTCTCTCTCTCTCTCTCTCTCTCTCTATATATATATATATACACATATATATATCTGTATATCTAGATATCTGTTTATCTGTTGTGTGTGTGTGTGTGTGTGTGTGTGTGTGTGTGTGTATGTGTATAAAAGACTTTAAAGTTACATGGGAGGAAATGTACCCATGCAATTTAGAGCAGTCTGAAACTCTTTAGATAGATGGAAATCTTTGATTGGTTTGAATCCTCAGTTGTCTATATTTATTAAAGAACAGTGTATTGAATGTGTCACATGGGTCAAGTACCATCCAGGAGGGATAATGACTATTTTTATAAAGCATACAATCAAGTTTCATGATCTACAGATGGAACATAGAATGGTTCTACCACGTCATTACTCCTGCCTTGTATTTATTGAGCAATGATTAGATGTCAGAATCTCATCTAATCCATTTCTATTTTAACTCATTTAATCCTCAGCACAGTCCTGTTGAAGTAGGTACCATGATTATCTCCATTGTACAAATGGAGATTGAGGCACAGACAGGTTAGACTTGCTGAAGATCACACAGCTCTAGAAGTGCAGCTGGGATTTAAATCTAGGCAGTCTGGCAGAAGGGCCCATACTTGTATGTACTGGAGTCTACCAGTCAGATGGGAGAAGCAGGGAATCTTAAATGAGGGTCATCTGGCAGAGTTGTGAGTCAGAGAAAACTTCCCGGCCTCAGAGACATCATGTTAAGTCATAAATGATGGGTAGGATATTAGCCAAGTGAGGAAGAGGGAAGAGGTGGGTGTAAGCATGTTCTTTTCAGATGCTACATCATATACAGTATTGGTCATCGTTGTTGGGAAGTATGTATGTGTGTGTGTGTGTGTGTGTGTAAATGATAAAAAGTATGATGTGGGAGACAGATTATGTAGATCAGTGGTCGCCAACTGGTGGTCTGTGAGGTCCGAAAGTTTGGAGACTGCTGGTTTAAGGAAACGTTCGAAGCAGCAGTTGCCAACTGGTGGTGCACGGACCACTGGTGGCCCGTCAGGTCCTAAATGTTGGCAACCGCTGATGTAGATCATTGTTAAGCTGTGTAGATCATTGATAAGTCTTAATACCTACACTTGAAGGGTTTTAATCAAGTGACATGATAAAACTTGCATTTTAGAAGATAGGTGAACTTCTATATAGAGAATAGAGGGAAGGGTAGAGAATAGATTCCAGCAGAAAGATTACATAGGAGGTTTTGCTGCAGCCTAGAAAAAGGGTGACAGAGAAGGGTGGTGGAGGGTAGGGTGCAGATTTGAGGAAGATCCAGGGGGTAGAATCAACAGGACTTCATAAATGATTGGATGGACAGAAAAGAAGAGTTAAAAGGGAGAGAGTTGCATTTAGAGTATAAAATATGAATTTCACAGTCCCTGCTCCAGGCCAGCATTTTATGGTTCCCACAGAGAGGGAAGGGCAAGTTAAATGTTAGAGGAACAGATGTGGATGGTTTCTATGGACATCTGGCCCATGGGGCTTTCATTTAGAATGCTCTAGATTCTTTAGTTCCTGCTTCTTGTGGCAGATTCTTCCCATAAACCTTCATGCATGCGGCCTCTTAAGAAGAGCAGCGCTAATCCCTATCATTTGCCATTAGAAAGAGAAGGACATGCAGGAGTCCAGTGAAAGGAATGAGGCTCATATTCTCTAGCATAATGAGTGCCCTCTCAGTAGGTATTAAGACTGAACATGTGTTTTACCCCCCAAATATCAGATTCTGACCTTGTTCCATTGTTATCTACATAAACACATGGTTGAAA
>NW_006286587.1:6058952-6112277 GCF_000327345.1 Myotis davidii
TGTGGCCGCGCGCACGCATACTTTCAAGTGTCTGGTTGGGAACAGCAAAGTATTTCCCATTAGCCTTGGGTAATGTGTTTTTATAATGGGAAATTCTATCTTGAATGTAACCTAGCATTCAAGAGAAAAATATCATTTGTCCTATGAAAATCATGCCTTGTACTTTTTTTCTAACCTTTGTTTCTGGAATCCCGGGCAACAGAAACTGTTCCCTTTTATGATTTTTCCCCCGGCTCAAGAGAGCAAGTAAACGTAGCATATAAGTATCCCTCATTATCTAAGGGTCTTGCTTTTTCCATACAGTACAGGTTTTCAAATGGTAAAACACCTGCCTTATGGAAAATTTGAAACATCGTTGCTAATTATTTGATCCTTTTCTTCCTTCACCTTTTAGTTTTATAATTTTTGTTCATTTAAGTCTAAGGGCCATATAACTGTGCCTAAGATTTTTGAAAAATATTTTTCCAGTTAGGAACTCCCTGAAGGCAGTGGAGGCTCTTGGGAAGTTTACAGTGGGTAATACTGGTTTTGACAACCACATGAACAATGATTTATGATATTCCTTATGAAAGAGTATTGTCTGGTGGGAAGGATGCATTTGGCATCTTATCAAATGGGACCATGTTCATAAGAGGCCACTAGAATTCAGGTGAGGTGCTGTTTGACAGGCATTATCTCATGTGACCTTCCCAAAAGGTGAGCAATGGCATGATTATTTCCTCCACATTGAGGAAAGTGAGGTTGGGGAATTTATTATGCATACTCGTGCAGTGCTGGATAAGGAAAGGATGGAGATGAACTTGGACCTTGCTGTTCTCATTTCAAAGTTTATGCTTTTAACCAAGACACTGCCATTTAGGGTACATGTAGGGCTATCTCAGGGAAGAACACAGTAGGGAAGTAGGGAAGAGGATGGGGAAAAGTATTGCATAGGTACGGTAGCTGCAATACAAAGAGGGCCACAAATATATAATGGCTGAAATATGGTACTGTTAATGTTTTGCTCATCAAACAATACTGGGCAGGTGAAGTCATTGGTGGGGCTGCCATGTGTTTCCAATTATTCAGGGTCCAAGCTGATGTCATCTTTAACATGTAGCTTCCAAGTCCCCCCTGGGGATGATGTCCACCTAAAAGGGGCAGATTGCATAAAGGAATGAATGTGTGTGGAAGGGTTTTATGAGTCGTTTCCAGATATGGCACACATCTCTACCATTTTCATTCATAGTCAGTTACACAGCTCTACCTAGTACAAAGAAGGCAGATAAGTGAAGCCAGGTATGGACCTCGGAAGAGGAGGAGTGCATGGATTCTTTGATCCGTCAGGAGCCAATAGGTTATGAGTCCCTATTAGAATCAAGTCTCCATAAACATGTTTATTTCCATTGTCCCGTGCTCTGTGAGATAGGGATCATTTGTTTCATTTACAAAGCAACGAATTGAAAACTGTGTATATCTATTCCCAGACATCTCCCAAGGCCATGTGGCTATTAAATGGTAGAGTTGAAACTCCAGCCTGACTGTTTCATTCCAACACCCTGCTCTTTCCTCCTATCATATCAGATACATTATTCCTGCCTCTCACTCATTGCTGCAGTCTAGTCTTTTGATAAGAAGCAATTCAGAATGTAAGATTCAAAGCCTGGTTAATTCTGTGCTACTTAAATTATGGTCCATGGACCAGCAGTATCAAGATCACTGGGTAGCTTGTTAGAAATATTCAGTTTCGCCCTGGCTTGTTTGGCTCAATGGTTAGAGTCGGCCCTCAGACTAATTCCCAGTGAAGGGCACGTACCTCAGATGCAGTTTCAATCCCCATCCCTGATTTGGATGCTACTGGGAGGCAACCAATCGATGTGTCTCTCTCATGTCAGTGTTTCTCTCTTTCTGTCTTTCCCTCTCCTCTCCATGCTCTCTAAGAAATAAATGGGGCTGGTGTCCCTCTCCCTCCCTCCCTCCCTCCTCCTTCCTTCCTCCCCCTCTCCCTCTTTTCCTCTCTCCCTCCGTCCCTTCTCCCTCCCTTGATTGAGGATTTTTTTTAAAATACTTTATTGATTTTTTACAGAGGGGAAGGGAGAGAGATAGAGAGTTAGAAACATCGATGAGAGAGAAACATCGTCAGCTGCCTCCTGCACACCTCCTACTGGGGATGTGCCCGCAACCAAGATACATGCCCTTGACCGGAATCGAACCCGGGACCCTTCAGTCCACAGACTGAGGCTTTATCCACTGAGCCAAATTGGTTAGGGCTGATTGAGGATTTTTTTAAAAAGTAAACATGTTCAGTTTCAGTCACCAGCCCAGATCTGTTGGACCTGTCACTTCACCAGTGTCCCTGGTGATCGGGATGCTGGGTAAAAAAGCCCAGGGCCGGGCTCCTGGAAGCCAGCTTCTCAAGCTGATCCTGTGGGTGACCATCCTCTTTCTTCCACGCATGAGAAGAAACGGATCCCCTCTATGTTAGTCACTGGCAGTACCTAAAATTGTGTAAAATTCCAGCCTTTATACAGAATAAACATGTTTCACCTAGAAAGGATTAGTACTTAGCAACAATATTGAATGACTATTGAGCCCAATTTTTGCAAAGTACAAGTTGTTTCCATAGATAAGCCAAACAGATCCAAGCAAAGCACAAAAAAAGAGAACTTGGCTGTTTTGGTTTACGAACGAATTGATTTTCTAAAAAGAACACCTTTGTTTCTTTTCCCGAGAATGTAACAGTACTGAGGCCTCCGCCAGTGCAATTTCCCTGCTGCAGTTTATAGTTAGGGCAGAAACAGATGAAAGACACACACTGTATAGCCATCTGACCTTGATTACAAATTCCCCCCAGTAGTCTAATTCCTAGTGAACCAACTGTTAGCCTTACACCAGAGATAAAGGGCGGCTGCTGGCTGGACGCTCCAAGGTTGATGAGTGTCTGGGAGGTTCCTTCTGTGGAAAGACCAGTTCCCCTGTGAGTCTCAGGAGAATCACTTCCTTTCCTCTAGAGCAGCAGCATTCACTGCCGAGGAGGAGGAAAGGGGGAATAATTGCCACAGGGCCCCCAATGCCAGAACAGATGACCTGGGGAAGCCTTCTTTTTTTTTTTTCTTAAATATATTTTTATTGATTTAAGAAAAGAGGGGAGAGGGAGAGAGAGATAGAAACATCAGTGCCTGTTCTTGTGCCAGGCATTGATGTTTCTATTTCTCTCTCCCTCTTCCTTCTTATCTGAAATCAATAAAAACATATTTTTAAAAAATAAACATCAATGATGAGAATCATCGATCGTCTGCTTCCTGCACACCCCACACTGGGGATCGAGCCTGCAACTCGGGCATGTGCGTTGACCAGAATCGAACCATAACCTCCCGGTTCATTGGTTGATGCCCAATCACTGAAACACGGCAGCCGGACGGGACAGCCTTCTTATCTAAAATGAATGGAGCCTAAAATCCTCAGCTCAAGGGCCACACGGGTCATCTCACCCATACCGTGCCTGTTCATTCACTCATTAGTTTCTTTATTCTTTTGAAACAATAAAATAAAACTCTTGATTATTTAATTTAAAAAAAACCCATCTTTTCCAAAAGTTTTGCTAGGTGTATGTGATTTTCCTTAAGATAAACTAACCCGGGAGGGTAGGACTGTTCTGGTATAGAACCACATGCAGCCACCACAGCATGCCTGTTTCCTTATGCTAGTTTTGCTCAGTTAAATCTCACAAGCTGCTCAACAGAGGTTTCCATCTTGTTTTCTAGGAGATACTGACACTGAGAACACAAACTTGCTTGAAAGTCAGAGCAGGCAGAATTCCAGTTGTATGGAATCTCCCAGTTACAACTCCATTATCAACTCAGGGGGGGTTGCAGGGGGGGGCGGGTGTTGCTTGCGAACTGTAAAACTTTAATACACGCCAATCACCTTCTCCCATAAACTTAAATGGCTCCATAAATCAAGGAAGGTGTTTGTCATTCTCATACTAGTGTATTTCATTATAGTCAATTTGAAAAACGGTTGGTATTGATGTTTTCTTCGCAAGATTTCCAAGCAGGATTTGATTTATAAGAATAGCATGGTGCACGAGGGTGCACATTGCTTCTTCGTTTTCAAGTAGTCTTACTTAAGAGAAGCACAGAAGGTATGTTTACTTATAAAGTTGCAAAATTGCATTTTAGGAAAGTTTCAAGCAAAGATGCCTGCTTACTAATTAATCCATGATTATTCCAACAGGCTCTCTCACAAGAGTTATAGCTGCCTTTGTTGATAAGCTTTACTCATTGCTGAGCACTGTGCTCAGCCTCCACTTACCTAATGTCACCCTAACAAGGACTTATCGGGTAGATGTCATAGCCTCCAGGGTACAGCTTAAGAGAGCTGCAGAGGATCTCATGACTAGCAGATATGGGCAGGTGTTCCAGTGCCATCTAACGAGTAATTGCTGTGGGTCCCAATGATAGCTGACATGTAAAATGAACATCATCCGTACCCGCCATGACTGAAAAGGGTCATCTCTCCCATGCAATGCCTGTTCATTCACTCTTCATTTCTTTATTGTTTAATAAATGTGTATCGAGAACTTGTGTGCTAGGAGGACACAAAAATAAGAAAGCCTCACAGGTTCTGCCCTCATGGAATTTCCCATCTAGTACTTTGTTAGAATTTTTATTAGATTTTTATTCTTGGTAGTTGCATAAGTAATGGGGATATGTTGTATGCTGCACAGCCTCAATAAAGCCAGATGGCTACTAGTTTATGAAACTCTGGGCAACCAAATGTGAGGTATCCCATTTGTCTAGATAAAGGTGAAATCTCTAAGGACAGATTACAAAATAAATCAAAAAGTGAGTAGCTCAGTAATGTATTCCTTTACCTGTATGTTTCATCTGTATCTCTATCTGTAAGTATTGATTGAATGCTTCCTTTGTGTAAGATATGGTGTAGGATCCACAAAGATGAATTCAGATTCCCATGCATCAAACATTTCTTTCAGGTTTGGACATGAGCTTGAAGTAATTATAGTGCTAGAAGGAAAGGGCATTGCCTTGGAGAGCTGTGTATGAAGTGCTCTGGGGTTCAAGGGAAGAGAGACAGAACTTCCAGGGAGAAATGACATTTGAGCCAGACTTCAAAGGGCAGACAGGATTGTAAGATGGGGAGATAGGTAGGACGGGGGCTTCATTTTAGGCAGAATGGTGAATAAAATACAGAGAAATGTGACTACTAACAAGAAAGTCAGTTGAACTTTGAAATGTGAAGGGTACTTCAGAGGTATTCATGATTGACTTAATAAGCAACTTCCTAAGTGCTCATCATCATTTCGATAATCGTTTATGAAGATTGGAGTACTTTTTAAAAAATCCAAGTGAGGAATGATTATTTGAAAAATGTAGAATGTCCATAAATTACAAAAGGAAAAACATCATCAGGAAACCTTCATCTAAATGAAACCACTGGCGAACATTTGAATGCTTTCCTGAATTTTGTTTCTATGCATTTTATTGAGTAGCTGCAATCATGTATTACATTCTACCTTTTTATATAAAAAATAATACCAGTACCCACCTGTGTTGTGAAAACCTCTGAAACCATCACATTTGATTGTCTTCTACTGTTCCATCATGTGGCTTTGTCAGTTGACTCTACCCCACCCTGTTGTTGGAAGTGTAGGGTGTTCCATGTTTCCCACTATAAACAGCCTGGCTGCTGGCCAGCTAACCCCTTTTGTATTTGGCAGATGGTAAATCTGCAAAGACACTTATAATAAGCTGATATGGGGACTGATGTTTGGTTGCTAGGAGCCAGAAGGAACCAAGGTACACAAAAATGAGCCCTCTGAGTGGAAGAGGGGACTGTGGAGTTTCTGGGAGGAAAGATGAATTTGCTGGTTAGGTCATGACCCCTGGGAAGTTTTATTTGCATGCGCTACTGACTTTCTAGCCCCCAGGATGCAGATTCATTGATTTTTTCAGGCTTAAAACCATTTGGTTACACCTCCCGTTTCCCAGGGCAGTTGGATGGTTAGGTTAGTAAAGGGCCAAAACTAGGCTCTTCACATTGGATTTGCAGGTTGGGAAGAGGCGGCAGGAAGACCAGGCAAAGAGAAAGGGCAAGTATGTTCACTCCTATCTTTGACCTGAAAAATGAAATGGGCAGGGGTGGTGGGAGTCTGTCATAATTCCAGTGTCTTTCTAATCTCCTATTAGGTGGAGTTAGCAACCAGAAAAGTATTCTCCTTAGGAAGAAAAATGATGAGATTTATGCCTCCCTGCTTGGATTTTTAAGGTTCCAAAGTACCTGTGTTTGTGACTTATTCTTTGTGTACAGTGAGCCCAGTCTGTTCTTCATTGGCTCTTCTTATCTTTGGCCCCATCTTTCATGAAATTTGTATCTAAGAGGAGATCATTGTATTGGAGAGAGACACAGATCTCACTGAGCAAGCTGCAGTAAATTCAGCTATTAAATCCATTGTGAATCCCAACGGATGGTGGTGTATCAGAAATGTGGTTTTGTGTACTGAATGCATGTTCCGAATAACAACACCTGGAGGCCTCCTTCTGTAATGGCTCAGCAAAGGAAGGAGACAGGAAGGAGACTGTTAGCTCAGGGCAAGAAAACATCTGCTCCATAACACCAAAAGAGAAAGAGGCATACCATTTTTAATAGATGCTGTTTTGAAAGTTTCTCTGGAATTAATTTCCCATATTAAATCATACTTCAGACTTTCTCAGAAACTTCACCATTCTTTAATTGTTTGAAAAAAGCAGACTTTTAAAAGTTAAGTGGACCAACTCTGAGATGAGGCTGTCTTCATTCACATATTAGCTGTGTCATTGAATAGCTTTGTGACTTTGAAGAAATGATTTCATTGCTCAAGGCCTTCATTTTCTTATCTTCAAAACAGACACAACAAGAGCACCTATGGCACAAAGTATTTACACAGATTAGAGGTGAGAAAACATTTTAGAAAACAGTATTGGAAATAAAGTTAAACACTTAAAAATGTGGCTATTAGCAAGCTGTGAATTATTATGCAAGTATTATTATGCATGTGAAATAAGATTTTGGAGCAGTATTTTATTTGCTAAGTCTGTAAGCTAGGCGTATTAACACATTCAAAATAATATATGGAATATTAGAGTAAAGTGATGGAATGAAAACATCAGGAGAGTTTCAAAGTAATGCAGCTGAACTGTGAAGCTAAATAGATACATAACACAACTGAATTCTAAAATGGTTCATGTGTATCATAAAAGATTTTATTACCCAAATTTGCTCCGGAATTGTAGGTTCTTATATTTAAATTGATAGTCTATATTTAGTTTGAAATATGGAGGTGAATGATTTTGCAAAATTAAATTGGGAATGAATTAAATTTTAGGTTTTTGGGAAAACTGGCTCTGGTTAAAAGGCTAATGTTCTTTTTTATTTAGTTTAATTTAAAAAAAGTTAGGTATTGAAACATTAAACACATGCTAACATTTCAATGAGTATTACATGACTATTTATCTCAATATAAATTTACAAACAACATCACCTATCTGAGTTAAACAAAAAGTAAAACACCCAGAAGTGAAAAATACAGCTACATGTTGTGAAATAGCTAGTGTACAGTCCTGCTATAAAATGCTACTATAAAATCCAGATGCCTGTCGTAATGGTTATCTATCACATAACCTTGTCTTTACTTATTCCTCAAAGCAGAATAGGAGCCATAAATAAGAATAATTTAGAAGAAAGCAAAGCCTGACATCAAAAGGGATATGTAATAAAGTGTAGACACAACTTTTTTATCACTGGCATAATCATCAAATCATTTATTTTCTCATCCTGTTATTCACACCTTCATCAAAATTTCTCTTATCACCTATTAAAATACAAGTCTCTACTGGGTAGAGGGTTTGGAGAAGTAGGTGGGGGAGATTCAAGACAAATAAGAAATAAACCTTTTTATGTCAGGTTGCTCACAGTCAAATGGACAGACGTGTGTTTATGATAATTAGCAGCATCCAGAAAACTGATATTAGAGTTTGAAAGACCTTGTTTTCAATATATTCCCATACTCACACCATGGATTCCTTTGCTAGTTTCTAATTGCTCCCTTATTTATTTTTTATTTTCTGGATTTCCTTTACTCTTCCCTGGATCTCCTTAATCCTCCTGAATAGCATCATTTACATAACAATCAGAATGCCCACTTACTCACCAGGGCCATATAGAAAACTCTTTTCCCAGTCATCCTTACTTTAGCTGTTGTACCAGTTAGTTTTTGCTGTGTAACAAACAACCCCAAATTTTTATGGATTAAAAAAAAAGTGTTTTATTTCTCACAGTTCTGTATTCTGGATGGATGGTTTTACTAACCAGGTATGGCGAGGACTGGGTGATCTAGGATGGCTTTAAGGCATGTATTTGGGGCCTCAGCCAGAATGACTGTCTTAGAAGCTTCTCTCTGAGCGGCCTGTCATCTTTCATCAGGTTTTCCCAGCCTTTTTGACATGGTGGCCTCAGGGTTCCAAAGAGAAGCAAAGAAAGAAAATCCCAGTGTTCAAGTGTTTCTTCTGCATCAGATTTGGACACATGACTTCAAAGCAAGTCACATGCCCAGACTCAGATTCAAGATCCACGTGGAGAAATTGTCTCTCCATCTTTGTGGAGAAGCTGTAGGGTAATATTGCAAAGGGGCATGATATAAGGAGGGGAAGGCTTTGTAGCCATGTTAGCAAATAGTCTAAGGTGCCTGGACAAGGAGCAGCATATGTTTCAGCCCAGAAGGGCCCTACCCCCTATTTAGTCAGAGCTCATTGGCTAGAACTAGTTATATGGACCCCACCAAGGAAGGACACAAAGGAGGATAAAAGGTAAAGATTTCTGTTCATTAGCTATTATACATTTGTCTCAAATAACAGAGTTATAGCTCACTTATATACTCTTTTTTTTAAAACATATTTTATTGATCTTTCACAGAGAGGAAGGGAGAGAGACAGAGAGCTAGAAACATCGATGAGAGAGAAACATCGACCAGCTGCCTCCTGCACATCCACCGCTGAGGATGTGCCCGTAACCCAGGTACATGCCCTCGACCGGGCCACTTATATACTCTTTAAGAAAATCCATTTGGGCCTTTGAGAGTTAGTCTATTCAAAGACACCATGAATTTCCATCTTCAGCCTTTTCGTGGCCAGAGCCTGGTCTTCTAATAGATAAGGATGTGCGGGAGGAGGGGAGATTGTGTGAAGTGGTTTATATTTTTTGTAGAAAATGGTGGCTTGACTGTTGACTGCTGATCACTTATAGTCTTCCAACCTCTCAGACATTGCAGGTCACATTTCATCTCTCTTGTAAAGTATTACACAGCTGTGTTGAATTATTTTTGTGCTCTTCTTCTCCGCATGCACAATTTGACTCCTTTAGTGTGGGTCCTGTGCCTTATTCACTACTGAATTCTATCTACATAGTGTCCAGTCTAGCAAATGAAATAACTAATACCTAAGCTATTGGGGAAGAAGGAGAGGCTAATTTACCACTTGGTTCTTAGTTCATTCCCTTTGTATTGTAAATGTGAATGTTCTGTTTAATTGTTCTTTATCCTGAGTCACCAACACATCAGACCACTGGCATGTATGGATTCATCATTGCAGACAAGCTAGAAGAATGATGAGGCATTCATTCATTCTACACAACTTTGTATCACACATGTTTTATGTGACAGAGACAAAGCAGAAAAAAACACTACTAGGCTGTGGAGGGCTATAGAAAACGAATATAAACAAAATGTATAAGATATTAAATATCAGATATTGATGTGTTTTAAGTAGAAAAATAGAACAGCAGCTAGAAGAGAGATGCCTGTGCTAGTGGTGGTGGTATCTGTTTTGTAATGAGTGGCCCAAAGGGTCCTCTCAGATGTGGTGATGTGAACAGTGATCTACGGGTAGAAAGTCATGAAGAAGTTTAGGGAAGAGCAGTACAAAATGGGGGGCTGGCATATGCAAAAGCCCTGAGGCAGAATTATGAATGGCCTCTGTGAGAAACAGAAGGAAAGTCCATGTGGTTGGAGTCTAGCAAGCATGGGAAAGGACTAGGAGATGGGAGGAGCGAGGTTCATGTTTAGATCATGTAGGGCCTTAGAGTGCATTACATAGACTGGCTGAGAGAGATGGGATGGCATGTAAGTAAAGGAAAAAAGTATCAGTGGCAGCAAGAATTATACGGAGTTAGGGAGAGAGATGGGAGAGGGAAGAAATCTGTGTCTCTGGTTTCTGATCGTTCTTTTCCCTCTCCTCCAACATTAAGCAGGTTTCTCACTTTGCTCCCTCCTATGAAAAATCTATTCCCAAGATAGACTTTGTTTTAGCCAATCATCACTATCTATAAAAATACACATTGTGATATTTGGCCATGTGTAGAAATACCTTCTTCCATCAGAAATAGAGAAATAGAAGTAGGAAAAATAGATTATATAGTTTTTGCTGATAGTTTACTAGATATAATCCTTTTAAAAGCAAGTGCCATATTTATGTGTTGTTTTTATTATAACTTATGTTTTCAAAATATCAGTTTTTGTATCAAGTCTAGGTAGCTTTGCTATCTAGGAGCTTTTAGAAAACCCAGTTAACTGTAATAAATAAGCAGTTGTGTAACTTAAAGTGGCTTTGATGTCATAGGCCATGGGGCAATGCAGAGAGGTGAGCATTGATTTTCCTGCATGGAAAAGCAACTGCACAAGTATATTTTCTTTTTCACAAATTCATTTTCCATAAGGAAAACCATCAAAAGCAAAAAACTTTTTGTATTTGTTTGGTAGGTATATATTTTTTAAAACATATTACAAAGGTAAGATATTGTAGTAAGTGTAAACAATATAGAATTTTTAGGTTTTTAGAAATATAGTTTTAGTCAGTTCATAATAGCATTATTTTAACCAAGCCAAACCAGCATTTTTATGAGCGCATTCATTTACTTCCAGGATAATTTGGTTATAGCTGAGTTATTGGTTTTACGTGACTAATATTGTGCTGTTATGTGCATTGTTCAGTCAGAGGAAATTTGAATTAGCATTTTGACTTGCTGTGGCCTTCAGTAAGTAAAGCCTGTTCCTTGCCCTCTTTCGCATAATGCATTCCTCCTATTACAGAATTCATAGGACATCTAGAGGTTAGCTGAGGTTAGAATGTTCAGCAGCTGCTAATAACATCAGTGTCTATTGTGAAATGGAACAAAACTTCTACCTTGAGAGCCTCTTTCAAATATATTATAGGTGTGTCCATTTTTAGATGGGGGAACTCCTTGAAATATAATTTCTGGGGTTCTCTGGTTTTATAGTAATTGGTTGAAACAGATCTTGAAATTAGTCCTTTCCACTCTGAGCATACTTTTGTCCACTAGACTGTGTCCATGTGTCTTACATAATCGTAAGGTTTCCTGTGTAGACGTGTGTGTTGATGAATATTTCAAATTACCCGAAAGCTTAGTGTTCTGTTTTGGGTTTTTTTTCACATTTACTATATATATATATAGTAAAGATGCCTACAGTTGGGCTTATCAGTCATCAAGTAGGGTAAACATATAATTAGCTTATAAACGCATTTGGCGTATGCCCCTATCCAAGAACCTTCCCACTTTGTGATAGAAATGAATCCTTGTCTGCCATGTGAGGAGACTGCTGTGGCTCTGGTGGGGAAAACTGAGTTAAATTTGGGAGGTGGCAGTTAGCTTCTGGTTTTGTATTCTTAGCATCCAACCCTGAGGCTTAAAGCCTTTGTGTTCATTACCTAAGAATAGTTGAGAACCACCATTTTACGCCACGAGGCCCAGAGGAAATGCCAGTTCTTTATGCTCTGGGATGTAATCTACTACTTTGCAGAGAACTAGGGATGTACCTTGAGCCACTACATCTAGGGTAAAACACAACCACAAAATTGAGTGTGAGTTAAAGATTTTAAGACCATGCCAAGGAGGTCATCATGAGTCATCAAATCATGGAGAGAGAATCCTAATCAATTATTAAAAACTGCAGAGAACAGAATAAGGGAAGGAGAGCCAATGGGAGGTAATTTTCAGGAGCCATTAGCATCTGGGTATAGACTTTCCATCTCCTGGGATCTACGTGGTCATACCACTAGGAAGGTTTCCATGGGATCTTCCTAGACACAAGAGTTGTGGGCAGAGCCACATCTTCCATCTCTTGCTAGGTCTCTAGCTGTGAGTGTAAGAATGACTCTGTTTATAGGGGTGTGGTGAGAATGTGGGTGCCCTATAAACTTCAAGTTGTGCTTTTCACCCACCAGGTGAAATTTTCCAACATGTTTGTTATTAGTGAACATTTAATTTAAAAAACAAACAAACATGGCAGTCATGTGACACATTGCAAAATAACAGGTTTCTGCTACCTGATTATATCAGGTAAACTTTACACTTGTCCTGAAATAAATGAGTTAGAAAATTTAAGATGGGTGACTCGGCGATCTCAGGTACAGACATACATACTTTTTTTGTGCTTAATCATCACTCAACTCATAGATGAAGGGATTATGAAGATAACTAAAGTTGTGATTGGCACTTGAACTAGAAATTGTCTTCAAAATATCAATTTACTTCCATACAGGCTACACAGACCCTAACCATGTTTCTGTCTGATTCCTTTGTGAAATGAAAGGTCAAACAGAATGAACCATTTTGATAAGCTGCCTCACAATTTTAAAGTATATTTAAAGTTAATCTCTAAGAACTAATATGCAATGATGCCGTTTTCCTGATTGTGTTTTTATGAGCCACAGTTTTATATCCCGCTGCTTATCTGATTTGAGAACGGTTGTAATGTTTGGAGAAAGTTAATATTGAGTCATGCGAAAACCTTCATAAACTTAGTCTTGAACTAATATCTCAGGCTCATGGGGGATTTCTGTATGCTAAGATAGATTTTAATATTACAGAAATGCAACAGTGACCTTTCCATAAAACCTTAATAAAATTACTTTGTGATATAAACTGCAGAAGTGATGGGAACTTTCTTGAATGAAAGAATGTGTGATTTATCTGCATTTCATAGTTTTATCTTATCTCTCATTTCTCCAGATCTGTGGTGTTTTTCTTTCCCTTAAGCCAAACAACAGTAATTTCCATAACTTAAACTAAGGAACAGACACAGAGTTTTCAAAACATGTTTCCCCTTTGCACAGTGTCATTTAACTGCTGCTGAGGTGCCTGCTGACTTGATAACTCTATTAGTCTCCATGCTGTTAAAAGAAGTTTGTATAGGAAGTTTCACCCATAAGTTTCAAGTATTTAAGATTAAAAATATCATTTGTGGGTGGCACATAGCAGCTGTTTAGTGGCAAAGTGGTATGCGATGGTTATGACAGCTGTTGAACGAGGATTCTGTATCTAGTTTATAAAATTAAAGTGATGAATGTTTGACAAACAGACTTCAACTTCCCTAAATTAAAATGTTGGCTGGTATCCTGAAACTGAAATTCTTTGGTTCCCAGAGCCTGGCATATAGATGACCCCAAATGACCAAACTCTGAATCCCATAAAAATTGACTTCATAATATTTTTCGTCGAGTCTAGATTAGGGTGGAAAAAAGTCTTAAGTGTAGTCACTGTGAATCATTGTTTTCTAAACGGCCTCTTGTGGTCTCCTTGCTGACTTATGTCTTTCAAGTACAGGAATCAAAGACAAGATGAAGTCTGTTTAAGGAGCAGAAAGTTATGCTTTTTATTAGCTCCAAGACTATTTGCCAAGGCAAAATTGGGTAGGCATTCCCCAAGCAATCAATCACTCTGCATCTAACTGTTTATCAATTGAATTTTAATCAATAATATTATACCAAATAAATATCCAAATCCATGTCACTGCATACTTGAAGTTGAAAGAAAAAAAAAGGTAAGAAGATTTTGGAAACAAGCTGTTAGGTCCTCCCTAGAGATGGACTAACCCAGCTTTATTTTCTGAAAAGACATTAGAAAAGCATTTACTATACCATCGCATCCAGGGCAACAATGCCTTTATAACCTCTAAGAATAGACCACCTAAATCCTTAAGTGACTCGAAGCATCAGCTCTGAAATTTAAAAATTGTAATTTTCATTGTAAAATAAGTTATTGTTTTGTTTGTGTTGATTTAAAAGCTATACCCCAAAGACCACTAATTTTTTTGGCATGGTTTTTCCTCCGAATGAACACAGAATGTCTGTTATCATTTCTTCTATGTGAGTGATGTTCAGTGCATGCCATGAGTGAGAATGGAGATAGGATGGGTATTGGACAGGTAGTTCAAGGTTATGGTGCTGTCACAGCTCCACCAATGGGGTTGTGACTGTGCCCAGTTCACCAGTTCTTGGTCTCTGTTCCTACCCAGTTACAGGAAGAGCTCAGATTAACTCTGAAATCCTAGGAAACTTCTTTTATTAATTGTTGCTTAAATGATGTTACTTTCTTTACCAGCTTTCTATTTCATAAATATGCTTTCTTAAAATTGTGTCACAAAGGTGTACAAAATATTTTAAAGCAATGATGGGACCTAAACTAGTTTTCTGAGATGGTTAAATCCCTTGATAGATGTCCCCCCCACCCAAGACTGCATTAAATTGTTTAAGTTGGTTAAGGTTTAAACAACTACCTCTTCACCATTAACTCATGATGGTTGGAGTTCACCAGAAGTTCAAATGTTTTTCATATAAAAATCAAGGCTTGTTGTCCTCTAGTTTTTTGTTATGTTTATTTTTTAACCTCCGTGAAAATCACTTTGACATGAAACTTAATACTTTGACCCATTCTTACAGGCAGTCATTTTGTATCAGTGATCTAAGCTCGGCATATTTGGACATCTGAAGTGCTAGAAGGGGCAGCAGTGGAGGTGAGGAGTGGGATTCTGGAGAAGAGAGAACGTGGTGATACCATAGGAATGCCACACTAGGAGACTGCCAAGAACAAAAAGGATGGATAACAAAAGGGGATAAACAGACACATGTGGAAAGAGGATCAATAGAGTATAGGGTAAAGATAGGAGTTAAAGACTAAAGAGGTTAGGAAAGATCAGGAATAAGAAAAGAACATTGAGTTTGAAGACTAAAAGGTCCAGCTACTCAAAAAATCATTTTGGACAGAATATTTGAGGTAGATTCCATATTTTAAGACATTAACAGTGAGTCAATAGTTAAGAAATGATACTATTGAGCAAAGCTGGCATTTGTCATTTAAAGATAATTGGCCCATGGGATGGTATGACATAGGTGGTCAAAATATATCTTAATTATAATTCTTTCTCTCTTTAAAACGTTATGAGATGTTTTGTTCACAAAACCCAATTGAACTTATCATTCAAGCAGTGATCATAATTTAATCCAGTTTCTTTCCCATTTTACCTTGGGTATTAGTTTCAATTAGGGAAGAACAAAAATAAATATAAATATATATAATGGCTTACTCACACTTGTGATTTCATCAGAGTTAAATATAGGCAACCACATTAATTTCATTGAAATGCCCACCAGAGATGTTCCAAAATAGCATGGTGGGCCAACTAATATCCTGGACCAGTTGGCTACATCCTGATGTTTTGATAAAACTAAGTTTCCTCTATCACATTGAGAATACTTTAAAAAAAAAAAAACCAAAACGCTAAAAATTAAAGACACAGTGATCTTCTTAATAGGAAATTTCTTTTAGGATAGCATTTTAAAGAAATAAGTAAACCTTGAATTCATTTTTTTTTTCGATAATATAAAATATTTTCTGATTTTGAAGCTGAGGGAGCAAGGATGTCTGTCCTCAGGAAAGCTTGAAGTAAGCACTTAGATAGTGATAGTAATAGAGGCATCTCCTTTATGAAGACAATCCTTATGTCTGGTTTAACTCCCTCTCTTTAAAGCAGCTTCAAGACAATCCCAGGAAAAGACAGCTTACCCTCATCTTGGCGAGAGGCAGTATCTTCAAAGTCTTTTACTGAATTTAAGGAACTTTCATCCTGAGAACCAAGGCCACACTGTGAGAATTTGAAGTCAAAAGGTTTAAGTTCTAGTTCTACCATGATTTGAGAGTCTGCTTTTCACATTTTGCCGCTGGAGTATGATTTGTAACTTAAAGTGTGTGAAAATATTTGGGGACATGTAGGCCATGACATAGAAGTTGGGTGCTCTTATTGTGAGAGCTGTGGGAAGCTTGGTGGGTCAGTGGTAAATAGCCCCGAACACCTGCATTTACTGCCGAGTGGTGATAGCAACCACTTATTTTTCATTACCGCAGGAAGCCCTGCTTCTCTCGCCTAATGAGAATGTCATCCTGCTAGTCTCCAGGTCAGGCTGTTGACTTCTCTCTGGTGTCTTTGAAGCTTGCCTGCAATCTTGTAGCATTTTAGAATGCGTCAAACTTTACCCTGTAAGGAACAAAATAATTGATTGCAGATGCAAGGACCCAAAACAGTTTTCAGTAACTTTGCTTATTAGTGTCAATACTTGAGGGAACCAAAAGTTCGCCTAACAAAGGGCCGGGGAACTTGGTTCAAGAAGTTCTGTTTTGCTCTCTTCCCTCACCCTTGTGATCTAGCTTGAATTAAAAATTAGAGACATTTGCTAAAGTAAAATCCGACTGGCACTCTTGGGAACCACTTCACATCCGACTTCTCTGACCTCTGATATCCTTCCCATCGCCTCTGGGCCTTATTAGAGTGAGGGATGTTTTTCAGTGTCTATAGAAGCAAACACATTTCAAAATAATCCAGTAAACACACACTTTGTATGAAAGGAACAATTATTTGAAGGCTGTTGACCTTACCAGAACTGGGCAAGCGTTTGGCATCTTGAAAGTCTGCTTTGATGCTGGAAACCTGTCCTAGAAATGTCAGTGTGTCATTACCCTGTCATTTGCTCTTCAATGCACAATAGTACTGCATTGTTTTTCATCTTACTTGGAGCCCACTGAAGGTGGATTTCATTTTAGGACGTAAAACACATTTCAGGAAGGATACATATGGTTCTTAAATAACATCTATGTTTATTTGGAGCTTAAATAATGTTTAATCAAACTGATCGGAGCTGGAAGGGATTAGAAAAATGACTGTTCCAACCTCCAGTTTTCACAGACAAGGAAACTAAGCCTCCAAGAGCTTAAGGGGCTTCCTGAAGGTCACATAAGTAGTTGGAACAGAGCTGGGCCTGGAATCCAGGTCATCCATCTCTGATTGCCCTGCTGCTTCCATTCCAGCAGGCTGTACAGGTCATATTAATTTAATATTAATTGAGGAACAGATGTAATATATAATTAAAGTCAGACCCATTTTTAAGGTGTGGCCAAACTACTTATAGAACCATAAAATTTGGATCATTCGAATTCAATTTTCTAATGTCACATTAGAAGACCTATTTCAAATTGTCTGAACATTGGTGATAGTATTTCTTAGGGGAATGATGGTGAAACAGATGAAATGTTCAGTCGCCTGCTGGTCAGTCTGACAGAGCCAAAGACAGCACATATTCTAATATATACACCTAGTTTTTATGTGCACTCACACTTACTTAAATCATTGCACGCAGGAAGTTTTCTGCCTCATTGGAAATAACGGTTAATTATATGATGCTACACCTGGAAAAAAAAACAAAAAACTGGCAAGTTAACACTTCTTTTACAAATAAATCGAGATGAAGGATTTTGCTTTTTTTTCCCCCTCTCAAACTAATTGTATTTTTTGCATAATTCTTTTATAAATAAATCGAGATGAAGGATTTTGCTTTTTTTCCCCCCTCTCAAACTAATTGTATTTTTTGCATAATAAAAAAAAAGCAGAAAAAAGGGTTGCTTTGTTTTTTTTAAAGAATTTGCTTAAACCACAATACAATATACAGATAATGTATTGTAGAACTGTACACTTGAAAACCTATACAATTTTATTAACCAATGCAACCCCAATAAATTCAATAAAAAGGTATTTAGAAAAACAACAAACAAAAAAAGAATTTGCATGAATATCTATAATAATAAAAGCATAATATGCTAATTAGACCAGACGTCCTTCCAGACCACGTTCCAGACAAAGCCGGGGCTCGAGGGCCAAAGCAAGCCGCTGCAGCTACGAGGGCTGAGCCCCTTGCACGAATTTCCTGCATTGGGCCTCTAGTAAAAAATAAGATCAACCTCCTAAAACCTTAAATTCCATGTAATTTTTTCTCACTATCTCTATTTTATTAGTTCCATTTCTCTCCTTCCTTTAAGCTTGTGAAAAATGGAAGTGAAACATTTTGAACATATAGGTGAAGAGGTAATTGAACATGTGTGAGATTTGAGGTTTAGTTAAGCTACATCTCTTTGACCACAGGTTATTATCGGTCGTATGGTACCCTTGTGTGTGTGAACATATAAAAGCTGTTAACTTTGGATGCCTCTTAGCTCAAAATCTAAAAAAATATATAAAAAAATTGTTTTCTCCTTTTAAGGTTGGACTCAGTTCCAGTAACCATGCATGGTCTTACACTTTATTCTCATCTTGTGACTCCTGTATAATAATAGCAGAGACCTGTTTATAAAATTGCTTGGAGAATGTTTAAATATCAGGAATCTTGATTAAATTTAAGAGCCCATTGTCTATGTATGTTTATTTTAATAAGAAAGTTGTTTTTAAAATAGAGAATTCTTCAAGCTCTTGAATTTGTGCCTGCTCCTAGTCCAAAGTAGTTTCCCTGTTTTCTGAAGTCACATCTTGCATTCCTCAGACTTATTCCATATGCATGCCTGAGGCAACATCAGATAGATTATTCAAGCAAAGATAAAATAAAAATCTTCCCTTTGAAATATTAATATAATTAAGGCAAAATCAGGCCTCTAAAGAGAGCATTCTCTCTTGACATTTATGATTCGTGTTGATGATATTTTGCCTGATAATTGTGGGAGAGCCAGTCCAAGGGCAAAAGAAGGGCAAGGTATGGGAGACTGGGCATATAAAAGAGGAGGGCCTTATGAATAGCCCAGGGAGTCTGCTTTAAAGAGGCCATCTCACCCCGCTGGTGTGACTCAGTGGTTGAGCATTGAACCAGGAGGTCATGGTTCAATTCCAGGTCAGGGCACATGCCAGGGTTTCGGGCTCAGTCCCCAATGTGGGGCATACGGGAGGCAGCTGATCAATGATTCCCTCTCATCATTGCCGTTTCTATCTCTCTCCCCTTCTCTCTAAAATCAATAAAAATGTATTTAAAAAAATAGGCCATCTCTTTGGATAAGAAAACCACACACCCCTAAGGACATGTCTAGAGTGTGGCCCCAACTCAGGACCCAGGTACCAGTCTTCTCAGTTCTGAATCAGTGGTCAGAGATCTGAGCTAAAGGCTGGGCATAGCAGAGCGGGTTGGGATGTACAGCCAAGAAGTTATTCATAGGCCCCACTGGTCTGTAGAACCCAGTGAAGAGTGGAAACTTGTTTTATAGACTGGGTTCCAGCCAGGCACCAGGAGGCAGGCAGCAGGGTCTGAGCTGGGAACAGCTTTCAACATCCTGGAGGGGAGAGCGGTACACACACAAAATGCTACCCACATGTGCATTTTGGTAACTGCTGAAGAGTTTATTGTCCTTGGTTGTTTTAGGCTTGGTTGAGAGCTCCTCCATGCAATAAAATATTCATTCACTCATTCACTCATTCATGCTATCATTCATTCATTGTTTCCTGAGTGCCCACTGTATCATGGACCCTATAATAACCAAGGAGGCTGGCCTTCTCAGAGTTCCTCCTGTAGTAAAGATACAGATAAGCAACTGTTTACAATGCAGAATGGTATGTTCTGCAGTGAGGAGGTACAGGATGCTCCAGTGAAAACACAGGAGCGGTATCTACCCAGTTTTCCTTGCTGATACCCACAGGAGAACCAGAACTAACCACATTTAAAGGAGAGGTTCAGGAATAAGAGGGAAAGGTAAATATGCAAAATGCTCAGTGTTATTTGGGGCAATGAGTCAAGTCTGATGACAAATCCAGAGAGTAGAATGTAAATGGAAGTGATATTTTTTGAGTGTCTTTTGAGCTGCTGCTGTTTTTCAATGTAGCCAAGGGCATGTTTCTTCTAGAACCTTCATTTTTTAACATGATCTTTTTCCGTGGCCCTTTTGTAAATGGCAGCTGCTTAAAGACTATGTTTGTTGGTCTTTATTTACCCAATCTCTTCTGAGTTCTTAGGAGAAATACTAGCACCCATGGCTTATAGTTATCAGGGACCATAAAGGTTTGGTTCAAAAGAAGGAAGTGCTTAAAGTTTCTTGTTAGGTGACTGCAATGTCTACATTGTAGATTAAATAGATGTTGTGTTGACTGTTTGGTTATGTCACCCTTTGTTTACTTTCTTGATATTTCTCCATATCCTGGATTTTCCAAGGACTCCCTGAGAGAATTGCTAATTCTAGACAAATGGACTGTCTTCATTACTTACCTGAGGTTTAGTCCCAACTAACTTGCAATTCGCTTTCCCTGGTGAACTGGCCTGGGCTATAGTTGAAGGTCAAAAGACCCTTTTTCCTTCTTCTTGTCATTTTGGCTTTTTCATTTTGATGAAGACTTGATCCAAGGATTTTTTTTTCAAACTTTAGCTCACATCAGAATCACCCGGCCAGCTGGATACACCATAGATCTCTGGGCCCCACTCTAGATTTTTCTGATTCAAAGATCTAGGTACGGCCTGATTTTTTTTTTGCATTTTTAATAAGTTTCCAAATGATGTTTGCTGTCTGGGCACCACATTTTGAGAACCGTTGATCATGTCCATGGGGCCTAAATTTTCTCTGATCTTTCCCCTGTGCTCCTGGTTTGAGTCCCCACATTGGCTATCCAGATTTTACCCTCAATAGTTCAAAGGGTGTGCCAGTAAAGAAGCAAACCCCATTGTAATAGTTCCCACCCTGGAACCCCTGGGCTCTCCAGCAACAAAGCCACAGACTTCTGTCTTAGCTACACAATTAAGAACACTGTGAAACAAAGTCCAAGGGAGAAGAGACAGTTTGTTGTATAATCTATGTATGAGCTCCACTGAAAACAGTACGCACTCAATACGTCCCATTGCCACTTGGTTTTCTATTTCCCCAGACCTTACCAGAATCCTATTGTGCGAGTGAGAAGGACTGAACTCTTCCAAACCTTATTGTGTAGGGCTAATGCCTACTACTCAGGGAGATTGTTTCTGTTTATGGTAAACTGTACGCATTCCCCATATAGTCTGTTAGTTCTGGTCTTGACAACAGTGGCAAATTCTTCTACTTTTGCTAGAAAGAAAAAACCCACTCCTTTGTATATAAGTATTCCAGGTTTGCCTAATTGTCTTATTTTCTGGGACTGTTGCATTTCTCAGGGCTGTTGAAGTTAACTGTTTACCTTACATACTCAGTAGTAATAAATACCTTCTGCTGTTTGGTGTGCCCCCTTTTCTTCAGTGCAAACAAGTACTTTATTTGAGAGGCATAAAAGAAATAAGATGCCTTTACTTTGCATAATTTTATAATAAGTAAAAAATAACTTACTAAAAAAAAGGTTTGTTGTTACATGAAGCCAGAGAAAAGCCCAGTTAAATTATATATTTCTCCAGGTTTCTACTACACACACTATATATTTTCATATTCTAAACACTGATTTACCTTGCATTTGATCACACACAAATTTCTTTTTAGCCGTCTGTCACTCACTACTCTAACAGTCATTAATGTGCAAATGTATTTTCTATTTATGAAAGATCAAAATACTATGAATCCAGGGACTTCCTGAACTTTTAGAAAAAAGAAAGATATCTCAAAAGGCTTCGTGGGGAGGGAGACAGGCCCCTGCTGCTCTCAACCTCTGTCCACCAGTGTGGCTCCGTAAACCTGGGTCTCTGCGAGGCATTGTCAGGTCAGAAAACCCCAATCACAGACAACTATTTTTTTTAGCCTCACCTGAGGATATGTTTATTGAGTTGACTTTAGAGAGGAGAGAGAGAGAGAGAGAGAAAGAGAGAAGAGAGAGAGATGGTTGCCTCCTATAAGAGCCTTGTCCAAGGATCAAACTCACAACCTAGGTATATGACTGGGAATCAAACCCATGGCCTTTTGGTATGAGGAAGGATGTTCAACAAACTGAGCCACCCAGCCAGGGCCATCAACAACTACTTTTAATACAATGTCAGCCATTTGATGTGTTCAAAAGGATGTTGGAGAGCTGGCATATAAATTTAGGTGCCATTCCCAAGGCAATTGCTGAAGACAAACAACCAACATCTGAACAATCTTTTGAAATAAATCAGTTCTTTTCTTGGGAAACTGCATACCTCATCAGATTCTAATAAAGTCAATTCACATTAATAATTTCACTCATCTATTTTGTAATTTTGTACTTTTAAGTTACATTTGCCTCCTAATTATGATGACTGTTGAGATGGAGAGAGACAAAGATGAGATGTTTGCTGTTTTCATGTTATTCCTATTCAGTTTGTGTTTTTTAAAAATGCCAGGAAATTATTTTAAATCAGGAGGTGCTGCATTGATAAATAAATATACTTATTGAACATTTAGGATACATTTAATAGATTTGTCATGGCAAAGGCCTTAGTTTTGTTTTGTTTTTGTAATTCAGAACTCATAAAAAACTAACTCCTGCACCACCTAAATCTGTTTATTCCCCAAATATAAGTATAGGAGAGGTTTCAGAGTTAATACCAAAGTTCCAGTCAGTGTTATGAAGTAACTCCTTCCTAAGAATCGGTGTGTGTGAAGGCTCCCGATGTACAGTCAAGATTTTAAATCTTGAAAGGAAAAGGGGAACGGTTTACAGCTTTATTAGTCTCTTCCTGCTGCATATTCTTGCCAGGAATTGTAGTGGAAAATATGGACATTATTTAAAAATTGATTTATGCGAAGAAAAATAAAATAAGATTTTTAATGTCATCTCTTTAGAGAAATTTTTCTTGAATATAAAAATTAAAATCACTATGAATCTTTTAAAATACAGAAAGTATTAAAGAAAATAAAAATCACCTAAAATTCTGTTGGTGAGATATAATTGACTATTGCTTATATTTTGGTATATGCTTTGCTAGTCTTTTCCCCTGTTAAAAATGTGTGTGTATGTGTGCATACATGTGTGTATAAGAAATGTGCATATAACAGAAAACTTTGGATCATTCTTGCATATAATTTTTTACTTGCTTACTAATATGTTCAGAGAATTTGCTTCACAAGAGTTGTGAATATTTTTAGAAACACTTCTAAGTTTGCTGTTCAGCAAATAACTGTTCATTGAAAGCATTATTTTTAATGGGCACAGAATATTTAAATACTATAGCATATTTAACCAATTGCTTAGTGATGCTCATATTAGGACAATATTTTTTCTACTATAAATAGCATAACAGTAAGTATCTTTGTACTACATAGATTGTCTATGCATTTATTTAGGATAAATCCTACCAGTAGAAATAAGTAGATCAAAAGTGTGAACATTTCAAGGCTATGGGAATGTATTGCAAAATTATTTTCTACCAAAGTATACAAGAATGACCTTGCCCCACCCTCAGTAGCATTGCCTATTATCGTTTTCTCCATCTTGAACCTTTTATATATTTTTTGAAAAGGTTATTTAATAGCTTGATGAAAATTGAGGTATTTTTAGCAAATGGGAAAAACTGTCATTAATGGTGCAATAGATCAGTGTCAAATTAGATTTTTGCTTGAAGTAAAGCCATTTATTTAAAAGCTCTGGATGATCTGATCTAGCTGTCCATCTGTTTTTAGAAATATAAGGATATCTTATTTAAAGATTGAAGAGCAAGACATTGAAATCTGCTTGATAGAGTCAACTAATTGACTTTTCGTCAGTGGAAATTTTTATCTCAACACTGTTGTGAAAAACAACCTTGGTTGTTCTCATCATGGGGTCATACGAGGTCCTTGGTTATTTGGTTTAACGGGATTTGTATGGTTGGATAGGGAAGGGATTAATTCTTTATGCAACTGTTTTTGTCATGAGGTTGAAAGTAAAAGATAAAAGATACTCTTAAGAAAATGTATAAATCTATCACTTGAATGTTATATGTTATCAAGTGGAAGCAAATGCTTTTGTAAACAAACTCATTTCTTCACAAATAGAAACAGAAAGTGGAGAATGCCTTTGTTGGCTTGGGGAAGCTGCAAAGTTTATTTAAAGTTTGTATTCATTGCTGAGGGACAGAACTGTTAGAAGACATCTGGATCCTGGGGAATGATATACTGTAGGAATATCTTTACTCTTCAGAGGGGCTTTGGAGTAGGACAGGAGTTATCAGAATTCATTTCTAGATGACATTCTATTCTGTACCTAAAGAAAATTAGGTAATACACTGTCTTTCTTTGATTCAATTGAAAAAAATGTATGTTGGATGCCCATCCCTTCAATGCTATGCCTGCACCTTTTCAGATTGATCTTGTAACTTGCTGGGCCTTTTAGGAAGATGCCCAGCTTCATTAGGCCCAATGTCTTCATTTCCCAGGGCAGCTATAAAAAAAAATGCCACAAAGTAGTAGCTGAAAACAACAGAAATGTATTTGCTCCCAGTTCTAGAGACCAAAACTCTGATATCAAGGAGTCTGCAGGGTCATGCTCCCTCCATGCTGGATGGAAGAATCCAGTCTTGGCCTCTTCCAGCTTCTGGTGGCCGCATCACTCCATTTTTTTCTTAGTGGTCACATCACCTATTCCACTTCTGTCTGTGTCCAATCACCCTCTGTCTCCCTTTTTAAAGGACACATGAGATTGCATTTAGGGCCCACGAGGATGATCCAAGATAACCTCCGCATCTCAAAACTCTTTTTTTAAATTTCCTTTATTGATTAAGGTATTACATATGTATCCTTATCCCCCCATCTACCCCCCACCCCCGCTCATGCCCTCACCTCCCTGGTTGGAATCACAGTTAGAGCTGACATTGTGTAAATGTACCACAGTATTTTAATCGACTCATCTGCTGATGCGCACTTAGGCTGTTTCCAAATCTTAGCTATTGTAAATTGTGCTGCTATGAACATAGGAGTGCATATATCTTTTCTGATTGGTGTTTCTAGCTTCTTGGAATATATTCCAAAAGTGGGTCAAATAGGAGTTCCATTTGTAGTTTTTTTGAGGAAACTCCATACCGTTCTTCACAGTGCCTGCACCAGCCTGCATTCCCACCAGCAGTGTACGAGCGTTCCTTGTTCTCTGCATCACCACCAGCACTTGTCATTTGTTGATTTGTTGATGATAGCCATTAATCACATCTCCAAATTTCTTTTTTGCCATATTAGGTAATACTCAGAGATCCGGATATAGGTATTTTTAGGGGGCCATCATTCAATCTATCTTACTCAGGATCTTAAATACACCTGACTTCATGGACTTCCCTCTGCCAGTTCTCTACCAAAACATGAGACATATGTCCAGAAACACAACATTCTTGGCCAAAGATTGATCCAGCTGGCCTAGGAAGGCAGAGTTGACTCCATAATTGAACCAGCATATCTGGGATAGGTGGTGTGGTAAATCTTAGAGACTACCCAGAAGATTTAAAGGTTCATGGCACAGTAGGCCAACAGACAGAGAGCTGTTCTTCCTTGGTTCATGCCAACTGAATGGATGCAAGGAAGGCCTTTTTATGGATGATGTGCATATTTGGTCCCCAACAGCCTACCTGAGCTCCCTTGTTGTCCTCCTCCTAACTCCTTCAGTTTCTTGTCATCTTCTTTAGAAGGGGGGTTTTGCCAATGCTGTAAAACAAGACCTCCTAGCCGCACCCCCCCCCCGTATGATCCCCTCCTTGCCAAGCTCCACAGTCCAGGGATTTTCCTCTGCAGCCAGTGCCATAGCTAATTCGTTCCAGTTGCATAAGAATTTAAAAACAATAAGACTATTGAAAAGTGCACTGGCCTGCTTCCAGTAGCTGTTCAAGGTGTTTGCTCTGTGCAGGGCACCTAGTGACATGTCCCTTCTTTGTGTAAATCCTCCTTTACTTCCCGTGTTCCTGAAGAAAGAGGGCCCTTTCTGTGGTCTGTGTATGGGGAGGTGGTGTTCTTGGTGGAGGAGGCAATTGAACCCTGAAGTATCTTGTAAATGAGGCCTCAGAAGGCAAGCCAGAGAATTTGGGAAGAGGAACCTTTGGCATGGCCCAGTAATAGCACTTTTGTATTAGTTAGCTGTGGGTGGGGCTTTGAGATAATTGCAAAATAATGTATTTATAGAGTGACCAGTCCCCTCCTTTATGCCTTTTAAAAGAAGTAACTGTCCCTTTAACTTTCTCTGGAATCCGTTGGACTACAACATGTACCTTCATTTGTTCCCATTTAAAAATCAATTACCTGGCTCAAACTACTGCTAAACACAATTGACTGGGTCAGCCCTTTCTAGTCTGTTTAGTCATAGTTGTGCCATCTATATCAAATGACCCAACTGCTGCCCCTGAGGACAGGTCGTAAGAAGTATTTCAGAGACACTTCAAGGATCAGCTCCCGTTTTGTAGCTGGAAAAATGCAGGATACTCCAATGTCATTTTGCAAAAATGCCTCATACCTGTTCAGAGCCCCAGAAGCTCTGAGAAGGTAAGCCATAAAAAGAGCACCTGCCTCCAGTGCAGGTGCCTTTAGAGATTAAGGTCAAAAGTATCTCCTTTTCTCATTAGCCCCCACCAAATCCTTCACATAATGAGACCATTATAATGAAATTGGTGCCCAAGGTAGAGATGATTATGTTAGTAGTAAGGATAGTAGTGAAGTCTGAGAAACATCACACACTGAGGATTGATGTCTTCTTTCCCTGAAAGGATCCTGGGGAACCCAGAGTTAAACCAGTGAAAGATGATGCAAGTTGATATAAGCTTTTTCTTCATTTTCATTTTTGATCTGACCTTTTTTTTATATCAGAAGTCTCTTGTTGCTTGCTATTCCCTTTAACATAAAACCACAGAAATATTGAAAGGCACAGTTGGCAGGAGTGAGAACACACAAAGGTCTGCAGAAGAGAGATGTTTCGCCCACTCTTCTCCACAGTTTGGTCAACCAGGGAGACCGCCACATTGTTTCTATCATCTGTCTTTTTTTCATCTGTTCACACTTGGATGCCTGCAGTTGGTTAATTCTGAACAACACATCCATGACAGCCGGAGAGAGTCTTGCAATTCTGTTTTTATCTGTAGATCTGTTTTATGGCATAGAAGTCATGAATGCACATCAGTGCACTAATAGCTTGCTTCTAAGTTGCCTTAGGTGGGGGCGGGGCGGGGGAGAGAGAGAGAGAGAGAGAGAGAGAGAGAGAGAGAGAGAGAGAGAGAAAGAGAGCTTCATTCTTAGACAAACACTGAGAAATGAAATGGAAGGACACAAAGAAAAACAAACTGAGAGGAACAGAGGGACAGAAAGATAGGAAGAGAGACCCAGTTATAGTCATTATGGGAGAGAGAAAGACATGGATTAATCTCACATGATGGACTGGGGAAAAGCACCTGCCCCTTCTCCCACTCTCTGCATTCTGGCTCATCTTCTTGGCTGTACCTGGAAGGCTTCAGTGCTGATTAATGGAGGGCTGCTTACCATCTTAGCTGGCCTGGTTAGAATGTCTTTTATGCTTTCACCAGTTTTTAGCCTGGTTAGTAATGAGTAATGAAGAAATTCCTTCTCAAACAACAATAGTGTCTGTTGTGAGAAAGCTACCATGAAACATGACCTAATGTATTCTTCATCTGCGTTACATTGTTTGCATACACCTATCTGTATGACTTCAACTATTTTTTTTCTTTTTTTAAATTTGCATTTTTTTTATTTACACGAGCACATATAATGCAAGAATATATTCCCATAATAAAAATGTTCAGCACAGAAGATAACAGTAAATATACCCTGATTTTCAGCCCCAATCTTTATTTCCTCCCCAAAATTAAGCAGGTCATAAATTGGGAAGGTTCCTTCCAAACTTTTCAATAATTTACTTATATGTATATACCTGGAGAAATATAAACGTTTGTCTTGTGTGTTTGTGTTTACATAAATGGTATTAAACTGTTCATAGCATTCTATAGCTGTGTTTTTAAGTAAAAGGTATCACACTGTTCATGTTTCATATCATTCTGTGGCTTCCTGTTCTCACTTAATGGTATGTGTTAGAGACCTTTCACATTCAGGTGTACCTTACCTTGTAGTGTGTGCCAGGATATGTAAACACTAGATTTTTCTCCTTCAGCTCTTTAGGAAGTGAATCACATCGATTTGTTTTCAGTGTTGAAGCACTTCACATTATTCTTTTGACAACTCTCTGGAATAGATTTGTTCATGTTTTCGCTAGAATTTTTTTCTCTGTAAGTGATAATGAACTCTAGGGTTGGTGTGTTTCTTATGAACCCCCTTAGGGTGTCATTGTTGGGATCTGGTAATGGGGCTTGTGGAATGAGGGGGGTACTAGCTTTACTTGTTTTTATGTCCTGGAAAAACTGTAGGTACACAGGATTTACCTTTTCCTTGAGGATTTGATAAAACTCGCCTATAAAATGTATGGGCCTAATATTTTATTATTTTTTTCAATTGATTCCTAGGTCTGTGGTCTGTTTAAGTATTCTGCTCATTTTCTGAGCATTTTTTTTTCTTTAAATTTTGTAAACCTCCCACATTATTTAGGTTTTCAAATATTTTGATTAAGGTTACGCACAGTATTCTCATACTGTTTTCACCTTTTCCTCTTTGTAGCTCCATCCACGTTTCACTGTGAATATTGTATGCATGCTTCCTCATTATCATCCTTCTGCCCCCATCTCTCTCTATCTCACTTTCCCCCAATACTTGCCAATTTTTAAATATAAAAATAATTCTGAAAACAATTCATTTATACTGATCATTCTTTTACTATGTTTTGGTTGTATGCTACATATCTAGGTTTTGATATACACTGTTTCTAGATAGTTTATAATTGTGGCTTTGACTAGTCTGCTGAAGTTAAGAATTATTTAGAAGTATGTGTGTAAGTTTATGTTTTTTTTTCTATATGTACAGATTTTATGCACTTACTGTCATTAAATTATAAGTTTGCCTAGTTTGGTCAATAAGTATGGTGATTGTAATTTCTGCCTTTTCAAAAATACTGACATTTCCTTTATGACCTAATCATGATTGGATTTGGGGATTGTTATATGTGTGTGGGGTAGCTGGGGTACAACGAGGAAAGAATAGGTAGAGATAGAAGTAGAGATATAAAAATACATGGTTGTTAAACCTTCTGTTCCCGTTTTCCATTCCTCTACATTTTTCAGCCATGCCTCCTGTTTCTTTTTGTGTTACATTTCTTGAGAATTCCTTGACTCACCTTCGTCTGAGTTCTCTTTATAATTCATGATTTTTAATATTATTTATAATTATTTAAAAAGTTTTACATTAAAAATTCTTTAAATTTAAAAAATTCTTTATAACTCTACTAAAAGTTTGAACTCAGCCATCTTTTACGAAATTTCTAAAAGTTGTAGTTAATTGTGTTTTGGGAACAGAATGTACTCTCTCCTCCCTTGGAGGATATCAACCATACTTCAGCCAAAGCTGTTTGTCCTGTTAACTCTGTTTCCTTGGGTAAGTTCCCCTACTAACTGTGTTTGGCGTGTATGTCCTGTGTCTTCGGCATTGCTTACGTGTTTGACGCTTCTTGGTGGGGGCTCATCTTTACATTTAAAATGTCCTGCTTTTAGCCATTGAATGTACACCACAGTACCTGGTGCTCAGAAAGGTGGATAAAATGAACACCCCGCTTTTCTAGGTGCAGGCAGCCACCCTGAACCATGCCTGGGCTCTCTTTCAAAGTCGCCTCAGTCTTTTCTAGACAGCAGACATTCTGAGTGGCCCAAGTGAGGAAGAAGTGAGGGAGGCTTCACCAAGGGCAGTAAAAAATTCCATCCATTCCCACCTGATTCTGTGCTCCATCATCCTGTGGACTCCTCCTGCCCATGCAGGCACCTTCAGGGTCTAGTGTAAGCTTTGCAGCAGCCCTAACCTACATATAGGTTCAGGGGTGTGGTTCCTTTGTCTTATCTGGTGCCATCTGATAATGTGACCTTATTATTTTATATGATCTGAAGAGAGAGGGGAAGCTCCCCAAATGATTACCTCTGGTATTTCTCCCTCTTTTTTAAAATGTATTTTTATTGATTTCAGAGAGGAAGAGAGAGGGAGAGAGAGAGAGACATCAATGATGAGAGGGAATCATCAATCATGCTGCCTCCTACATGCCTCCCACTGGGGATCAAGCCAGAAACCTGGACATGTGCCCTGACTGGGAATCGAACCGTGACCTCCTGGTTCATAGTTCCACGCTCAACCCCTGAGCCATACTGTCCAGGCACCTCTGGTATTTCTTAACGATATTATTTATCCAGGTTTAGAGACAAAGAGAAAAGAAATTGAGTCAGATGTGGGGAAGAAGGAAGAACAAAGACAATTTATGGGCTTGTTCCACATGTATGAAGGAAAGCTTTGCAAACACACAAATATAAAATGATTAACCTTTGATCTTCACTTGTTTTTCAATTTGTATACTAATGAGATATTCTTTTTTTTATTTTTAGGTCTTGAATATAATCATGGCCAAACCTTATGAATTTAACTGGCAGAAGGAAGTTCCTTCCTTTATGCAAGAAGGAGCAATTTTTGACAGATATGAAGAGGTAAAGAGGGGTTATTAATCTTTCCTCTCAAAACATTCTTATAATTATTTCATTTTAATTACAGTATTGAGTAAATAGTCTCTGACAAAGTAAGAGCATCTTTGAGATTTATAAGTTGGAATAGTTGGAAAGAGGCAAGTTATGAAATATAATAATGATAATGATACTGTATTTATTGAGCGCTTGCCATGTGCCAGATGTGATGATAATGATGCTATAAGTTATTGAGAGCTCACTGTGTGGCAGACAGCCTTCTAAAACATTTTATGTATATTGTTTAATTCCTCACAACAACCTTATAAGGTTGTTGCTATTATTATCTTCGATTTACAGATGGCTTTCATGTAGTAACAGTCTTTGCATAGTGAAGTGCTTTTGGCAGGCTTTCCACATAAAACGTTTTATTTGTTATAAATGTAATAGTGATTGGACTTTGTGCTCGTCATTTGTTCTGCTGGTTTCATTTACGTAGAACAGTTGGACCGAAGCTTTGTATACCTCTGCTTCTGCCACTTACTGTTCCTGCAAGGTGGGGAGTGGCTGCAGGCTTTTTATGGAGCAGGGTCTTGGAACCACCCATCTGTACAGAAGGTTGAGGAGGTAGTTGAAACCTCATTGGCCTTATAAATGCCTTGTTTTTCTTAGATTGTACTTGAATCTGAGGTGAATTGGAGAAGGGCATGTGGTAAAACTGTGTTGCCTTTAAGGTCAAGTGAAATGGAAAACGTCTGAAGACTTTATTTATAGTCAGAGTTGGTTCCTTTCAAAATCCATTGAAAGTTAGGTGGTGGCCCTCCCAGAGGTTTAGATTGTCAGGCCTTTGCTTAAAGTCTGTGGGCTGATGTGACTCAGTACTAATTGACTTGGTTTTTCCAAAATGTGTTTCATAATACTCTCTTTATTTCTACCATAGTTTCTTTGTAAGTGAACAAAATTGAGAAAGGCAAAGGATGGACTATTCCTTGTATTGAATTAAAATGTTGAGTGACAGCTCTTTGTATAACTGAAACTTTACTGTTTCTCAGAAAGGACAGCTAATTACATTCTTCTACTAGTATAGGAAGAAACAGAAAATAGTATTACACCACCTGGATAATTCTTTGGAATTTTTCCTTTACTCTCCGTCCCCTCCCCCTTTTCATAGTTGTGATTATAGAATAACCTTTTGAAAATATCTATCATGAAACTCTATTGTAGGATAAAGGAAACTGGTCAGAATGAAATATAAGGCTTTCCATACAGCTTCATTTCCTACCAATTTCCTACACACACACTCTCTGCTTTAGCCATAAAAATACACTTACAATTCTCCCAATAAACTATTCTATTACATGTTTTATATTTTCTGCTCTCTCTTTCTGAAATAAACTTGTTCCTTTTTGTTTTACTAATGAACTCCTACTTATTGTTCAGAACCCAGATGAGAATTGTCCATCTCTTTAATATCTTCCTTGACACATTCAATCAGAATGGTAACTCCTTTGTGCTACTACTAACCTCCCCTTGCACATGTAATACTGCATTCGTGTTTAATGATTTTGTCTCTCCTACCATATTCTGATTTTCTTGAAGTCAAGGTTCATGTTTTAGTTATCTCTCTCCAGGGACTAGCAGAATGCCTACAACTGCTAAATTCACTGTAGATGTCTACTATTCAAAGGGATTTTAGGTACAATTGATTCCAACTCAGTCTGGTTTATTTGTTCATTTTTCTTGATAAGTGAAATGGTGAGAGGATTTGGTAATCCTTGAAACCGGGTGGGGATCTGCACCTCAACAGAGTCAAAATATTAAGGTAAACCATCTGACACTTTTATTTTTGAAGTAAAAAATTATTAGTATCAACTAGTGTTCAAATCTAATACGAAGTAAGCTTATTGCAGTTGACTGCTTTTATCCACTTTACACAACTTGGCAAAAAGGGCCAAGGACTAGCTTAGATGCATCTGTAAATCTTTCTCCCATTTAAGCCAGGTGTGCATTGGGGACCAGTGTCACCAAGATAATGTCCATTGCCCTTCATTATGAGCTGGTGAGAGACATCTCCCCCTGAATCTGCTAGAGTGTCTCCAAAGATTTGTGGTTTCTAAGGCAGTTTCCTAGGCTCTGGAAAATGATAGGATAACTAAAAAATACTACGTGACTTCCAGTTACAGGTCATTTTAGAGTGATGAAATACAATCACCGCTTGAGTATCTCTACTGCTACCAGATAAGCAGAAACATATTAGAGGAAAATGTGCTCTTTTGGTAAAGAAAAATGTGATTTGATGAACTGGAAGTGTGTCATCATGGAATCATTTTTTTTTTATTTCTTGTGATGATTTTCTTTGATTATTAATCCTTCACAACTCGCTCACATTTGGAAAATACTGATTACTTGCTCTTCAAAAGGCATTTGCTTTTTTTCCAGGTTCCTCTGAAAATGAGGTAAAGCTAGGAGCAACAAAATCATGAATAAGTATTAAGTACATCTAGCTAAGCTTTCAACTTTCTTAAGTGCTATTTTACTAGGATTTTAAACAAAAAATGTAAACTTCATAAAGTAAATATGTCTCTTTATAACAACACTGGAGGCCCAGTGCACGAAATTTGTACACTCAGGGGTCGGTGGGGTTCTCTCAGCCTGACCTGCACCCTTTCGCAGTCCAGGAGCCCTCGGGGGATGTCTGACTGCCAGCTCAAGCTGGCAGTCAGACATCCTTAGCGCTGCCGCAGAGGTGGGAGAAGCTGGCTCAGGGCTTCTGGCTGAAAGGCACTCCCCCTGTGGGAGCGCACTGACCACCAGGGGCAGCTCTTACATTGAGTGTCTGCCCTCTGGTGGTCAGAGCGGATCATAGCAACTGGTCGTTCCACTATTAAGTAAATTTGCATATTAGCTTTTTATTATATAGGCTATGAAACCAGAAAGCCAAATAGTATTTCAAGTGGACTACAGCCATTTATTTTTTTTATTTCCAAGTCCTATCAGATTCAGTTTTTTGGAGCCATAGCCATTAAAATATTCAAGGCATCAAATATGGGCAGAGAAGGTTTGTTTTTACAAGTTTTATATGAATAGCAGTGAGAAATGACAGCTGACAGCAAATGGGAGCAACAAGAATTAGGGAAAACAAAACCTCAGCTTCTTAAAGTGTCATAGCAAAAGGACCACTTATATGAAGGGACATAAGTGGATTCAGCATCATATGACAACTCTCACGATGGCCTGAAGGATAAGATAAATATGAAATGATGTTCCACTGATTAGTTTAAAGAGTGCAGAGAGGTGGGTGAGCACTCACTAGGTCAGAAAAAAAATACTGGCCATGGTTTTAAAATTATATATTACCTAGTCAATAAATGAATAAATGTGATCAGTGCAACTGTATTTAAGCATTATTTTATTATTTCTGCATTACTGGGGTATTTTTTTTGAAGTAGCCCAAAATTTCAGAAACTGCAGAATATAGCCCACATTATAGCTTCTACCTGTATTCCCATACCACTTCTAAATTTTTTTTTATCTCACATTGCTTGACTTAGAAGTTACTTAAATGCAAATACATTTTGTTTCTAAGCGATGCCTGTTATAAAATCTTTTAAATAGAGGTTTTTCTATGGTAGAGATCAGAAACAGCAGTGCTTCCTAAAGCACACGCACCCAAATGTCCCTAACTCAACTGGTCTCCTGCCTTTCCTTTTATATCCATGGCAAAGGGCTGAAAACCCCCGCTCCTGGCTGCTCAGGGCCTTCCCAGTCCTTCCCAGAATTCCTGGGTGCTTACAATCTTGGTGATTAGTCATATCCTCAGTGCCTTTTTACCTCTCTGTTCCAAGTTCTAGTTTGTTTCTCTTCCTAAACCCATTATATCGTCGTGTCCCAGGAACAAGGACATTGGGTGGTAGCAGCACACACCAGGACACCTTCAGATGAAATGTCTGAGATTATGCTGAATAAATTTCATTAGTCAGCCCTGCCAAAGTGTGTCTTATTTTCTGTCGTCTTTTGCCCCACTCCCCCAGCAAGAGGTATGTTCCTGTTTCTTTTCTTTTTTAATCTCTCTCCCAGAGTCCTTTCCCAATTTACCCTTTTCATCTTTCCCATATGCCTCTTTTCAAATATTAAAAACAAAACAACTCTCCCTTTCAATCCAAAGACAAAAGATGGAAAATTCTAGTCCCTTGTCATCCTGAGTAGTTTGGCTCCTTTTTTACCTCAAATTCTCCCATCCAGATTCCCGAGACCTCCTTCCCTTTTGTATAACTTTGAAGGGCAAAATTTAAAATAACTGTATCTTTAAGAATGCTGCTGTCCTAGAGAACAGTGATCACTGTAAGAACTTAGTGTTGGATGTGGTCTGTATCTGTGCTGCCCGTTACCAGTGTGGCTGTTCAGCACTTGAAATGTGGCTAGTGGGACTGAGGCATTGAGTTCTTCATTTTGTTTAATTTCAGTTGACACTTACCTGTGGCTGGTGGCTATCTAATTGGACAGCACAGTTCTAGACAATAAGCTCAAGTTACTATACAACCAGATTTGTAAATACTATCCTTCCCCCTCCCCCCAAAGAAACAGTTTTCAGTTCACTTAGTTGAACTGAAATTTCAACTACAATTCCATCAGTCATTTCTTAGTGGCAGCTGGACCAGAGATTTTTATGTTTTATAGATGATACACCTGGGCCATCACTGGCCCCACCGTCCCTACATCATAGATCCCAGCTTGGGCCACCCCTTTTTCTCACCCATGAGACTTTAATGCATTTGAGCAAGCTGCCCAGATGGAGTACCTTTTTCTGGTAGAGTCTTGACTTTTAGCTCCTCCCACCCACCACCCCCTCTCCAACATGGACATACATGGGCCAGTCGGTGCATACAACTGCCACCAGGAAAACAGCAACAGTTATGGCAGTTGTCAAAGCCAGGATCAAAGTGCAGGATCAAAGTGCAGGATCAGTATACACCTAAAGCCAGGCTAGTGGACAGGCAGAATTTCCAAGGTGGTTTTGAAATCTCAGAGCAGTTTGGCTCCATGTGGTAAAGCTCCAAAAGGCCCCAGCCGCCCACACACCCGGCTGCTCATCAGTAAAGCAAGGAATTCTCAAATATAATTTGCAAAAGACGAAAAACACAACCCTCAGAGAAAGTATTTTGACTTAAAGATGTATTTAACTCTGCAGTGAGGACAGCAGCATGATGATCGAGTTAGTTCTAAGCGCGTTGGAGGAAGAGAGTTTGAATATAGTAAGGAAAGGAGAGCAAACAAGTATTATCCACTGGATCCCAAACTGGTCACTGCTCTAAGGGGTCAGCAAGTTGTAACCTCTCGGGTTATCTCTTCTGCCAGATACAAATCCCATGCATCACTATAGAACCAAAAACGCTGCAGCTTATCTACCTGACTTCAAAGAAGCTGGGCCAAACAATGGTGAATAGTAAGCCAAATAGGCGTATTATCATAGGAAGAAGTCATTCTTGGGCTGGTCTCTAGATAGTACCCTTGTATGACATTGAAAGAATATACAGCCAGCTGCCTGTCCTGTCCCCAAGTTTGGGGTAACTTAAAACTGAATTGTATTGACAGGGTCAGGATATTGGGCTCAAAGAGTAGAGAGTGGAGTTATAGCACATTACTTGTATTTACAGAGAAGGATACTTACATAGTCATCATAATGGTAATAATCATGATAATAATGTTTGTCTTTCAACTTTTAGAATCAACCTAAAAGTTGGCAAAGCATTTAATTATTGTTGTCAAAAGAGAATGAAGAAGTTATTAATTTTGTGTAAAGTAAAGGTGCAGACAGATGTTGGACAATATGAGGGATTAGAGACTGGAGGAAAAAGCAGAGGGTTGATTTTCTCAGTGGGAGGTAATGTTGATACAGTTGATGGTGCATGAAATAGAGGCTTTTGTTTATTATTCAGACAGAAAAATTGCCAATTACAAAACCAACAAGGGAATGTCAGAGAAGAAGTACATTGGCATCCTCTTCCTGAAACAATGGTGTTTATCGTCATGTTTTCTGTAGTAATGAACATACATTTTGCATGTAATAGAAATCACCGGAGATTGTCCAGCCAGTGTGGCTCACTTGGTTGAGCAATATCTAATACACCAAGAGGTTGCTGGTTTGATCCGTGGTCAGGGCACATGCTTGGGTTTCAGGCTTGATCCCCAGTAGGAATTGTGCAGGAGGCAGCCAATTGATGTTTCTCATTTATGTTTCTCTCTCTCCCTCTCCCTTACCCTCTCTTTCTTTAAAAAAAAAAAAAAATCAATAAAAACATATTTTAAAAAAAATCACGTAAGATTTAGTTAAAAATGAGCAAAAAGGGAATTGAAAAACATACTAAATTATCCAAAAGGATGAACAAATGGATGCATGTTCCTCCTCTTTCTGTCTTCCTCTCCCAGGGCCACTGTTGGCATCCTGGTTGACGTGGGCATTGTGTGTGGGCGCATGATAAGAACAGAAGTCTGAGTAGGCAGACGCCTCATCATATAAAGCAGCAGTTCTCAAAGTGTGCTCCCCAAGCCAGCATCACTTGGAACTTTATTAGAAATGCAAATTCTTAGAGATGGATCAGAAGCTCTTCGGATGGGCCAGCAATATGTTAAATAAGTCCTTCGAAGAACTACTGTGCACATTCAAGTGTGAGAATCAGTAGTGTAGAACCAGAAAAAGGAGTTTGGATCTTTCTTTCTGATTTTTATGGGAAGTGACTTCCCAACCGGGACTAACACGATCTAATTTACTTCTGGAGGCAGTTTGTTGGTAGCTGTGTGGAGAACCGTTTCTGGGGGTGTGGGCCAAGCGCATGTGGGAGATGTGAGAGCGTGGTTGGAGACACCAGGCAGTTAGAGAAGGTGAGCTGGAGTCATATTCCTTCCTCTTACTGGCTCTAGCTCCATAGATAACTTTCTTAGCATCTCAGTGCTATAAAAGAGCAGATGTTAAAGTGGGTGGGTAGGAGAGTATTTTTTCACCTAAGGATTGTATGATTTCTCATTCATTTGCCTTCAGTCACCTTTCTTATCATCATAGCCATGTGACTCTTCCTCACACAATATGAAAAGCTGTGACTAGGCACCTGGGTACTTAATCAGTTGGTCTGAATGCTGAAACAATCCAAAGCTGCAAGAGGTAGCATCAACCAGGGTTTAGCAAAAACACTCAGGCCAGCCTTTAAAACAACAGTACTGACAGTGTTATCAATACTCTCAAACCCCGAAAGCCTAGAGTTCATTATCATCCAAGAATTAGGCAGTTAAGAAATGGTCTGTATCATTTGGAAAGTTCCAGAAAGTAAGTTGATTTGAAACTAAAAGACTTTGTTTGCAGCCTTGACCCTGACATTTGCAAATTATGACCTTGAGCTAGTCCTTTCACCTGTCCGAGAGAGCATCCTTCTCCCCTCAAATGGGGACAATATGTCTGTGCCAGAGGCTCCCAGTAGGAGTGTATGAGGCACCCAGTAAGGATACCTCTTCAGAGCAAATATTTCATCACAGTTGAGACCATGACTGTTCTCTAAAATGTTCAGCCAATATCTCATCACTGTTGAAAACCTATTATCAGTCAACTCTTAGCACTAATAATCATAATCCTAAAGTTTCTGCCAGTAAAAGGCTTTTGATTTCTCCCATGCCTTAACTCAGAGTGAGGGGCAGATTAATAGATATCCAGGATAACCTGGGTTCTTGCTACAGAGCTTCCTAGAGCACATTTGCTCCTTTACTCCTTAGAAGAGTGATTTCAAATCAGAGAGTTTACTGACCCACCCTCCATCACCATCAGCCTCTCTGAGGGTGAGCTGGGGAAAGAAGAGACTCTGCCCTTGATGCAAAGAAAGCTGTGCCTTGATTGGAGAAGTGGAAACGTGTTAGATGATACATGTACCACAGGGTGCTAAGTAGAGCAGATTCATCTTGGAGCTGACTTCAGCCTTCTGCACGGCTGTAAAACTCCTGGAAAGGGAATTCATGGCAGCCTCATGTCTCAGAAGTTTCTGCTTTACTCACACAAGGGAAGCTCTGAAAAAGCTTCTTTCTGTATCTGTTGATTCTCAGTGGCCTTTAGCTTCGAATAATTCATATGCCAAAGTGGCATATTTGGGGTGGTATAGTCTAATCCCCTTCAGTGGTTCAAGACAGAAACCATTTATGTGGGTCAGTAATGTGGGCTGGACTCAGCTGGGCTCAGGTGTTTGCTGGGCTGACTGGAGGCTGAGTTAGGATAGCCTTAGCAGGATGGTCTCATCTCCACCCCAACTTGTCTGCCATCCTCCTGCAAGCAGGCTGGGTTTATTCTCTTCGGTAAGCCCAAGCTACTGCTGCATTCTGTAGGCCAAAGCAAGTCACAAAGCCAGCCAGGCTCAAGGAGTAAGGGTATGTACTCCACTTCTTGGTGGGAGGAGCTGCAAAGTCACAATGCAAGGGTTGTAGGTACAGAAAGGATAGAGGATTGTGGCCCTCTTTGCAATCAACCACAGTTGTCTAAGGCTCTTTTTATGTCATTGATCATCTCATGTTGAAAAGGCCTAGAACAGGAGTCAACATACTTTTTTGTAAAAGACAAATCTTTGTGAACTACATAGTCTCTTTTTCATACACTCCACTTTATCTTTGTAGCACAAAAGCAGCCACAGAACATAGACAATCCATGAATGAATGAAGGGGCTGTATTCTAGTAAAAATTTCAAAAACAGTTGCCAATTTAATTTGACCTACAGGCCATAGTTTGCACACATCTACCTTAAAAGACAAATAATGCTACACAAAAATGAATAACAGATTAGTTTTGATGGTGATGATGATACTTTCAGATTCAGGTGATTACTTGTAGTTCATCACTTTCTCTTACAAATGTATGTTTGTATTTTTAGTTTAGTCATCCTCCTTTTTTTTCTTTCTTTAAAATTGTATCAGCTTTTGCTGCATACGCCATCACTCTTGTCTTTCTTTTCTTTTCTAAGATGCTCCACTTCAGTGTGTCTCTGCTTATCTTCTCATTTTGATGTTTTTGCCCTCTGTGAAGTTTCTTTGAGTTTGTTTTCCTCATTTCTTCACAAGGGTAGAAGATAACTATATTCCTTGGAGGAATAGAAGCATTTCACCCATGAAATAGTGTCTGAGTCAGTCTTATAGAAAACTCTAATACTTGAGACTGGTGCTATTCAAGGGCATAGAAAGGACTGCTTATTCATGGCGAGACGTGAGGTGCATCCACTAGGCCATTAGAGAAGGAAATCCGGGGTGGCTTTAGGTTCCAAAGAAGCTTGAGGGAACAAAACAATACAACACAAAGCAGAAATAAGGTGTGTATATAATGAGTCAATAAATGAAATTAAAATATAAGGAACTAGCTAAGGAGCAATGTAAGTCTATGAAATATTACTGTGCTATGCTGAAGAATTGAGTTAGAATTCAATGGCTAACATGACAGTGCTGGTTCCCTATGGCTTCTTTTCAACCTGAAGAGTAAATAGGAAAATGCTCAACATTAACTCCTTCGAGCCATGTCTGTGGCTGTGGGTGCACAGGAGCACAGTGGTTGGGGCATCTTTTTACTTAGGGTCGCTGGAGTGCAGCCTGGCCAATCTCAGGCTCATGGTGAAGAGGCCCAAAGGACATCCTGGCTTCGTCTGTCTATGCATTTTCTTTGGGAATGTACTCTGCTGATGCATGCGGTCTAGCCAGTAAATTAATAGAATTCATTCAAGTGTGAATAAATGAGCAGTCCAATGCCATATGCAGCATATTTTAAAGTGAATCACTTTTGCAGTCCCTTCTGGAGTAATAAAATTGCATTTCTTTAACCTCAACTTCATGGGAGTGAATTCCCTGTTCCTAAAAATTATGAGGAAATATTTTTGGTTGTTACTGGTTTGGGTTGTTTTTAGAGAGGGTGCTTTGTAGCGCTTACAGTAGCAATATCTGCCACTATGAGCACGACTAGGTGCTGTGCAAATGGTTACTGTGCAAATGCCATACAAATATTGTTTCTTTAAAGCCTCATATGAACTCTATTGTTAGGTGCATCTTCTTAGCCTTATTTTTCAGATTGCAAAATCAGGACTTAAAATGGTTGAATCCATGGCTGGTCACAGGCTAAGCAGAAAGATTCCTACTAGCCAGCCTGCAGTGGTTCTCAGTGTGGTCTGGACCAGCAGCATCAGCAGCACTTGAGACCTTGTTAGACATGCAGTTCTCAGGCCCCGCCCCAGCCCCACTGAAGGGAAACTCTGGCGGTGGGCTTCAACAGTCCCTGTGTTTAGGGCCTCTGTGTGATTCTGATGATACAGCTTGAGAACCATTAGGCATAGAGCAAGGTGAGCAGTTCTAGGCTTCCTGGGAAGGAAAAAATAACTAAATCCATTTCAAGTTTTTAAATCTCCCCCAAACAGGCAATACAGATAACAGGGGGAAAGAACTGATCAATAAGAGGCTTTTCTTTTTCCAGAGGAATCAAACATACTAGATTTTAAAGAGATCTTTACTTAGTCATAATGTGCCAGGCACAGTGCTAAGCACTTAACATCAGTAATCCCTTTAAATCCTCAGGTGATTGCAAGGATTAAATGAGATAATTTCCACATTATACAGATGAGGAAAGAGAAGTTTAAATCAGTTAAGGAATTGCCAACTCTCCAAGATATAGTAATCAGCGGAGCCAGTTTCCAGAACTGATGTAGTGATAAAGAGAACATACGTGACGAATCACAGCTATTATGTGATTATGACTCAGAATGGCTACCATGTCCAAAGGATGGCGTTCAGGTCACAGGACCCAAAAACATGGTACCTTGGCATATTGCATATTATAAGCTGAAGGTGACTAAGGAAACAGCAAAAGCAGAAAGGTCATGCTGAACTTCCCCCTGCCCTTCTTCCCTGAAACAGGTCATAAAACCCTCATTTGAGAGATGCCTCCCATACCTAGAGGAAAAAGCATCCTTCGCTCTGAAGACAAAAGCACCCATGAAGAATCTGAACAAATAGTTCCTGCAAAGTCTCCCTTAGTTTGCCGCACTTACCTCATACTCCTTGCCCTGTCATATTTCTTCACTGTCCACTCTTCACCAAATGTCACATAAAATACTCAGGTCTGTTTCTTTAGTCTTTCTTTCCTTAGGAGGGCTTCCGTGTTAAGAAAAACTTTAAATAAGTTTGTTTTATTTTGTTTTCTGCTAATCTGTGTTTGTCAGTTTAATTTTTAGACCCAACCAGGGACCCTAAGAGGGCCAAGGAAAAAATTTTCCTCCCCTACACAAAGAAACATTTTTTAAAAAAATATATAGGATGTGGAAAATATACCTATATATAATTTTAATATTTTTTCTAGAGTTTAGTAATGGAAGCAAGAGCTGTTTAAAGACCTGGTTAGGTCTTTTAGTCACTCACTTGCTTTATCTGTTTTAGACCATAATTATTATGCTATTACATTCAGGTGTTCTTAATTTGATTGTCTTGGTGAAATGAGGATGGAAAAAAATTATTTTTCACCAATTTTTCCATAAGTATCCATAAGCAAATAAGTGTCCCTATGAACACTAAGACCTCTACTTTTTGATGAATAAAAATCAGCCTTTAAGGATAGAAACATATTAACCAGTACTTTTTTAGTCTCTATTTTTAAAAGAATAAGTAAAATGTACTATGTGAAAGGAACATAATATTCTTTCAGTCAATGGAAAAATATATAAAATATTCTCAGCAGGGAGGCCTGTTTTTTTAATGCTTAATATTGATTCTGATAAATTAATAAGAAGCACATGGTTTTTGAACCGCTTGCTCCGAACACCATAAATAGTAAGAAATTGCTCTGAAATGGTGCCTTGTCCAAAACATGGAATGAGGTGCATGGCCTGAGCCAGTATAGTTGCCAAGGTATCGAGGATGACATACTCTTTCTACTAGAGCGTTGCTCTAAGGACTGTCTTGCTGGCATCTCCACTGCTCTTCTGCTGTGGGTTTTCTTCTCTCAAGTACCTAAAAGGGCGAGTGGTCCTCTAAACTTTGGGAGGTATAAAAAGGAGCCTCGTTTTTGCTCACCAAAGTCAAGTTGCCAGGATATTGTTTGCAAATAAAGAAAGGGTTTTTGTGCTAAGTGGTATTTAGAGTAAAATCTATTCCAGAGAGCTCTTTCTGGAAGAGTTTGAAATACACATAGTTGGTTAAGGGCACGGGTTTGGGGTTAAGCCAGAATTGGTTTAGTTTTGTCTTTGCTACTCAAGAGATGGAATCATGAGCCAGTCTTAAATGAAACACAAGGCAAAACCTTCTTGTCTGAAAAAATTGGAGTGATAATACCTACCTTGCAGGGCTATTGTGAGGGATAAGTGAGGTGGATTTTTTTTTTTCTGGATTAAACCTTCAGTGGCTTCCTATCTCTTTTCTAGTCTCCCTTTCCCCCCACCCCCCTTAAAAGTCCCTACATGACCTTTCACTTCACTTTCCTATTAGTGTTCCCTGAAAATACCAGACACACTCCCACCTCAGAGCCTTTGCACTTGCAGTTCCTCCCTGGACTGCTTTTCCCCATATACCCTCAGTTCTCATGGTTCATTGCCTCACCTCATCTGGTTCTGCTCAAAGTCACTTCATCCAAGAGGCCTTCATGATCATCTCACTTAAAAAAATCTGTGTGTACCCATATCCACCCACATATTCTCCTTACCATTTTAGATGTTCATATTCACATTGATCAATTTATGATGTACTACTTGTTTTCTGTTCCTTGTCAAAATCCCTTTCTAGAATATAAGACATGAGAGTCAAGACTTTGTTTTTATTTACTGCTATATCCCTAGCAAGATATTCATTTATCTCTCAATAGGTACAGTGATCTAGCAAACCCTTAGTTATATATCTTGGACTCAAATTTATTGTTATTTAAATGGTCCCTAATCTCTAAGGAATTTGAAGGGTACTGAGGAACTGGACCTGGAGGTCCTTTTTGGCGATCTGGAGAAGGGTTAGCAGCCATGGAGGTGTGGCACTTAAATCTTCCAAGAGAAACCTGCCACTAGAGTATGGTTAGTGGACTGCCTCCAGCCACAGCTTCTTCAGCACCCAGCAAATGAGCACCATGGCAGAGCTATTGGAGCTGATCCTTCCCTGCCCCACATGAGGCTCCTCTGGTGAATAGGCCTTGCTCTGGGGCACCCATCTCCACCTGGTGGAGATGTACTGCAGCCTGAAACCCTTCCTACCTGATCCTGCTTCCTCCCTGCTCTCCTTTCATAGGTTTTAGTCCTGCCTGATGCTTTGAAGGCTCTCCTTCCTCCTCCTGCTTCCTCTCCCCTTTCTCTTTCCAGGCATATCCCCTAATGAATCTCTTGCACTTCCAAGTCTGCCTCAATGTCTGATCTTTGATGACCCAAATGATGCAGCATCCCTCTCTAATCCATCTCCCCCACCACTCCATCCCCGCTCGCTGTAGGATGGTCACATGCCAAGTCTTTGGGACTGCGATTTTCTGAGGCCAACCCTGCACTCACTGCAAAATTTTCTAGAAGGCAGCAGTGGTTCTTGTATTTTGTTCTACTTTGCTTCGACACAATAAAAAGGGATAGAACCAGAATTGGCCCCAAGAGCCAGTGGGAATGGTATATCATTGAGGCATAAATGTAAGCTATATAAGAAGACAAAGTAGGAAGGGAATGACATATCACACAGCTAGTGTGAAGAAAAGCATTTTTAAATGCTGAATTATTTAAGTGGAAATGCATATGTCCAAGGAGAAGTCCATGGAAGTCATTGTGATTCCTTTCTTTTTAGCAACTCTATTCAACATGGTCTGTCATCTCCACGTCGCAATAGGTTAAAACATTCTTTTCTTGACCTGCCTCTTCAATTACTGTATGTCTTCTGTGTCACCATATGTCTAATCACATGCTCAGTGCAATTTAATATTCTGGAATGAATTGTGCTTCTATTAGAAGTGCTTTACTGACAAGAAGGACTTACCAGCTTTGCCATGTTTCAAGCACATTTGCAAAGCACATCTCCTCTTGTCCTTAGAATTTGGAGGGGAGGGGATGTTAAAGAAAATGTTATTTATGACACTTGTTTAAAAATGGTAAGGCTGGATCCAAGAGACTGCTATAGTGGGGTTTTGCAGAAGGGGAAAGGGGTTGAGCTCAACTCGGAATACAACCAGGAAAGGGCACTTATAGCTAAGGAGTGATGGGGGTCAATGGATGGAAAATTACTAAGAGGAAACATCAAGGTTAAGGGGAGATTTTGGCTAAACCAACCTCACAGTTTTTTGCTGAAGGCAGATTAAATCCCACCTGGGAGATGGTGAAGGTTGAAGAACCCGATCAGATATCAGAGGTGATCAGATATTGAGGATGGGGGGTTCTGGCTAAACCAACTTTGCAGGATTCTTGCTATCATTGGGCATTGATTGCAAAGACAGACACTGAACCCCAAAAGTTGAGGTCTAATTGGGAAGAATATTCGGAAAAGCCTGATTCAAGTTTGCTCAAGCAGAGAATTGTTGGGGTGGTATGGGGAAGGAAAGGGGAAGGAGGTGACATATATTTTTAATATTGGTTACAAAGACATTTCTTTTTCTCCCTGGCTCTGAGTACGCTAGTCTTCTTTAATTTTTCCTTATTTTAGTTGCTAAAGCAACTCTTTTCACTAACATGAGTTTTCCTGTCCAAGAAAGTTACTTTGAGTGACCACGAACTCCTATTGGCATGTTTTGTTGACTGTGTTCTTCTTTCTTTAAGCTGAGAGCTGGTTGCCAAATATCTTAGGAATAATTTCTTCAACTGCTTATGGCAAGTATCAGGGGGCCTGTCCCAATATTTTGCTACAACACAGGAGTCCTCTTAGAATCTGAGCAGCTAGGGCTGGCCTCAGAATGTCCTGATAGGAGAGGGACAAAGAGACAGCCACTGAGTTTGGCATCTCACACTGGCAGACTTTAAAAGTTAAGTCCCAATGATTTAAGGTCTTTATCTGGAAGTAAAAGAGAAAGTGGGAATTCATAACTCTTGATGACCATAAAGTAAGCCATTGGAAGCATAAAGTTTGACTCCCTCAGGTGGCTCGTCCTCGCACTCCCTTCCTCCCCCAAATCCAAAGCCTCGCTGAGCTGACCACATTCCCACACAGCCAGGGATGTGTCAGAGAAGTTGTTAATAAGAAGCGCCATCAGACCCACTTTTGGTTGCTTTTAAAATAAAGCCTGAAAAATCAGGAAAGCTGATGTGCTTTTCTCTTGTTACTGCTTTTCAGTAGACTCGTCCAAGCCAGGCCTCTTGGGAAGTTAATATTCTGTATTTCTGAGCTGAGAATAGAATGAAATGAGTGGATTTAAACTTTCCACTTGATACCAGAATAAGGGTTCACTGTATCTCACAGTCATGGCTGAAATGAGAGCTTTAAATGCTCCTGGTTGGTGATTGAGAGCAGACATTGTCATTTCTGTTTCTCTGGCATTTAGAACTCAAGATGAGCAGTGGGCCTAGCACCTGTAAAACTTGCAGAATGACTCACTTGATTGTCCCCTCACCCTCAGAGAGTGATCTGCCATGTCAGGGAGGTTCAGGGCAGAGCAGCCAGCTCAGAGGTTACCTCCTCGGGTCACTACTGCTTGCTATGCTCCGGCTCACCATGCCCATGAAGAAGGAAGAGGCTAAGCTGTTCCGATGGCTCCCCGGTGCCTGATGTACAGACTGAGGCCGGCCTGGGCAGAGAAGAATAGGCACAAGCAGACCTCCCCAAACTTCCAGCGAGTCTAATGCAACAGTAATTTATAACTTATGGGTCTCCCTTATGCATAGACTCTCCAGTTTGCATTCTGGACCAGAAGTAATCAGTGTACAGTGGCACCAATGCTCATGACAAGCATCCATGTAACAGAAATGTTCTTTCTGCTGCAGCGTCCATGTGGCTCTGCCACTTTTATGTCTCCTCTTGGGTGACTCGGTCACCTCAGTTAGGGTCAGTTTCCTCATCTGTAAGGTAGGGATGGTGGTATTTTTCTCACTTGTTTCTTGGATGATGAATCATGATCCATACTAGCAACATTCATCATAATTACTATTACTGTGTTATTATATTAATAATTAATAGTTTCTTGGGTTCATATTATGCATCAAGCACTCTCATGCCCAGAGGTAACCTGTGAGATCGGTATTATTGTTGATGTTATTATTCCTGCTTTTGGAATAAAGAAATAAGCTCAAATAAGCTGGTAAGTAACCAGTCACATCTGCCTGACCCGGAAACTATTGGAGAACACCCAATAGTTTCTGGGGTTTATGAAATGGTTTTTGTGCTTATTTATAAGTGTTTCTTCCACGGCCCACAGGGAGCTGTAATGCAGAAGTATGTATTATTAGATAAAATGAATAGCACAGGGATATAGACTGAAAGGAGAAAAAATATGAAAGCACATCAAATTACAGGCAAGATGGACAGGCAGCCCCCCTGTGGGTAGCAGGAGTGTCCCATAAGTGGAAATAAATGAGCTGCAGATTGGCCACTTGTGATCTTGGTAGCAAAGCAATGTAGGCACGAGAAACAGTTTTGGGACTTGCAGTGTCTGTTAGGTTGCAAGGGAAGCGACAGATCAGGAAAAACCCTTTTTCTTAGCCCTGAGATTTGAGAAAAAATTCTGACACAGTGTATGAGGTAGTGAAAAACACCACTCCTAAAAACCCAGTAACTAAGACAGTCTGCACATTGGAGGGAATCCTCCAGAAATGCAGCAATTAGAGCTAAAACATCCCGAAGCCCTTCTAATCCTAGTGATGGTTACTGGCATCCAGTGACAAGAACAGCAAAGCCTTCTTCAGACGTGACTGCCAGGCAGCTCCTGGGCCCACTGCCTCACAATGTCACCGTGTCCTTTATGGTCTCAGAGCAGGTGCGACTCAAATGTGCGCTTCAGTGTAGAGAACAATCCCAGCTCTGCCCCATCAGCTACACAGTACCGCGTGAGGCCTTCATGTCCATGCCTCGATGGCCTTCTCTGTGAAATGGGAAGAATAATAGTACCCCCCTCACAGGGGTGTTGGGCGGTTGGTAAGTTAATGTATACAGAGTGCTCAGAGCCCTGCCTAGCACTTAGTAAACACTGTGCCCGTTGGCTGGTAACAGCTGGCGCAGTGGTTCAGAAGCAGACCTTTGGCATTGCTCTTCAGGAAGCTAGATCTAGTACTAGAATCCCTTGTGGGTTCTGGTTGAGCATTATACGGGGGGGGGTGTATATTAAATTGGGTTTACAGCTTAACCCAATAGGGACTTCTGTTCAAAGAATCAAAGGCAAAGGAAAGGGATGCAAAAGTTGCAAATGCTTCTGTGTTGTGTGACAAGTTTCTTCACAAGGTAAATAGCGAATAAGGAGGGTCCAGGATACCAAGGTCATGGCCACAGCCATGGCCAGTGCCCTTCTGCTCCTCTTCAGAAGGACAGCTGAGAAGCCCTGCGTCCATCATCTCATGGGGGTCTGTAAATAGAAGGGAGATTGACAAATGGAATGAACATTCTGGATCCTGCCAAGGGGAAACCATACCCATGAGGGGAAAAGCAACTTCAGGACCTGCGCCCATCTGTTACAGCAGTCCATAAGTCATCCTGACGGCAGAGTGTCATCACCAAGGGCTTTAGTTTTAACTTGAAAAAAATGTTGCTATTCAGACTGGAAAGTTTGTGTGCAGAATCCAAAAGGATCTGCTAAACAGAGTTTAGCCAATTCCTCTGGAATGAAGAGCTGAAATAAATAGGCCACGAGGTACCTCTTGGGCTGTTAGCTTCCAGGATCTGATGGAAGCAGGAGCTCTGGGATCTGTAGGTTAACTCTCTCCCAGACACCACGTGCCTGCCCAGTTCTGAGGCCACACCAGACATGTCTGGTTTGGTGGGAGTGGTTTATAATGTTACTGAGACTTGATAAAACCCCTGGGGCCTTTTCCTAACTGAGACTTCACTTGTCTCTCTCCAACCTTCACAAGGTCCTTTTCTCTTCCACTCAATTCTTATCAAACCAGGAAAGGAGCCCATGTTTACCCAGAGATGGGGCCTGCCAAAGCAGTGTTCATTTACTGACAATCCCAAAATCCGTTGGTGATAGGCGGAGGGGAACCGGATCTGTCAAGGTTGACAGAGTAGAACAGACACAGGCTTTGGTGTCAGAGAAACCTGTTTGAATCCCAGGCCTGTTCCTTATCAGCTATGGCTTTAAAGAATTTACTCTCCATCAAAAAAAATTTTAATCCCTAAAACTGCCTTGTCCAATACAGTAATGACTAACCACATGTGACTATTAAAGTGAAATGAATGAAAATTAAAAATGCACCCCGTCTGTTGCACTAGGCACATTTCAAGTGCCTCATCAGCCCCATGGGGCTCTCATAGCTACCATGTTGGGCTGCACCCATCTGGCATAGTTACATCATCCTGAAAAATCTACTGGACGGTGCTGATCTGGTCCAAAATCTTGCAGGGCTGCCATGAGATTTGGTGTTTGTGAAATGCCTGGCACAATAGCCCTCAAATAATAATTGGGATGTTTTCTTGTCACTATTCAACTTCCTCAGCATTGACCTTGTCCCCAGTACTGAGGCCTGTTGTGATAATTTTGATAGCCTGTGAGGTTGGCATCAGTTTTCCTAGTTTAAAATGGGAAAAAGGAAGCTTGGTGAGGTTCTCCAGCAGATGCCTGGTGAGGAGGCTGGCATTCGAGCCCAGGAACTATAAACCACAAGGTCTGGACCTGGTGTCCCTTGGAGGATCCTATTTCTCAGAAAGCAGGAGTGTTGTGATGGACTGTGACACTCCTCAAGCATTTCACTCCCATCTACATCCTGATCTACTCAGGCAGTCACAAGCACAAAGGAGCCTCTCAACAGCTAGCGTTTAAACAAAGCGCAGTTAATGCATTTACTAGCTAGTCCAAAATCCCTGTCCCTAGCTGGTTGTTAGGTTTGGCTATCCCCTGTTTGATGATGCTGTAGAAAAATACATTCATTCCCAATGAATGTGGGTGACGGTGGTAAAGAAAGGGTAAGAAATAGCCACAAATCAAAAAAATAAAATCAATTATTTATCATCTAGAAACCCCACCCAAATACTTTCCTTGTCTTCTGTCAGCATATTCTGCTTGCCAGGTTCTCTGCCATTCCTTATAACAAGATACGGGACTCAATTTTATTTAACCAAATGTCTTTTAAAGTTGAAATAAAGGGGAAAAATGTAGTCTGTCATTTTGAAAGGAGCTTAGACCTTTGAAAGATAGATTGTGATGTTGAAGTGTTGAAGTAGCATGTGTTAGGGCAAGTGTCTCAGGAAGCCCATAGCGGCCCAGGCCCCTCAGCACAGGGACCCTGGAGGCACAAGTACCTTCTAGCTACAGCGATTCCAGCAAAAGTGAGTTTTCTAGTCTCTCTCAAACAAAATGCTCCCCTGGCCCCCAACTTGTCTATAGTTTCACCAAAGGAGCACCTGTCCCTTTCATCTCCTTTGCCCCAGTGGCCTGAGGAAAGGTAGGTTGGGCTGGATGAGTGAACTAGATAGACCGTAAGCTCTAAAGTGTGACTGTGACAAATTTTCACCGAGTCATCTGAGAACTGAAATTCTGAGCCCCCTGGAAGAAGTTCCTTACCAGAGGGTTCTATTACCACTTGTTCATGGAAAACACAGATTTGCAAAGGAGAAGGAGCCCAGCTCCCTTTTATGCTCTCCCTTGCCCTGCCAAGTCTGAAAGAAGAGTTCCAGACAAGGGGACTTATTGCCTCATCATGGTCACTGGGCCACAGCCCAAGTTGTGGTCGGTAGGTATCTGTGTGAAATTTAAAACTGCTGTTAAAGGGAAAGAAAAACACACAAAAAGAATAGAGACTCTGTGTCTTTACTCACCAGAGAGTCAGGTCTTTCTGTTTGTTAGTGGGGGTGGAGGGAAACCTAAATAGGTTGTGTTTCAGCTCCTTGTAGCTGATTGGAACAGACCCTCAGAATTGCCTTCTGATTTTCACGGGTAGTTTGAACACATTTTGTCTGAGAATCTTCTAGTCACAGTTGACAAGCTCATGGTGGGCTTTGTTGGAAACATTGCACTTAGAATTGCTCAGAACTTCTTAAAGGTCTCACTGGGGAATTTCTATTCTGGCAATTGCCCCTCCTAACATCTGATCTGTTTTCTCTATGAACTGTATGGGCACCTGGTAATAGTATCTTTTCCCTCTTTGCTTTTGTTGCTAGAAAACCTAGAGCTGAATTGACATCCTATTTTCACTGCGTGGGGCCTTACGACAAGCATTTCTGAAAGCTTCTTTTACCCTTTGTTTACTTTGCTATTTTGCCTTATTTTTCGTCTCCTTGCCCAGAGTTCTTATCCCATGTCAAAAATTACTTCTTTGTAATATATTCAAACAGTGTTCCTGGTCCAATAGGGTTTCCCAGGAGGTGCCTCAGAGCGATACCCAACCTCTAAGATGAACTCATATGAATTTGAAACTGGTGCACCTTCCTCCCAGAGGAGAACCTCAACAAATTGTTTTTGTATTTGTGTACCTGTGCTTGCCAGCCCTCCAAGGACTGACCCTGATGGGTTCTGGGCCTGGTACAACCCCATGGACTTGAGTAACTTCTTGCTTATGTTTTACATACTGGCCTGTTATGAATTTTTTTAAAAAATTCACTTCATTTCTCAGTGCATGAATTTAGTTTCAGTGTGCCTTTGACAGGCTAGGTGCTTGGAATACAAATGTGTACCAGAAAGTTTCAAGGACTGTGCCCCTTAAGGAGGTTATACTCTGGTGTGTGAGTCAAGGGATACATCAGTAAACAAAGAAATAAAATAATTAAAGACTGTTCAGTACAAGGAAGGACATAATCAGGATACTATAATAGAGAATAAGATGAGAGACCTATTAAGGAGGTCAAAGAAAGCTCTTTTGAGGGGGGATACTTGAGGCAAGACCAAAAGGGTGAAGAGGAGCCAGCTAATGCTAACAGCACTGGGAAGAGACTTCTGGGCTGGCAGAACTGCAAGTGCAAAAGCCTTGAGGCTAGAAAGAACTTGAGAAGTTCAAGGAGAAGGGCTCTGATGACTGTAGTGAACAAAGATCAGAAAGCAGAATGAGATAAGGTCTCTAGCAGCTATATCATAAAGGCCATTTCAGGCCATGGAAAGGAGTTAGGGTTTTATCAAATATGAGGGGAATTATTTGCGTGGTTTTTATGAACTGACTAAAAGTTTAAAGAATCAATCTAGCTGCTGTGGAAAGAGTATACGTAGTAAGATCCATACATGGGAGAGAGAATGATAGTTTGCACCAGGGTGGTAGTGATGGTAGAGATGGAATAAAATACATATGAAAACTACTGTGGAAGTAGATTTGTTACTGGAAGTATAAAGGAAGGATGAAGGAAGTCAAGGATGACTTATTTTCAATAAATGGGTAGATACTAGTGATATGTATTAGGCTAAGAAAGTCTTGTGATAGAGAGGCTTGGGGAGAGAGAGAGAGGAATAAATAATTCAGTTATGAACATATTAATTTTGAAACACCTGGGTAGAGATGTCATATAGAGAGTTAGCTGTCTGAATTTTGAACTTGGAGAGGACTTGGTTTGTATTAGAAATTTGGGAGTCATCAACAAATCCCGTGAGGTCAAATGAAAGTAGAAGCACAGTAGAAACGAGAATTCCCAGAACCGAATCCTAGGGAACATATAGCAGTTGGGTAGAGAAGGAAAGGAGATTAAAGGAGTGGAACACAATCAGGATGACAAGATTGGAGTGTTTCAAGAAGAAGGGAATAGTCAACCGCTTAGAGATCAAATGAGGTAAGAAGAGTATGTATTGCATTTGGCTTTGAGAACGTCATGGTGAATTTGGCCAGAGAAGTTTTACAGGAAATGGAAGACAGATGGAATTGGTCAAAGATGGTATAGAAGAGAGGTAATGGAAACAGGGGATATAGACACATTTTTTTCAAGATCTTATGCCCTAACATGGATTGGAGACATGAGGTAGTAAATGAAGGATGAAGTGGGAACAGCTAGAACATATTTGTGTGCTGTCAGAAATTATCTAATAGAAAAAAATGATGTGTGTTGGGTGGTGATAAAGGACTGACATTTTTTTGTGGGTGAAAGAGGATGGAATCTGGAAGAGGATTGAACCTGGAGCAGAAGTGGAAGGATTAACTTTTGTTGGCAGAAAGCATGCTTCATTAGGAAGGAAGAAGGAGAAAAGTTCTCATCTGATGGGTTTCCTTTACTCAGTAAACCATAGTAATTAGCTGCAGTGAATTAGTCCTTTCAGAGTGAGGAACCTTTTCAGGAAGAGTTAAAAGTAGAAAGTCATTGTTGACTATCCATTTGAAGCTTGTAATATTGAATTTATTTTCCAAATTAATTATTATTTTATTTTTTAATTATAGCTGACATTCAAAATTACATTAGTTTCAGGTGTACAACACAGTGCTTAGGCATTTATATAACTTACAAAGTAATCTCCCTGGTTAGTTTAGTACTCCCTTGACACCATACATAGTCATTACAATATTATTGACTATATTCCCTATGCTGTAATCTTGAATTTAAACTAAACCCAGACAATCCAGTTTTTTTTTTATTTTCTTTATCACGTTCAGTGATAAAATATGGATAGGATAGACTCTTAGTTTTTTGGCCAAGAAAACAGAAAATGAAGTAGAGGAGTTGAGGGTATTTGTGAGGAAGTGATTTTAAT
>NW_006286587.1:6112724-6113318 GCF_000327345.1 Myotis davidii
CCCAGACCCACCCCCTGACACTCCCTTGATATGTTCTAAAAACACCAACTCCTTAGAAGTCCTCAGTGTCAGGACAAGCCTGCATGTCTTTACAGAGGCTGCTCCTTCAGCATGGCCTCCTGCTTTACCTGGACTACCTCTACTCATTCTCTAAGACCCACCAAAAGGGTCGAGTTCTGGGTCAAGCCTTGCCTAAGAAATTGAGCCATCCAAAAGAGCTACTGTGTTGGATCAAAAACATCACATATTGGCAATTTCATACTGTTAGTAATTTGCTACCCCTTGCTGAATTGTAACTGTGTATTAAGTACATTTACCATCTCATTGAATTCCTATAACGAGCCTGAAAGGCAGGTGTAAATACTTCCATTTATTGGACAAGGATTCTGAGATTTAGAAAGGGTCTTTCTAGAAAAAAGTAAATGAAATAAATGTCAGAAATGGGTTTGGATTCCAAAGACCAAGGGGCATAGCATGCCCCTTCCTTTATCTAAGTCATTGCTATGACTGCAGTGCCTAGCTGTGCCTGATACAGAAATATGTATGATAATTCTTCATCTGTCAGAAAACCACCCAAACAAATGGGAAGGCTGG
>NW_006286587.1:6113500-6114748 GCF_000327345.1 Myotis davidii
AGAGCCTGCAGCCTGGGCATGTGCCCTGACCAGAAATCGAACTGGAGCCCTCCCTCTTTATGGGACAGCACTCAACCAACTGAGCCACACCAGCCATGGCAAGGACACGTTTTTTTAAATTATGAGAAGACGGTGTGGATTTGTTGACACATGGTTGCCAATTAGTGGTGTAATCCAGACATAAATCAAGAGGGCATCTGGGTTCACTACCTGAACACCCTTTTTCTCTCATTGACAAAGAACTTTCCTGTTCTTGAGTACAATGGTGATTTCTTGCGAAAGACCAGGAGTCCTTTGGCGAGTACAACATTGCTGCTCTGGGACCCTTGCATTTGGCTAGCATTCTTTCTTGATTTAAATTTTGATTCTGTAGTATTCACCAGAATTTCTGAGGTCAGAGTCCACAGCAGTGGTTTTCAAATGTTATTGTGCATCAAAAATCACCTGCAGTACTTGTTTGAACAGATTTCTTAGCCCCACTCCAGAGACTGATTCAGTCCCTCTGAGCCGAAGTCCTAGATTCTACCATTCACTCGAGCTCCCAGGTGATGTTGATGCTGCTGGTCCTAGGACTACCCTGTGAGGAGCTCACAGTGCTTGCTGCTCAAGTCCTAATTTACATGACACCAAATGAGGTTGGATATAACAGCAAAAATCCTGGCAGTTTTCTGAGTAGACATCAGAATACTGAATTGTGTAGACCCAAAAGAAAAAAAAATGACTTTCAAAAAAATTATCTCCTGACTTTTGACATTATATTGGGTACTGCAGTGAGCCTTCTGGTGTGTGGGGGAGCATGGGCTAGAACCTGGGAGTCCTTCCTTCTGGGAGCTCTTCTTCCAAGGCCTTGGAGAAACTTTCTTCCCTGTGACTTACCTTCAGGACATGAGTATATTTTGTTCCTAAAGTTTCTATAGAGAAGGATGCTTCATGAAATGGATCAGTCTGTCATCTCGATACAAATGTGAATGAAGCCATTCCATAATATTATAAGAAATGTGGTTAAGATACAAAAGGGCGATTTCTCATTTTCCCTGGTTTAGAAGCTAAAAGACACTTGCATTTTTATTAGATTCAAAATAGTGTCAGTCATGCAGATCAACACCTTTCTTTCTTTTTAACAGGAATCCTTTGTGTTTGAACCCAACTGCCTCTTCAAAGTGGATGAATTTGGCTTCTTTCTGACCTGGAAAAGTGAGGGCAAGGTATGGCCCGGGAACACCAAGTTGTTCTTTCCTGCTGCCTGGG
>NW_006286587.1:6115210-6116610 GCF_000327345.1 Myotis davidii
AACACATTTTTGTTGATTGTATATATTTCATGGATCATCTCAAGTTGTAATTTGGAATTGGATAGGGTACACATAAATTAATAATGATGGTAGCTGATACATTGTGATCTTACTTTGTAAATACCAATTCAGGACATACTTTCAAACATTGGGCACTGTTAGAATAGTGCATGGGAAGTATCCTAAAATGTGTTAATTCTCATAGTTCAATCAGTTGATAGTTCTCATTTCTTAACCAGCAATGATATAAGACTCCCTATGGCCTTTTGGGTTAATATTAATAGCTTTTACATGGTGGTCAGAGCCCTCCTGGTCTAATATTTATGTGCCCAGACTCATCCCCTGACACTCCCTTGATATGTTCTAAAAACACCAACTCCTTAGAAGTCCTCAGTGTCAGGACAAGCCTGCATGTCTTTACAGAGGCTGCTCCTTCAGCATGGCCTCCTGCTTTACCTGGACTACCTCTACTCATTCTCTAAGACCCACCAAAAGGGTCGAGTTCTGGGTCAAGCCTTGCCTAAGAAATTGAGCCATCCAAAAGAGCTACTGTGTGGATCAAAAAACATCACATATTGGCAATTTCATACTGTTAGTAATTTGCTACCCCTTGCTGAATTGTAACTGTGTATTAAGTACATTTACCATCTCATTGAATTCCTATAACGAGCCTGAAAGGCAGGTGTAAATACTTCCATTTATTGGACAAGGATTCTGAGATTTAGAAAGGGTCTTTCTAGAAAAAAGTAAATGAAATAAATGTCAGAAATGGGTTTGGATTCCAAAGACCAAGGGCATAGCATGCCCCTTCCTTTATCTTATTCATTGCTATGACTGCAGTGCCTAGATGTACCTAATACAGAAATATGTATGATAATTCTTCATCTTTCAGAAAACCACCCAAACAAATGGGAAGGCTGGCTTTGTTTATGGCTTACAGGACTCTAAATTCTGTCACTTTATGATAGCTCATAGCCTTGACATTGGATTTACCTTGAGGCATGTTGCTGCTTCCCTGGAATTTAGAAAGATATGTTTTAACAGGTGAAACTAAGAGTCTGACTGCCTTTAAAAATCTTAATCCTATAAGTACTCTCTGTTTCAAGACACTGCCGTGATCTGTATTTGCCAGACAGGTTCCTTATTGCTGGAGTTGTAATAATTTAGGGCAAGTTTTTTACTTATTTTTTTTAATATGTTTTTATTGCATTAGGGAGAAAGGAAAGGAGAAGGAGAGAGAGAGAAAAACATCAATGATAAATTTAGGACAAGTTTTTTACTTTTTTTTTTATTTTGTAATATGTTTTTATTGCATTAGTGAGAAAGGAAAGGAGAAGGAGAGAGAGAAAAACATCAGCTGCCTCCTGAACACTTCCTACCTGGGATCGAGCCTGCAACCG
>NW_006286587.1:6117284-6121155 GCF_000327345.1 Myotis davidii
AGAGCCTGCAGCCTGGGCATGTGCCCTGACCAGAAATCGAACTGGAGCCCTCCCTCTTTATGGGACAGCACTCAACCAACTGAGCCACACCAGCCATGGCAAGGACACGTTTTTTTAAATTATGAGAAGACGGTGTGGATTTGTTGACACATGGTTGCCAATTAGTGGTGTAATCCAGACATAAATCAAGAGGGCATCTGGGTTCACTACCTGAACACCCTTTTTCTCTCATTGACAAAGAACTTTCCTGTTCTTGAGTACAATGGTGATTTCTTGCGAAAGACCAGGAGTCCTTTGGCGAGTACAACATTGCTGCTCTGGGACCCTTGCATTTGGCTAGCATTCTTTCTTGATTTAAATTTTGATTCTGTAGTATTCACCAGAATTTCTGAGGTCAGAGTCCACAGCAGTGGTTTTCAAATGTTATTGTGCATCAAAAATCACCTGCAGTACTTGTTTGAACAGATTTCTTAGCCCCACTCCAGAGACTGATTCAGTCCCTCTGAGCCGAAGTCCTAGATTCTACCATTCACTCGAGCTCCCCGGCAAGGACAAGTTTTTTTAAATTATGAGAAGACTGTGTGGATTTGTTGACACATGGTTGCCAATTCGTGGTGTAATCCAGACATAAATCAAGAGGGCATCTGGGTTCACTACCTGAACACCCTTTTTCTCTCATTGACAAAGAACTTTCCTGTTCTTGAGTACAATGGTGATTTCTTGCGAAAGACCAGGAGTCCTTTGGCAAGTACAACATTGCTGCTCTGGGACCCTTGCATTTGGCTAGCATTCTTTCTTGATTTAAATTTTGATTCTGTAGTATTCACCAGAATTTCTGAGGTCAGAGTCCACAGCAGTGGTTTTCAAATGTTATTGTGCATCAAAAATCACCTGCAGTACTTGTTTGAACAGCCTTGGAGAAACTTTCTTCCCTGTGACCTTCAGGACATGCGTATATTTTGTTCCTAAAGTTTCTATAGAGGAGGATGCTTCATGAAATGGATCAGTCTGTCATCTCGATACAAATGTGAATGAAGCCATTCCATAATATTATAAGAAATGTGGTTAAGATACAAAAGGGCGATTTCTCATTTTCCCTGGTTTAGAAGCTAAAAGACACTTGCATTTTTATTAGATTCAAAATAGTGTCAGTCATGCAGATCAACACCTTTCTTTCTTTTTAACAGGAATCCTTTGTGTTTGAACCCAACTGCCTCTTCAAAGTGGATGAATTTGGCTTCTTTCTGACCTGGAAAAGTGAGGGCAAGGTATGGCCCGGGAACACCAAGTTGTTCTTTCCTGCTGTCTGGGTGAAATCATTTTATTTCTCAATGAGTACACAAGTACATCTTGAGGGTATGGACCCATGTTTATTTATTCATTCCGGATTTTTAGAATTTGCTTCCAATGCCAGGCATTGGGAATGCAGTGACGATCAGGCCATCATCCTAGCCCTCATAGATTCCAGGCTAGGAGCAAAGTCAGGCATTAAAAAAAAGGTACAAGTCAGTGAGTATTGTGAAAGGAAAGGTCAGGCTGCTACAAGAGCTTACGACAGGCAGGTCTGATTAAATCATGGGAATTAGAAAGGTTTCCCAGAAAAAGCTGTTCAAGCTGAAATCTCAACGGTGCATGAAGAACACGTTCAGCTGGTCACATCGCGGGCTTAACTCAGTGCATGGCACAGTGGGCACATTTAATGAACCTTTGAGCTGCATTTAACAAAAGTAGCATTGGAGTTAGATATAAGTGGGCATTATTCCCACTTAATATTTCATGTACACCCATATATTTAATGATACAATGAAACTTGTCACTTTATATGTAAAAAAGCAACAGCATTTTGTAAATATTTTATTAATATTCAGAGTTGCATTCCTGTGTGTGTGTGTGTGTGTGTGTGTGTGTGTGTGTGTGTGAAAAAGAATGTTTGCTACAAATTATTATTGCTGTTGTTTACTTCCTCTTCTACCTAACTCTAATCAGCAATGTCTTCACCTTGTCTGTGCCATAGGTCTAGCATAATTTAGGCTCACTGCTGTACTCTATTCTCTCTTTTCAGGAAGGACAAGTGCTAGAATGCTCCCTCATCAACAGCATTCGGTTGGGAGCCACACCGAAGGTACCTGTGATTGGTGTTTGCTCTTCTTGTAAATGCAGACTTACTTCGATTGGACATGGTCTCCTGACTGTTTAACCTCACACTGCCCCCCGTTACTGCCCCCAAATCACCAACTGGGAGTTCAGAACAGACAGTTTAGAAATCTTCTCATTTATAACCGTTGGGTGACTTGGATTGTGTTAGTTATATGAGAAATGTTATTAACCCTTCAAAGCAAAGCCCCTGGCATGATATCAACACCAAAGAAATTACTTACAAGTCCCCCACCCTGTTTCAGCAAGCAGTGGGTGAGTCACTACTGCCCTGTGGTTGACGTGGAAATTTAAATGGCTTTGGTAGTCCCACATGTGTGCACTTGGGCGTGCAGATCTTGCCTCACCTTGAAGGATAGGTTGGCCTCTGAGAGAGGAAAAAAAAAATAAAATATGGATAGGATAGACTCTTAGTTTTTTGGCCAAGAAAACAGAAAATGAAGTAGAGGAGTTGAGGGTATTTGTGAGGAAGTGATTGTACTATTGGATCATGGAAATAAACTAGACTGGGACAGAAGTAAAAAGAGAGGTCTAATGGTAAGTAAGAGATTGGCAGGGTTAATGAATAGGAAGTATCAAAGAAGTCAGATAATGGAGAATGAGGACTGTCAAGCGATGTGCTGGAAGGATCATATGATATGGTCCAAGAGTGGGATGTTAGGAATCAAAATTACAAGGTGGTGTTGATATGCTCTTTGGGTATTGAGTTACTGAAAGAGGAAGAAAGAAAAAAATCACTATTCATTATTTCAGTTAAAGTGGCCAAGAAACTGAAAGTTCTACCTCAAAGTAAGTTGGGAACCCATTCTTGTTCATTGTATATATTTCATGGATCATCTCAAGTTGTAATTTGGAATTGGATAGGGTACACATAAATTAATAATGATGGTAGCTGATACATTGTGATCTTACTTTGTAAATACCAATTCAGGACATACTTTCAAACATTGGGCACTGTTAGAATAGTGCATGGGAAGTATCCTAAAATGTGTTAATTCTCATAGTTCAATCAGTTGATAGTTCTCATTTCTTAACCAGCAATGATATAAGACTCCCTATGGCCTTTTGGGTTAATATTAATAGCTTTTACATGGTGGTCAGAGCCCTCCTGGTCTAATATTTATGTGCCCAGACTCATCCCCTGACACTCCCTTGATATGTTCTAAAAACACCACTCCTTAGAAGTCCTCAGTGTCAGGACAAGCCTGCATGTCTTTACAGAGACTGCTCCTTCAGCATGGCCTCCTGCTTTACCTGGACTACCTCTACTCATTCTCTAAGACCCACCTAAAGGGTTGACTTCTGGGTCAAGCCTTGCCTAAGAAGTTGAGCCATCTAAAAGAGCTACTGTGTCGATCAAAAAACATCACATATTGGCAATTCCATACTGTTAGTAATTTGCTACCCCTTGCTAAATTGTAACTGTGTATTAAGTACATTTACCATCTCATTGAATTCCTATAACGAGCCTGAAAGGCAGGTGTAAATACTTCCATTTATTGGACAAGGATTCTGAGATTTAGAAAGGGTCTTTCTAGAAGAAAGTAAATGAAATAAATGTCAGAAATGGGTTTGGATTCCAAAGACCAAGGGGCATAGCATGCCCCTTCCTTTATCTAAGTCATTGCTATGACTGCAGTGCCTAGCTGTGCCTGATACAGAAATATGTATGATAATTCTTCATCTGTCAGAAAACCACCCAAACAAATGGGAAGGC
>NW_006286587.1:6121777-6123606 GCF_000327345.1 Myotis davidii
AGAGCCTGCAGCCTGGGCATGTGCCCTGACCAGAAATCGAACTGGAGCCCTCCCTCTTTATGGGACAGCACTCAACCAACTGAGCCACACCAGCCATGGCAAGGACACGTTTTTTTAAATTATGAGAAGACGGTGTGGATTTGTTGACACATGGTTGCCAATTAGTGGTGTAATCCAGACATAAATCAAGAGGGCATCTGGGTTCACTACCTGAACACCCTTTTTCTCTCATTGACAAAGAACTTTCCTGTTCTTGAGTACAATGGTGATTTCTTGCGAAAGACCAGGAGTCCTTTGGCAAGTACAACATTGCTGCTCTGGGACCCTTGCATTTGGCTAGCATTCTTTCTTGATTTAAATTTTGATTCTGTAGTATTCACCAGAATTTCTGATGTCAAAGTCCACAGCAGTGGTTTTCAAACTTTATTGTGCATCAAAAATCACCTGCAGGATTTGTTGGAAGAGATTTCTTAGCCCCACTCCAAAGACTGATTCAGTCCCTCTGAGCTGAAGTCCTAGATTCTACCATTCACTCGAGCTCCCAGGTGATGTTGATGCTGCTGGTCCTAGGACTACCCTGTGAGGAGCTCACAGTGCTTGCTGCTCAAGTCCTAATTTACATGACACCAAATGAGGTTGGATATAACAGCAAAAATCCTGGCAGTTTTCTGAGTAGACATCAGAATACTGAATTGTGTAGACCCAAAAGAAAAAAAAATGACTTTCAAAAAAATTATCTCCTGACTTTTGACATTATATTGGGTACTGCAGTGAGCCTTCTGGTGTGTGGGGGAGCATGGGCTAGAACCTGGGAGTCCTTCCTTCTGGGAGCTCTTCTTCCAAGGCCTTGGAGAAACTTTCTTCCCTGTGACTTACCTTCAGGACATGAGTATATTTTGTTCCTAAAGTTGACCTTCAGCATGCGTATATTTTGTTACTAAAATTTCTATAGAGGAGGATGCTTCATGAAATGGATCAGTCTGTCATCTCGATACAAATGTGAATGAAACCATTCCATAATATTATAAGAAATGTGGTTAAGGTACAAAAGGGTGATTTCTCATTTTCCCTGGTTTAGAGGCTAAAAGACACTTGCATTTTTATTAGATTCGAAATAGTGTCAGTCACGCAGATCAACACCTTTCTTTCTTTTTAACAGGAATCCTTTGTGTTTGAACCCAACTGCCTCTTCAAAGTGGATGAATTTGGCTTCTTTCTGACCTGGAAAAGCGAGGGCAAGGTATGGCCCGGGAACACCAAGTTGTTCTTTCCTGCTGTCTGGGTGAAATCATTTTATTTCTCAATGAGTACACAAGTACGTCTTGAGGGTATGGACCCATGTTTATTTATTCATTCCGGATTTTTAGAATTTGCTTCCAATGCCAGGCATTGGGAATGCAGTGACGATCAGGCCATCATCCTAGCCCTCATAGATTCCAGGCTAGGAGCAAAGTCAGGCATTAAAAAAAGGTACAAGTCAGTGAGTATTGTGAAAGGAAAGGTCAGGCTGCTACAAGAGCTTAAGACAGGCAGGTCTGATTTAATCGTAGGAATTAGAAAGGTTTCCCAGAAAAAGCTGTTCAAGCTGAAATCTCAACGGTGCATGAAGAACACGTTCAGCTGGTCACATCTCGGGCTTAACTCAGTGCATGGCACAGTGGGCACATTTAATGAACCTTTGAGCTGCATTTAACAAAAGTAGCATTGGAGTTATATATAAGTGAGCATTGTTCCCACTTAATATTTCATGTACACCCATATATTTAATGATACAATGAAACTTGTCACTTTATATGTAAAAAAGCAACAGCATTTTGTAAATATTTTCT
>NW_006286587.1:6123733-6170187 GCF_000327345.1 Myotis davidii
ACTTTTTATCCTCACACTGCCCCCCGTTACTGCCCCCAAATCACCAACTGGGAGTTCAGAACAGACAGTTTAGAAATCTTCTCATTTATAACCGTTGGGTGACTTGGATTGTGTTAGTTATATGAGAAATGTTATTAACCCTTTAAAGCAAAGCCCCTGGCATGATATCAACACCAAAGAAATTACTTACAAGTCCCCCACCCTGTTTCAGCAAGCAGTGGGTGAGTCACTACTGCCCTGTGGTTGACGTGGAAATTTAAATGGCTTTGGTAGTCCCACATGTGTGCACTTGGGCGTGCAGATCTTGCCTCACCTTGAAGGATAGGTTGGCCTCTGAGAGAGGAAAAAAAAAAATGACAGAGTGCATAAATCAGCCGTCTTCACAGCAACTGATTTGTTTGAATAAGAAATTGTTTGCACAGTGGTACTAGGAATTTAAAATACTTTTTTCGAGAATATTCTAGCACAGTGTTTATTCACGTCTCCATAAGAGCCCTGCAGGTTTTTAGATATTCAAAACAAAATGATGTTCGAAACTTGTTTTTTTGGTAAAGCTATCCTCTTTTGTGTTAGTTAACATTTCTGCTTAGCTACATTGGTGCTTCCTACTGAGTTCCTTTCAAGGACTTTAAAGACGCTATTTTATTTGCTAATTTTATTTACTTGCACAGTCTTCATTCCGAAGGAGGCTGCTGTGCTTCTGGAGACGAGCACACTCCTCTCTGTGTCCAGGCTAAAGGACTCAACCTCATGTTTGAATAACCCGGCTGCTGGTCCTGGCACTGCTGTGCTTGTTTGTATGAAACCTCAATGACTGTCCCTTGGGGAGAGACCCCCATGGTCTCTGTGGACGCAATCAAGTGCCCGTCAGAGCCTTCCTCCCGTTGCCATATTCCAGGTCCTTCATAAAGACTCTCACTCCTGGTTTTCTACATCAATGACATTCTAGTACCTTTCTTACCAAATGAGTTGGGTGGTGGTAGTAGCTTTTACTGTGACAAGTTTCAGAATAATACATTTTTGTTAGAAAAAACACACACATTTGCCCATATGTGTGTATATATATATATATTTTGTCAGATGTAACTTCTCTATACCTGTGTCCTCCATGCTCTGTGATTAACACATTTCCTCTTATTTATACATCTCTATACAGGACCCCAAAATCCTGGCTGCTCTCGAAGCTGTTGGAAAATCAGAAAATGATCTGGAAGGGCGGATAGTTTGTGTCTGCAGCGGTACAGACCTGGTGAACATCAGTTTCACTTACATGGTGGCCGAAAATCCAGACGTAACTAAGGTAGCCCCGGTGAACCAGCCTCCTTCCCTCCCCCATACGTATATATGTGATACAGGGACTATTTTATGTATAATATGATTTTTATATATTTTTTAAAAATATTTCCATTTTTAAAATGTTTCCATTGCCCTGCTGGAATATTGCTATAGAAAATTAGCAAAGCACAATACCCGTTGAGCATGCCGCTCATGTACATCATCAACAACCCAAATACCTCCTGCAGGAAATACCAGCCCAGTGCCTCAAACTGGCATGTGCACAGGAATCACCTGGGATTTTGTTAAAATGCATATTTTGATTGACTAGGTCTGAGGTGGGGACAGAATTCTCCCTTTGTAATGTGCTCTCCTAGTTGATGAGGTTGCTGCTGGCTGAGAAGCACAGTGTGAGTAGACAGGGCCTAGATCAGCACTGCCTAGTAGAACTGTAATGCGGGCAACAGATTACATTTACATTTGTCTAGCAGTGCTCGTCCAGCATGGCTCAGTGGTTGAGCATCGACCTGTGACCCAGGAGGTCACAGTTCCATTCCTGGTCAGGGCACATGCCTGGGTTGTGGGCTTAATCCCCAGTAGGGGGTGTGCAGGAGGCAACCAATCAATGATTCTCCCTCATCACTAATGTTTCTGTCTCTCTCCCTCTCCCTTCCTCTCTCAGAAATCAATAAAAAAAATTTTTTTAATTGTATCTAACAACCCCAGTAAAAAAGGAACAGTGAAGTTAATTTCAATGAAATAATTTATTTAACTTAATACATCCAACCTAATATCATTTTAACATGAAATTGATAAAAAAAATTATTAATGGCATATCTTACATTCTTCTGTTAATACTAAATCTTTGGAATGTAATGTGTGTTTTCAAATTAGCTTGAAATATCACATTTCAAGTGCTTAATAGCTATACATGGCTAGTGGCTACCATGATGGGCAGTGCAGGTATGGTTGTTTAAGATATCTAGGCTTATCCCCAATAAGTTATTAAACTATTGGGTTATGACCCATCTTTTAACTCCATAGCCACAGCCAGCAAGTCATTGCCCTGGCAAGCGAGTGTGTCGAAGAGATTTTGGTTAATGAAATAGCTTCAAATTTAAGTTACTTTTCTGCAAGTTATTTGTTTTCAAGGTGTTTTACCCCTGAACAAAGCTCCCATTATCTTTCTATGTGTGTGAAGAGGCCTAAGCCTTTGCTATCCCATTACTGAGACCTGGGTTTGGGGGATGCAGGAGGCATCTCATTTTCCCGTTAATATTACAAGTAGAGACTCAGTTCAGAGTAGAATGATAAAGACCATCGTTAGAAACATCAAAGTGTGGAACTAGAAGGGAGTGTATGTAAGATTATTGGGGGAAACTGAAATTAAAAGACTTAACCCTGGACCCAGAGTTAATTGGTGGCAGAGTTGAGTCCTGCAGATTCTGAGGTTATAAAGGCTCTTCGACCCGCACTCAGTGTGGGCCACAGCCCAGCAGCAGGGGCTTCACCCCAGTAAAGTCGCAGGCCCACCAGGCACATTGATCCAGAATCTTCGGGTGACTCCTAAGTGCAGTGGATTCTGAGACTCTCCCGGCTGGCCTCTTATCTTTGGCGCAGGAATGGGTGCTCCATGTGACCTCGGAGCCTTGGCTTGTGGTGGTTTTGCTGGTGTGGTGCTGTTGTTCCAGGTCCCCTGCTTTGGGAGAATAGGTTTTGCAGTGCCTTCAGGTTCTTTTATTATTTTGCTCAGATTGACACTTAGTCTGAATGGTTTCTGGAACCCTGCTGATCTAAACAAACATTGTTCCTGCTACTTGTAGTTCATGCCTGCACCTGTGCTGTGGAGGCCTTTTTAGTTGCTATTTGCCATAGCAACCTTCAGTCCTAGAAATCCATGCTGACAACCACGAAAAAAGGCTTGTTACTCACGTCGAGATATTTAGCCACCTGAAATTTTGCAAAATGACACTTCTGTAGGCCTGTTTCCTGGCTTTTGTCAACTCGTCATATTACAAAAAAACAGTATGACTAGATATAAGCATAAGAATATGGGTTTTGGGACCAGGTTAACTGAGCTCTAAACCTTGCTCTTCAGCTGTGTGACTTAGCCACACATTTTGCCTCTGTGCCTCATTTTCTTGGATGATGAAGTGGGAATAATACCTAAATCTCTGCTCTGAGGATTGTGTTTATTACATGGAAAGTGCTTCCTGCACTGCCTTTCTCATGTGTTAGCTGTATGATCACAGAGCCACAGAACTTTAGAGCTGGAAATGGAACTCTTCATTTTTCAGATGAGGAGATGAAGTCAAAGGTGCCGGAGTCCATTCATTGTCCAATCACTCAGCACAAAGGGTTAAAAGAACTCATGTAAGACTACACAGCAGGGTTGGCCAAAGTACAGCCTAAAAGTAGGCCTTCTGATTTCCACATGATGCTATGCACCCCAATCATGCCCAGAGCCAGTCCCATCCTGGGAAGATGGCTCCATTCAGTACATCCCATAACTATCTTGCCTGTCCTGGTTTGCTTGCGATCAGTCTTGGTCCATTTTGTTTAGGAACCATATTCTGAAATCTGTTCTGATGAGTAGGTAGTATATGTGTGTATGTTGGAGGCAGGGGGTATATACTTAAAGATAAGATTTTTTTCTAGTGTCAATTCCACTGAAATTTAAGATTAGCTACCAAGAAAGTAAGGACTATAAAATAATTCTGTATTGGATTTTCATTTCAAACTCAATACTCTGTAAGCCTGCTCTTATTGAAGAAACGAAATGTTTCAGTTTCTGGGAACTGTTACTAGAAATTTTATATTTTATTAATAGTGTGATGTATAAGTATAAATCTCACTATCCAGACTAGATAGGCCATATTAGAGCATGCCCTGTTGGTTGGTGGACACTTGATGAAGATACTGAAAATTTTTTCAGTATGTACACATGTATGTGGATAACCTTGTCCACTTCCTGGTTTTCAAACGTACCTGTATTTTTTAAAAATATATTTTTATTGATTTCAGAGAGGAAGGGAGAGGGAGAGTGAGATAGAAACATCAGTGATGAGAGAGAATCATTGATCGGCTGCCTCCTGTATGCCCCCCACTGGGGATCGAGCCCACAACCTGGGCATGTGCCCTTGATCAGAATCGAACCCAGTACCCTTCAGTCCACAGGCCAATGCTCTATCCACCGAGCCAAACCAGCCAGGGCTAGAATCTTCTAGCTGCTTTTCACCACCACCATGACTACAGCACAATCCAGCCAGTATTGTTTCTCCCCTGACCATGGCCTGATGCTTTAAGTCTAGCAGCTGGAGCCATGTTATTAAAATGTAATCCAGATCACATCACTCCACTGCTCAAAACCCACCACAGCTAATGAGGCCTTGCAAGAAGTGATTCTTATTTTCCCTTCTATCTTTATCTCCCTTTTCCTCCTTGTATTTCCTTCTAACCTCAGGGACTTTGCACGTGCTGTTCCTTTTGCCTGGAACATTCTCTTTCCCCAGTATGTTTTCTCCCTCACATTTTCTCAGAACTCTGCTGAATATCACTTTAGTGAGAACTCCCCATCTCCCCCCCTCCCCCACTCCCAGCACTTCCTAACTCTTTATCCTGCTTTATTTTTCTTCATAGCTCTGACCACTGTTCTATACCATATACTTATCCATTCTCTTCTTCCCTCCACATGACGGAGAGCAATGTTTTTGTCACTTGCTTCATCCCCAACATCGAGAATGGTCAATGCTCAACATTTAATAAGTGCTTAATGGATACCTGTTTTATTGAGCTCTTTATGTTGACTGAATCAACAAATTCTAAGCCAGGTGATGAATATGTATAACCCGTAGTGCTGTACACCTCAAGTTTTTTACAGCTTAGCTCTCAGAAAGCTAAGAAGGTGATCTTTGGACAAGAAGAATGAGAACATGTGCGTTAGCGACAGTCAGAAAGGCCTGGGATTCCACGGTGTTATTTTTAGAGTCACTTTTCAGGATGCAATGGGACAGCTGCTGAGAACCAGGTCAAGACTGGAGGCTTTAACCCTGGTGTCTTGGCCTCTTTCCAATTTAGATCATTATTTTCTGCTTACCTAAATTCTTCCTGTCACTTCAGTTACAAAACTTAGCTCTCATTTCCTCTCCTTAAACCCTCTGTTAAAAGGACTTGCTAACAAATCGCTGGCACTTTTTCCTCAAACACAGTGTGCCTGTGGGGAATAGCTGAGTCTCATTGGTCATGTGGCTTAAAACACCTATGAATAAAAACAGCCACAAGAAAAGGCATTTTCTAATTTTTTTGTAAGCTGTGATATAATTTTTTTTTTCTGGGCCCATGCTTATCTCTTTGCCCTCTGTTACCATAAACTGTGCAAATTATAGTGAACATGTTAACTTCCTTTAGTTAGAAAAGCAATTCAGTTTCTCCCATGTATTTGTTCTGTCTCAGAATGCAACTCGCTTTGACAATTTTGGTCTCTGGGGAGCTAAAAGGGGTTCAGAGGTTTTTCATGAAGTTACAGCTGGCCCTGCACAGCAACCTGGAATCAGTCACAGTCCATAAGCCTGAAATGCAAAGCTCATTTACAATATCCGCAAATAAGTTTGTTATTTTATACCAACTTGCATTTCCCTTTGATGACAAAAATAAGCTGCCATTAAGAGTATCAAAATGCAAAGATTTGAATTGAGCTTAGACGATTTCCAGACTCCTCATTCTACTTTATGCAGGTTGTAAATATTTGGCAAATTGCATAATTATGCTTTGTAACCAAGTAAGTCATCACTTAAGTGCGTGAATAACTACTATAGAAATTAAATTTAAAAAATTTTCTGTGTTCTTTTTGTATACAAGAAAGATAAAGTCAGATAGTTTATTACAGATAATGAATTCTTACTTTAGTATATTGGACTGAATGTCAAAATCGCTTTTCTGTTGAGTGAAAGGCTTACTGTAATGGTTCTTGGAGAAGGGATTTATTCTTGGTTTTGTTGAAAAACACTTAAATTCATGCCTGGCCATCATGGCTCAGTGGATGAGCATTGACCTATGAACTAGAAATTCAGGGTTTGCTTCCCGGTCATGCCAGATGCCTGGGTTATGGGCTCGATCCCCAGTAGGGGGCATGCAAGAGGCTGCCCATCAATGATTCCCTACAATGATTCTCTCTCATCATGGATGTTTCCACCTCTCTTTCCCTTTCCCTTCCTTTCTGAAATAAACTATATTTTAAAAAGAAAAGAAAAATAATCAGGTTCACTATTTAGTCAATCCCTCCTATTGGCTTTGCTAACACCTCACAGAGCCTTCCTCCCCTCAACCAATTTCTCTGCGCATAGTCAAGGATGCATCTGCTCAAAGAGATCAGACCAGAGGCCTCACCAAAGCTTCTGAAAGAGGCAAATTCTCTCTGCTGGCATTTTGGGAAAATCTGAAATTCTGAGGCTGGAGCCTGATGAATCTGATATTCTGGGGGTGGAACCTCATGAATCTGAAACGCTGGGGGTGGAGCCCAGTAATCTGTGTTAACTAACAGGTTATTCACCCAGGCAATTCTGATCCTGGATGAAGTTTGAGCCCCGTTGTCTTAGCATACAAATGGATTTAGTCCAAATAGCACAACAATTTTGAACCAAAGCAAATTTTTACCAAATTGATTGGCTGCAGCATACAGGGAAATCTCTAGACCTGTTTATTGATTAGAATTCACTAAGTAAAAACACAAAAAGCACTATTTAAAAGCATGTTTCCATGACTCTAGGGATAGGTTTGTCCCATGCACACTCAAGATTGAGAACCGCTGCCCTGCAAAAAAGGTCAGTAAGGAGCGTTTATATCCTGCTTCCCTGGCGGAAGCCTTGAAGAACTTACAGTAACTTCCCCGTCTGCTGCCCTGGCTCCCCTGAGCCAATGCCTGCTAGATGCTAATTAGCTGAATATAAATCTGAATTTCCCATCTCTCATCCCATCCCCAGTAGCCTTCAGTTTTTTGGAGGCTCAAGTTTGGGATGGTGTACGTGTGTTAATAGTGTGTGTGTGTGTGTGTGTGTGTGTGTGTGTGTGTGTGTTTCCAAGTCTGAAAGTTGACGTTTTCTTGTTTCATTTTGGCTTTCTTTCAAATATTCTGAATTCGTGTGAAAAAAATCAGTGAGGGGCCATAAAACACTTTCTTTATTAAGGACAGAGCTACGAATCAAAGCAGATGAGTGGTTGTGAGTTCATAAGTTCATAAACACCGGCCCACCCAGGTGTTTTCTTGACAAATAGAGATAACGTGGTTCATATGTTTATTTGCTGGGTTGAATGTAGAGACCATCCAACTCTCTGTCTTGGGAGGGCTGCGTTCATCAGTGAGTCTGTGGAGTGGGTGAAACTTGTCTCCTTGGCCTCCCACAACCACCTTTCATCTCTCTTGCTGCCTTGGATCTCAACCTACTCTTGCAACACCATCTGTCCCAGAATCCAGTACTTCAGTGTCTCATCCATGGTGGCACTCTCTGAATTCTGAAATTATTTCTTTATCTTTGTAGCACCAAAAGCTGTCATTCCTTTAGACCAGAAGTTGGGAACTCAGATGCCTACAGGTAGATGATGTGAATATGAAAAAGTGACAGGAGAAGACAAGTAGGAGGCTATGCAGACTGAGTGAGTTGAGTGTCCATATCCATAGACATAACTATGGGGGTGGGTGGCCCAGGGTAGAGGGAGAATAACATCCACTTACTTCCAGCCAATTTTCCAGCTATGTGAACATGCACCTCAGGTTGCTAATGTGGTGGTAGCAGTGCTTTTTCCATGAGATTCTGGATATCTGGATTTTTTTACATGAAATCTCCCGATGTGAAAAGGTTGATAGATATATTCGCCTCTTAAATACTTGTGTGCCAAATGACAAGCCTGCCTGTGGATTAGCCAGCATAGAGTATGAATGCACTTTGCTAAGGTGAATGCCAGTATCTGCTTAATGTGTTTACCTCATTGTCATTTTAAACAAAATACCTGTTTCTTCCTTTTTTAATTTCCTTCAGTTCTTCATCCAAGAGTTATTTTTTGATGAATTCTAAACTTGGACAAATCATTTTCACTATATGGGCCTTTTAATCCCCCAATAGCAAAAGAAGGGAGTTATACCAAGTGTCTGTTGATGTTACTTTCTCCTATAAGACTTAAGGAATCTTTTTGCAAAAAAAAAGTTCTGAATGCCCAGGAAGAGCACATGGGACTTGCATTGACAAGACACTTGATGAAAGTCCCAGGTTAGCCTAATGGGAGTCCCATCACCATCCCTCAGGCCAGTTGCCCATCTACTGGGATAGGAGGCTCTGTGGTTGGAGAAAGGAGGGAGATATTTCCATCAAAGAAGCAGGACATTGTACCCAGGAGCAGGAGAGCCTGCTGATCACATTATGGTGATGTCTATGGTGCACAGTCCACCAGAAGAGAGAAGGCTGTGCTGATGGGAGTTAGGACACACGCAGAGATTTGAAAGCAGAGGAATGTTGACCTCACAGTGTTGGGTCCAGTGAGAAGACTAGAGTAAACATTTGAGAAATGGGCAAATTAGGCTAAAATTGTGGCCTGCTTTGAGTGCCAAGCCACAATGCTTGTGGAATCTGCCCTAAAGATTCTAGGGAGGTAATAGAGGTCATGACCTGCAGTGTGGGAGGGATGCACCACAATCTGTACATTCTGAGAAGATTGACATCCTATATAATAAAAGCCTAATATGCTAAGTGTCCGGTTGTCTGGTGAATGGTCGACTGTTCAACCAATCAAAGCATAATATGTTAATGATATGCTCAGGGCACTCAACTGCTCACTATGACATGCACTGACCACCAGGAGGCAGATGTTCCAACCGGTAGGAGCTTGCTGCTGGAGTCCAGCCGATCAGGACTGAGCAAGATGGGCCAGACACTCCCTGGAGCCCTCTTGTGGTCCCTCCCCAGCCAGCTGGCCCTGATAGGGACTAGGCAAGACAGGGCCAGGCACACCCTGGAGCCCTCCTGTGGCCCCTCCCCTGCCCAATCATGCACCGGTGGGGTCCCTTAGCCTGGTCTGCGCCCTTTCACAATTCTGGACCCCTCAGGGGATGTCATAGAGCCTGTTTCAGCCTGATCCCTCAGGCCACTCACCTTGGGAGGGCGCCAGACCCAGGGCTCATGGCCGGTGAGTGCTGCTATGGCAGCGCGAGCCTCTTCCAATCGGGACTGTTTGGGCGAGAGCCCACAGCAGGCTCAGTGGGGCTGGGATGAGTGGGAGCTGCAGGTAGGAGCTGCAGGTGGTGTTGGACTGCAGGTTTTGGCCCGATCCCCACAGGCCACCCTGAGGGGCCCCACCCATGCATGAATTCGTGCACCGGGCTCTAGTATAGTTAATAACACGTGGGTGAGAGCACTGCTTCTCAAAGTGGTCTGGATCAGCAGCTTCATCATCACCAGGGACTTGCTAGAAGTGCAGGGTCTCAGGCCCTACCCACACCTGCTGAATCTGAATCTGCACTTGAACAAGATCCGTAGGTGCTTGTTTTGCACATTAAAGTTTGAGAGGTTCTGAGACAAAATACAAGAAAATTAGTTAGTTGTCCTTGGCTTCATCTAGTTACCCAAGGAGGAATCAAGAGAGGTTGTTCCTGGGTGAGGTTAGAGACGAAGTAAAGGTGGGAACCAGATTTTAAATTCCATTACCTAGGATAAGATGATACAGTTAGAAGAACTTGAGGACCTGGTTACTTTGGGACAAGAGGGGAAGGGACAATGAATTTGTTTAAATATTTCCTATGAGGAATGTGTATGTCACGGGACCTGCTGGGAATCATACAGAGCAAAGGAGATCACTGGCTACCTGGGGGCCCTTAGTGCTTGTCTGTGGGGCCTGCCCTGGTCTGCACATCCCTGGTCTGTATGACCCTGTGTTCTCTTAACATTCTGAAAGCAGCTATCTGTTTTCCTTTGGAACTCTCTACGTAAGTATTTGAATATGGATTTCAACTGTAATTTTTCTTAGCACTGGACTTACCTAAAAGTAAAGCACCTTGTCAAAATGCATGTTCAGGAAACTGGAGCTGTTGTTTTCAGGGAGTTTTGTCATCAACACCAGTGAGGGTTTCTTGGAATAGTGAGAGGATCAAAATGAGAAAGAAGCCCGGAGCTATGTCGTAGCGCCCTGGCCTGCAGCAGCACTGAGCATCCTGGCAAAGTCACCGTCAGCTTTTGCACGGACCATGCATTTTTACTCTTTATTGATGTGTTCCGAATGCACATTGGGTATTGCTCATGGGGGAGCATGTCCGTCCTCTACATTCCAGAAAGTACAGAGGAGGAAAAAGAAGAACATTAACCCCTCCTAGAGAGAATTGCCCCTCCTTCTGTGTGTTTTTTAACTGAAGTGAAAAACATTTTTGAGGTGTTTTTTAACTGAAGTAAAATGCACAAACATAAAATGAACCATGTTAAAATGAACAGTGCCATTTGGTAAATCACGCTGTTGCGGAACCACCACCTCTACCTAGTTCTAAAAACATGCTGTTCCTCGTCTAAAGGAAGCCCTGTGCCCATTAAGCAATGTGTCTATTAAGCTTCCCCCAAACTCCAACCACCTTAATGTGTCTTTTTGAATGCATATACAATTTTATTTTATGCACAGTTAGGCTCATGCTGTTTATAGAGTTTAATATACTGTATTTTATAATTGAAAAAATTCCTTCATGTGCATTTCCTTGGTCTTTAATTTTTTTTTCTTGGGCTCAGTGTAATTATAAATCCCTACAACCTTTGAGGTTGATTTTCTGGTGTTACCAGCTCATGCTTCTTGGGAAAACGTCCAGCCTCCTGGGCACTCTGTTCACGATGCTGTGGTCTTCACCAAGGACATGTTTCCATTGCTGGGCCTCTCTTACCCTCTCACCGTTGTGTTTCATGAATTTGACAGGTTTCCTATGCAGACACTCTAGGTTCTGGGCTCAGCCCAGAGCAGCTCATTTGCCTTAATTGCAAGTGTTATCAAATGACTCCACCAAGGGAATGCAAAACAAATTACTCTAATTGCACCAGAAACATAATATGAAGTCTGGGTTTCACCTTTTGGTCCCAGGGAGAGGAAAATGTCACTAGCTTTAAATTGCTTCTCCATGTACCACAAAGTGCCAGTTTTTACTGCTAGCAAAAACTGCCATCGAGAACATGATATGCGTAACGTAGGCCTGTACCTGTTTTTATGCTTTCTAATCTTGGGATTATAATTTTAAAAGGGGGGCACCTCACCTACGATGACACTCTGTTGCCTCCAAACACTACGATCTGGAGCAAATAATTTAATAATCTTACAATCAGGGGCTGGAAAACTGCAGCCCATGGGCCAGACCAGCCCTCAGCTGATTCTGTATGACCAGTGAAGTAGGAATGGCTTTTATATTTGAAAGGGTTGTAAAAACAAAATAAGACATAAAAGCTGACCAACAGAGAACCACATGTGGCCTCCAGGGCCTGAAATGTTTATTACCTGGTCCTTTATAGAAAAGGTTTATTGCCCAGCCTGTGTGGCTCAGTTGGTTGTGCGTCGACCCCAAAATCAGGAGGTCATGGTTCGATTCCCAGTCAGAGCACATGCTAAGGTTTCGGACTTGATCCCAAGTACGGGATGTGCAGGAGGCAGCTGATCAATAATTCTCCCTCATCATTGATGTTTCTATCTCTCTCTCCTCCTTTCCTCTCTCTGAAATCAATAAAAACATTTAAAAAAAATTTTAAAGAAAAGGTTTGCTGATCCCTAATAATCATAATAACAAGAGCAGCAGCAATGAAGTTTTTTTTTTTTTGTTTTTTTTTTTAGTGTATTGAATAGCAGACCCTGCTCAAAACACTTGGCATGTATTATCTCATTTAAGTCTCACAACAATTTTATGGGATGGGTATGGTTATCCTCATTTTACAGAGGAAGAAATTGGCCTAGAGAGGTTGAGTAACTTGTTGAAGGTCACACAGCCAGTAAGTGGCAGAGTTGGTGTTTTGAACCTGGGCTTTGGATCTACTCCAGATCCTGAATTCTACCACCACCCTATGCTGCCACTCTCGGTTGGGGGGCAGCCATTGCCACCTATAACATTGTGCAACCTGACTATACTTTTTTAAGATAAATATTTAATACTAGAGGCCCGGTGTATGAAATTCTTGCATGGGTAGGGTCCCTAGGCCTGGCTGGTGATCAGGGCCAATCTGTGGGGCAAGCGGCAGGGTGATTGGAGGCCCCCACCCACTGGCACCCGCCTTGGCCTGGTGCTGCCTGCTCTCCTGCCCCACCCCCCACTGCTGCCACCTGTCAGGGTCTGTGGGCTGGGGGCAGCTCCTGCATTGAGTGTCTGCCCCCTGGTGGTCAGTGTACATCATAGCAACCAGTCATTCTGCCATTCAGTTGATTTGCGTATTAGGGTTTTATATAGATAGATCGTTATCTGTGGGAGGTGTAAGACTTGGGAAGAACAGCACTTTCTAAATTGATGGGTAGCATAATGGATTCCTCAAAAAAAAGTCCACATTTAAAGGGGTTCCCTGGTCACGTAAGGATCAGAAAGCTTACAGGTTTCTCTATGGTAGGTAGCACTCTGAGAAATGTCACTATTCCATATCAACTTCAGCAGAGGGTGGGGGAGGCTAGTCAGCTATTCCCCAAACTTTATTCATTTTTATTTTGATCTATTGAAGGAACACAAATTAAAATCTTTTAGAATGACTATTTTACAGGAAAAAGTCAGCAAATGACATCATGGAGGCATTCTTCAGCCCAGTATTTTTCCAGAAGGATCAAAAGAATGGAATCTAGGCATTCATTTATCATCTTTCCCATAAACATTATTTTTATTGTCTCTGCTGCCATATTTCCCGCTGCCATATTTCTTCCTTCCCTCCCCCTCCCCTTTTTGGGGGCACACAGGAAAGTGGGGGGACTTTTCCATAAATGATGGAAAGTTTGATAATGAAACAAACCCAGTGGCTTAGATTCTTTTTTAGCAACTCATATTAAGTCCTATTCAGTTTATAGGATTACATATAGATTGATGTGCCTGAGCTAAGAAACAGGTTGATGCTACCTGGGCAGGAGTTGGCCCCTTGATTGATTGTATCTGTCTCAGCGCCTCAGCAGGTAGCATTTGTCTGCGTGTGGAAATGCTGTTCATTTCGGCTTGACTTAATTTGCCAGCATTGTCAGGAGGATTGTGACCTCAGGGATTATAAGCACAGGTATCAGCCAAAGAAACAACTTCATGAATATCTTTCAACTCAGCGGTTGTTCATTCATCTTTTACCCACCAAGAGTTTGCAAATTTGACAGTTGAGACCAAAAATGCATCCTCACAAAACTGGTGGTTTCTGACTGGCATACGGTGATGCTCTTGATTTTCTCAAGATCTTAAATTTCTTCAGTTATTTCAGAGTTTTTCAATGGATGCCAAATAAGTGTTACATAAAGTAAACAAAATGCCTCATTTTCTTTTTGAATGATGTCTGGGATTTGTAGAAATGGAGCTGCTCTGTGAACTCTGAGGCACTAAAGAACATCACATATTGTTATTTAAAGTCAGTAGGCACTAGTGAACATAGGCATGAATGTATTCTGAATGTCCTCTGTGTGTATGATTCCTTTGGCTGGGTCTGCAATATAAACTGACAGCAGACAAGAGAAAAAGCATAAAAATTTATTATTTTTTATTAATTTAACTCATTATTTTTTTTACATGCATCAGGGCATTACAGAAAAAACTGACTACCCAAAGGGGCAGTGACATTTGAGTTTATGTAGCATCGTAATAGGGGAAAGAGGAGCAAAAGGCCACTTATGGGAGAGCAAATGATTTTTAGGGACGATTAATGGACCCTTAGGAGAAGAGATAGATATGAGAGAGGAGATAGTAGATATGAGAGAAGAGATAGTAGATATGATAGTTTTGTGTCATTTTCTGTTTGGGTGTGGTGCCAACTTTTTATCTTCCAGTAGAGAAGATTAAAGTTGGTCTGGGGGGTGGGGGTGGGGAATGGAATTTTAAGATAATTGAATTTGTGTGTTTTTTAAAATTGATTTTAGAGAGAGGAAGGGGGAGAGGGAGGAAGAGAGAGAGAATTATCGATGTGAGAAACATCGCTTGGCGTATAGGACGATGCTCTAACCAACTGAGTTAAGCTACCCAGCCAAGAGCAAGATAATTGAGTTCTTTAGGGAGGCTCTGTTTTTAGGCAGTTAAGGGATTTCAGGAATTCAGATGCCTTGAGCTGAAAATAATTCTTGTGTCCAAGAGTCATATTTTTGGGTGGTACATCCTTCAACAGTATGCTGATCAGAGTAGGTATCTGGAAGGAGATATAGTTATTTGGGACAAGATTCTGTAGGTCCAATGGAACTTGGTTAGAGAGTATCTTGCCAAATGTGCCTTGGGCAGTGCAAAAATTATCTCTTAGGAATAGTAATGAACAGAAACAGATCTGGTATGGGAACTGGACATTCCATTTCTGAGTGATGACAAGCACAGTGTCCTCTCCTTTCTTCTAACTATTTAGAAATCCTTTTTGACATAACTACCCAGAGTTGTCAAGATAACCAGCCAGGCTGACAGACTGTTTTGACTGTCTGTGAGTGACTAAACTAATTTTGACTAGGAAAGTATAAATATTATCCAGCCCCATCCAAATCTATCTTTGAAACACAGCCTCACATACTCATATATGGCAGTTTATTTCCTGCCCAAGTATTATTTGCCATGCTCTAAAGGTAATTTAAGAATCAGATGATGCTTACTACATTCCTTCTTTAACCTTCTTCAGCTTTACTCTGTGGACAGAGAACAGCAAGTGAAAAATGTGTATTTTATGGAAGACACTCAGGCTATGTCAAGAGAAAATAAAAGTCCCAGTTGCTCTCTTTCAGATTTTAAAATTTTATGAAAATAATTATTGACTTCCCAAGGGCTTTTGAGATTACTATAGGCTTGTCTCTGTATTGCTATTCTTTTTTCTTTTTTTTTCTTTTTGCCAAATCCCTATCGTTGTTGACCATGAGCTTGGGTAGCTTGCTGTGGATCATTCATTATCATACACTCCTTAATTAAATGTTTCATCCTGGGTCTCACAATTGGATTTGTCTAGGGTTGCATGCTTAGCTCCCTTATTATGTGTGAAATTCTTCATCATGGTATCTCTCACTTTTCTCTTCTGGGGTAGCAGTTATGGGGACTTACAGGTTTCTTTGCCTGATTTGTTCTCACTGTGAACGCTGTCATTGGCTGCCTTTTTGCCTTCCGTCCCAGGGCCATGAGGGGGTTGCCACACTGACATGATACCTTGTGAGACTGACATTCTACCTGCACTTCTCTCTCTCCTGCGTAGAGCCAGGAAAAGGTAGTTGAAATGAAAGAGAAAAGTTGTTTTTATATTTTCTTCCTAACATGATGCAAAAACTGGTCTGTTGCTAGATCTGCTCCCATTTAATTTTAGAATGGATTTAGCATCCTAGATGAAAGGACAAAATGGTACCGTGTGTTGTCAAGGCCTGCCTAAATCTCCACTCTCCTGCTTTGACCTCTGAGGTTTTAGAATCCTTGGGCCTTGCCTCAGACCTGGGCCAAAAGCCACGGGACTGAGACAGTAGGATGGCACTCAGCCTCCAGGTACTCCTGCTGTGGTGTGAGCTCCAGCCTGTGCTCAGGCCTCATCACTGCACATTGTTGGCGCAAGTGGCTAGTGTTCTTAATGTGTCCTCTAGTTCTTGTTTTGAGGCCTCCGTCTTATCCTGAGACCTGTCCTGTTCTGAGACCTCTGTCTTATTTCTGTACCAAATTATTGAGTGAATGTTCTCCCAGGAAGCTCAGTCCTGGCCTGTCCTGATTTTGCACTTACCTGTCCTGAAACAGGGGGAGCTGTTACCTCTAACAGGCTTCTGCAGGGCCATCTCCTGCTGCCTGGTGAGATCCTGCAACGTCACCAGCTCCTGGGTTTTCTGTGGCTCCAGAACTTCCTTTGAGCCAGCCTCCCAATGGCTGCCAGCATTGCTTTTATAATGCTTAGAACTTTCTCTAAAATGGGCTAACACAACAATGATGTGCGTGTGTGTGTGTGTGTGTGTGTGTGTGTGAATTTTAATCCAAACAGGGAATGAAAATTTAAAATTTAATGTGTCTCAATTGGTATTACTCACCCTAAGGGTGGTTAGTGAGTATATGAAAAGCTTGACTCAAAAGCTCATGGCCCATTCATTATATATAAATTATACCTCAATAAAATTGATTAAAAAACAAAACCGGACGAGTCTTCTCCAGTGGCTACCTCTATACCCTCTTCAATTATCTTCATCTCCGATTAGCGCCAGATGCTCGAGTACCAGCATAACTCAGTGAATGCTGCAGGAGGGTCACCTGGAGGGCCTGTTCACTTGCAGGCGCTGAGCCATCCCCAGAACGCCCAATCCTGTAGGTTTGGTGTGGGGCCTGGGAATTGGTATTTCCAATACACTCCTGTGTGATGCTCATGCTGCTGATCCAGGAACCACTTGAGAATAGTTGGCATAGTGAAGGGCAGAGCTACTGTTTCATTGGTGGACTTCTGAGTAGTACTGAAGATACGCGGTGTCTAGAAATAACACACAAGCCCTGCTACCCTTGCGTGAACAAGGCACAAAAGACAAACCCACATGCCTGCATGGCATCTCTTGAAAGCTTGTAAAAAATACAGAATCACTGGCCCGGCCAATGTGGCCCACTGGTTGAGTGTCAACCTATGAAGCAGGAGGTCATGGTTCGATTCCAGATCAATCAGGGCACATGCCCGAATTGTCGGCTCAATCTTCAATGTAGGGCATGCAGGAGGCCGATCAATGATTTTCTCTCATCATTGATGTTTATATCTCTCTCTTCCTCTCCCTCCTTCTCTGAAATAAATAAAAATGTATTTTAAAAAAGACAGACTCTCCAATGCAGGCACTAGACCTATTGCATCTGAATCAGTACTTTACTATAATCCTCAAGTGATCCAAATGCACATTAGAGTTTCAAAAATACTGGGGTAAACTAAATTTAGTGTATGTGGTCTACTTCAGAGGTCCACAGTCATAGATTTATGTTAGAATTATCTGCAGTGTCTAAAAAGTAGATTGATGGTCCAACCACTCTCATATTTTAATATGAATTTCCAGGGGTGGAGTCAGGCTTCTGAAATGTCTTCTAAACTCCACAGGGGATTCTGATGTACAACAGGCTCTGGGAACTACTAATCTTGTCTCTGAGGGCTGTCCACAGTTTCCTTTTCACACTGCACCAGCTGGAAGTGTCTTCCCTTTGGCCTCCCTTCAAAATTAAATATTGACAACGTAATATCAACTAATACCTTGTCCTAACTGAACTGAAATGATTTCATTCACTTTGCTTATATAGGCTCATAAGAGAAAACATCTTGGGTTCTCCCCACAGTGTCCTTTTTTAAAAAAAATTTTTTTCATTGATTTTTAGAGAGAGAGGAAGGGAGAGGGATAGATAGAAACATTGATGAGAGAGAAACATCATCAATTGCCTGCCTCTTGCACTCCCTCCACTGGTGATTGATCCTGAAACCTGGGCATGTGCCCTGACTGAGAATTGAACCAGTGACCTCTTGGTTCATGGGTAGACTCTCAACCACTGAGGCATACCAGCTGGGCTTCCTACAGTGTCTTTACTCTAAAATCCGAGCCACTGCCTATATTTAGTGGCAAATGCTCACAGTTTAGTCAAAAGCTTAATGCCTTCCTAAAACTAGCTGTCTATATATATAAAAAAAGCCTAATATGCTAAGTGTCCAACCAATTGGTCAACCGTTCGAATAGTCACTGTGAATGCACACTGACCACAAGGGGGCAGACACTACAGCTGTTAGGTTAGCTTGCTGCTGGGGTCCGGCCAATCCAGACTGGGTGAGATGGGCCAGACATGCACTGGAGCCCTCCTGAGGGTCCCTCATCGGCCAGCCAGCCAACCTCCTGTGGTCCCGGCTGGCCGGCCCCAATTGGCCCAGATGGGAACTGGGTGAGACAGGCCAGACATGCCCTGGAACCAACCTCCCACAGTCCCTCCCTGACCTCTAAAATATTTCTTCTAATTAATTTCCTTTCAATGTACATGAATTCGTGCACTGGGCCTCTAGTTTACTATAAAGATGTAGTTATTCCACTAAATATTATTCACCTGGAGATTTGTGAAATGTTGCAAATCTTGTCTTATTGCAGTGTTTAGACACTGGATACCTTACTTGAAAGTTTCATAGTTTGTCCCAAGTTCATGGAAATAGGTCTTATTTCCCTTTTTGAAGGCCTTCAGTCTTACCAGAACTCAGTTCAAATGGATCGAATACTATATTTCAAATTCTATAAATCCCTGGTTTATGCTGTTTGAGCAGATGAAAACTATTTAATTGTTAGAGCAAATAGGCATCCTAAGCATAGCCAATTGAAATATGTCCTGACTTTTTCTTACCCACACTTACTTAAACAGAAACCAAAGAATAATAATAATAATAACCTTGCAAGGATCAAGGCTTATGAGTTCTAGGTGCCAAAAAGTTCCTATGTTCTAAATATTGCAGATGGCGCCCTGACCGGTTTGGCTCAGTGGATAGAGCGTCGGCCTGCGGACTGAAAGGCCCCAGGTTCGATTCCAGTCAAGGGCATGTACCTTGGTTGCGGGCACATCCCATTAGGGGGTGTGCAGGAGGCAGCTGATCAATGTTTCTCTCTCATTGATGTTTCTAGCTCTCTATCCCTCTCCCTTCCTCTCTGTAAAAAATCAATAAAATATATTTTAAAAAAATATTGCAGATGGCCCCATCCATTCATTATTTTCACATTCAAGCAGTTCAACTTCAGTCCCCTAAATGTGCAGGTCAGGCATTCCATTCTAGTGAATGCAGATTTATTCAGCATAGGTGGGAGGGACATGACAAAAGCAAGGAACGAATCAGGAACTGTGGGTCCTTACTAGAATTGCATATTGCAACTGAAGGCACTGTAGGAAACCTTCACCTTCCTGAGAAACCAGACCTGGATCTTCCTAGGTGGGCAATGAAAGGAGATGCTTCAATTTGGAGGGACTCCATCTTCTAGACCTGGGCTCCTCAAATGGAGGGTGTACACGAATCACCAGCAATCTTATTAAGTGCACATTCTGATCCAGTGCGTCTGGGATGAGACCTGAGGTTCTGCATTTCTAACCAGCTGCTAGGTCATGTGATGTTTTTGGTCTAGAAGCCACCCCTTTGAGTGACTTGGATTTAGAACAGAGATTCTTTTTTAAAAAATTTATTATTGTTGAAAGTATTACATTTGTCTCCTTTTTCCCCATTGACCTCTCCCTGGCCGTTCCCATCCCCCAGTACATGCCCTTGCCACCCCCTACTGTCTGTGTCCATTGGTTATGCTTGTATGCATGCATGCATACAAGTCCTTTGGTTGATCTCTTCTCGTGCCCCCGCCCCCCCACCGCCCCACCTTCCCTCTGAGGTTGGACGGTCTGTTTGATGCTTCTATGTCTCTGGATCTATTTTTGCTCATCAGTTTATGTTGTTCATTATATTCCACAAATGAATGAGTTCATATGGTATTTATCTTTCTCCAACTGGCTTATTTCACTTAGCATAATGCTCTCCAGGTCCAACCATGCTGTTGCAAATGGTAAGAACAGAGCTTCTTTTAGCGAATTTACAAACGAATCACCTGCAAAGCTCATTTAAACACAGATTTCTGTTCCAGGCCCTAACACAGATTTAATATGTGGAGCCTGATAATTGGCATTTTAATAATTCCCAGGTGATTCTGGTGCTGCATGTGCCCTAAGTGGCAAGTCTCTAGTTAACTTTTGAGCACTTAGTTAAGAGGCCGCCACTGAGAACAAAGAGCCAGACACTAAAAGGTTAGGGAGGGTGCTACTGAGTTTTTCCCTTTGGAGAAAATGACTTAGCAAACTTGGAGAGCGTCACGGGGTCTGTGTTATTTTTGCTTTGACAATATGCTTTTTTAACTAAAGACTAAAAAGAATGCTTCTGGAACAAAATCTAGAGATAAGATTGAGTTGAAGTGGTACTGACTTGTATAATAATGATAATAATAGTTATTTTAAAAGGACAAATCTCTGTGTGTAGAACAAGACTAGACGGACAAAATGTCAGTGGCTATCTCTTAATATCAGCACAACAGGACCTTGAATAACAGGACATTTTGTTCAATGTCCTCATGTTATAATGTTGATGAGATGCCGTGGGGACTTTAACTCTTATTTGTATCAATTAGCCTGTGGCAAAACTGGTTTTGTTAGGTGTCCTTTCACTTAAAGTTGCAGAACCTATCCACCGACTTCAGTGAGGACTTGCTAATGGGATTTGGGGTGATGTTTACTTTTTGCTTTATGCTTTTTCTTTTTTTTTTTGCTTTGCATTTTTCTGTAACAGGACATAGTATTGCTTTTATAACCCTTAAAAAAAACCTAATGTTTTTAAGAGGGAAAAAATTAAGATCTATACACTGTGTAAGTTCTTATATTTTTCAGGTTAGCTTTTTTTTATCTCTCATTATATACATTTATTTTAATGGGAAGGGGATTCTTTTTTGTCAATGACAGTCCTACTGTTCTGAGGGCAAAGGACATAGGTAAGTCTGCGGCCCAGCCATTTGCCTGGAAAATAAAGAAAATAAGCTTAAGGAGTGCAAGGGGAGAGGTCAAAGATTCCCAGGGGCAAATGCAAGACAGTTCCTGTTCCTCACTCTTTTACACCCAAGTGGCCCAGCACAAGCCCTCGGGAGTGCTTTGAAGGGCCTTTTTCCCTTCTCCTTAGAATGGCTGATGTAGGCTTTAAGCTAATTTAAACAAAATTGGAAAATATTACAGTGAGATAACAGTAACTAACAATTACAAGTGCAGAAACTGCCGATGCGGGCACCAGAACTGAGTGGTTCCGGTGGGCTGGGCGCCAGTATCCAGGCTGCCTGTGCCCACACAGGATGGAGGACCAGGGAGAAGCCACCCAGTGTCATATGAATCATACTATGAGTGTGTCACCACGGAGCCAGTGCATCTAAGTCACTTTATTTTTTTCTTCTCTTAATTTGGGAGCTTTCAAAGAAGTGGATATGCATCTAGTTTACTCCTGGCACAACTTGCCAACTAAACGCTCAGGCTCTACTGACACCTGCTGGCATTTCATCTATTTTATGTTAAACACAAAACAAAGCAAAAAGTTAAATGCTTACCATATTTCCTATGGCCATTTGGCCTTACTATGCTAAGTGTACATTACCTGAAAGATAATAGAGAGAGAAAAAAAAAAGCCTGACAGGGAGAAAGATGTGAACAGACATTGAGTGAAAATATCCCCAGTGTGAAGGGCAGGCTACAGCATTCTTATTGCCTCTGGGCCCCGAGCTAGCAGCTCCATCACCTCGGGCCAGGCCCTTAACCTCACTTTCATCATCATAAAGATAAAGAAGCTGCAACCATCTTCCCAGGACACATTAGGACTTGTGAGGATTCCTGGCATTTCCTACTAACTGAAGCATGGGTGCTGTCACTGGAGATATGACCTCTAACGGTCACTCTCAGGGACCTTTCCACCACAATAAACAAGATTCTTGCCCAGCCAGTGTGACTCAGGGGTTGAGCATCGACCTATGAACAAGGAGGTCATGGTTTGGTTCTGAGTCAGGGCACATGCCCAGGTTGCAGGTTCGATCCCCAGCAGGGGGCGTGCACGAGGCAGCCAATCAATGATTCTTGCTCATCATTGATGTTTCTGTTCCACTCTTCTCCCTTCCTCTCTGAAATCAATTATAAAAAAAAAAAAATTCTTCACCAGCACCGTATTTTCAGAAGATGGGTGGAAATAGTTGAAGCCTCCTTAAAGCCTCACATTTCTGCAATCTATTTCTAGAAACAACTAAATTAGAACAATCAGGAAAAAAAATAAAAAACAGTGAACAGTCTCAGACATTATCCACTTTTCTGTCCTAGGAAACCATGGACTTTGTTTTGTGTTTTGGAACACATACCAAGCCTTCAGGTTAAGAAAATGCTCCCCAGTTAATGCCAAACGAATTATTTGTGCTTTTTCTGTCTCCTCTTGGGAAACTCTATGAGCCTGTGGTCTGTTGGGCCAATAACAGGATATTTGATAGTCCCCGGGGAGTTGTAGTCACATATTTAGCCTGACAGAGGAAGGGAAGTCTGATGATGAAAATAATTGAGGCATTTCTTTAATGCTCCTATTTCATTTCTTCCTCCTGCCTCAGAATCCTGACTTCACTTACCATGCTTTCTGAGGCTTTCAGTGAAATTCACAGTCCTCAGAAAATGGCCTTTTCTACGTGTGAAAGGAAATTTATCTCTTAGAGCTCTTAAGTCCTCCCTCAGAAAGTCGTTACGTATGATTGGAGCACAAAAAGAAAAGCAAAAACTCAGATTCACATCCTTTGGAATAGCTACTCTTAAAAAAATAAAAACAGATCAACATTACAAATGTCGGTGGGGAGGTGGAGAAATTGAAACCTCTGTGCATTTGTGGTGGGGACTGTTAGATGGTACGGTTACCATTGAAAATAGTATGGTGATCCCACAAAAAAATAAAAAATAGAATTGCCACATAACCCAGCAAGTCCATTTCTGACTATATGTCCAAAAGACTTGAAAACAAGAACTTAAAGAGATATGTGTACACCTATGTTCACATTCACAGCAGTATTATTTGCAATGGCCAACAGGTGGAAATAACCCAAGTGCCCGAAAAATGAGAGAATAAACCAGATGTGGTATATACATACCATGGAATGATTCTCAGCCTTTAAAAGGAAGGGTGCTTCATGGATGAACCTTGGGGACATTATGCTAAGTGACATAAGCCAATCACAAACAGACAGATACTATATGCTTCCACCTATAGGAGGTAAATACATAGAGACAGAGTAGAATGGTGGTTACCCGGACTAGGGGGAGAAGAAAATGTGGAGTTGTTGTTTAATGGCTTCAGAGGACAGAGTTTCAGATTTTCAAGGTGAAAAGAGTTCTGGAGATAGAAGGTGGAGAGGGTTGCACCACAATGTATATCACGAATGCCACTGAATTATTCACTTAAAAATGGTCGAAATGATAACTTTTATGTATATTTTACTACAATTAAAATTAAAACCACACACACACACACACACACACTTACAGAACTCAGTCATGGCCTCTGGCCCTCACAGTGACTAAATCATTTGACGTGTCAAAACGTGCAGTAGATCCTTCTGTGGTGGTCGGAATGTCCTGCATTTGCACTGTCCAATATGGTAGGCACTAGCCCAGTTTTGGCTTTTGAGCACTTGAAATGGGACAAGTACAGTGGAGGCCCTGAATTTTATTTTTATTCAGTTCAGATTTATACAGGCATGTGTGGCTAGTGGCTACCATACTGGAGGGAGCAGGAAGAATATACATCCATAGTACTATCTATTCCAACCTATTTGCCTGCCCAGCACAAAGCTTCAGCAGGCAGACTAGAAAGGTAAGCTACCGGCTTGTGTGGGAGCCCAGTTCTCTTTTCACCTCCAGTGTTGACTTGGTATGAAGCACTTTGCCAAGAGTGGGACTCTTGTTGACATCTTGGTTTGGCATTCATTGGCACAGTTAATGGGCCCCAGGACAGAGTTGGCCTTAACCTACAGGCCAGCCCTTTCTATTAAAATGTCCTTTAAAGACCCACATTCCTTCACTGCCTGCCGTGCACAATCTTCCTTCATTTTTCTCTTTAGATCCATGGGGTGATAGCTATGAACTAAGGCTGAGGTCCAAACCCTTAGACAGAAGTTCTGTGAGTGCATCGCTGTCTCCTGTGGGTACCCAGGCACTTAGTACATAGTTTACTTTTTAAGGCTTTGCTAAAAAATACAGACAGTAAGATATGAAAAATATTTTAAAATAAAATATTTTTATCAATTGCAGAGAGCGAGAGAGAGGTAGAAACATCAGTGACAAGAGAGAATCATTGATTGGCTGCCTCCTGCACACTTCCCACTGGGGATCTAGCCCGCAACCCAGACAAGTTCTCTGACCAGGAATCAAACCGTGACCTCCTGGTTCATAGGTTGATGCTTAACCACTGAGCAACTCCGGCGGCACTGTAACAAACTCTTAGAATGAAATAGTACCACACACAGTAGAGTTGTCTAGGATGGGGATAGATAAAGATTGTCATCTTGTATTGTGCAATGTTGCTTAGAAATTGTTATGCTTTGATTGAAGAGGGGCTTATATTTAAACAGACTGCAAATAGAAGACTTGACAAGTCAATCAGAGAGCAGCATACCTCATGACAACCCGGTGCTTAATGACACCGTGGATGCCACATTTATCTTTTTGGAAAGAGAGAAAGTTGTTTATTAAAGAATAAAAAATGAGCAGGCCCTGGCCAGGTAGCTCAGTTTCTTAGAACGTTGTCCCAATATGCCAATGTTGCGGGTTCGATCCCCCATCAGGACACATACAAAGATTAACCATTGAGTACATAAAAAAAAGTGAAACAACAAATAGATGGTTCTCTCTCTTTATCTCTTCCTCCCTCCCTCTCTCTAAAAATTAATACATTAATTTAAAAAATGAACAAAAATGAGCATGCAAAATGAAGATGGCTGTGTGGCAGGAAGGGGATAAAAGAAGAGTGTATGTTATTATTGCACAAAGTGGATACAGGCTATCTAATCAAAACCATGCTTAGCTCAGCAGATATATTCACCAAGAACACTTCCTTTTCTTTCAGCAATGGGTAGACGGCCTGAGATCCATCATACACAACTTCAGGGCCAACAACGTCAGTCCGATGACCTGCCTCAAGAAACAGTGAGTTTCATTTGCTTCCCTCTTTGTTCTTGGCTGTTATCAAGCAAAGGGTCAGAGTAGAAAATGAGGCTTCGTATGTGGCCAGGCAATGTCTTACTAGCCTTCCCCCACCCCCATGCTCCTGACCTTGGAGAAGAAGTTGACCAATACACACCTATACTCATCATGCCACCTGGCAGGGCGTTCATGATAAACCCACAGCCCCAGGACTATGAACAGAATGGTTGATGTCCCGAGTGTCCTCTGGGCTGTGGGCACTGGCTTGTGTCCCCAGACTGAGTGTGCTGATACATAGCTCCCCGTGCCCGGGGCCATAGTCGGGCGCTGCTGGGGCCTGAGCCTCTGTTTCATGAGACGGAGAAATGGGGAGCGTGGCCAAGAGAAGCACTTGCAAGAGCACCACTGAGCCCATGGGCTGTTTAGCACACCATCAGGGATCCAGAGGTATTTTTGAAATTCAGAAAACAGGCCTTAGCCCAACTCACTGTATCCAAATCCCAGAGGGATACCAAGTGGTAGATTTTAACAAATTTTTAAGTTTAAGTATGTCGCATGCACATTTGGTCAATACTTAATAGTGAGGAACCATTTTTTGTTTGTCTGAAATTCAAATTTAACTCCAAGTCCCCTATTTTTATTGCTAAATCAGACAACCCTAAATTCATGTCGCAGTGCATGATTGCTTCTGGTTTTCAAACTAAATGTTGTGTTTGAATGAGCGGTCTTGTAAAGTGCTTTTATCCTGCCTGAAGCTGTTCCTCCTAAGAAATGTTAAGACAGCGCTGCCCTGTTGTTTTCCAGCTGGATGAAATTGGCATTTATGACCAACACGAATGGCAAAATTCCAGTGAGGAGGTAAGTCTCTCCTTTCTGAGTGTTCTTCTGTATCCTGTGTCCACCCTCATCACACCAGAGCGAAGAGAGAGCCCTCCAAGTACTTGTTCACTGCTTTCACTCAAAAACATCCTGGAGGCTGAGCTTGAATCACTTCAGCAAACGCCAGGTTCAGTTTGTAAAAATCCTTTTATGAACAAAAAGTTGCATTTTTCCTCCAACCAGATGGCAACACTGGTTGCACTTTGATAAGTCCCAGAACATCTGAAACGTAGCATTCATTTTTAAAATCTTCAAATAGGTGGGTTTTTAAGATTTAATGCATTTTACCTGTGTGCCCTCAGGTAAGTTTTAGCAGCAACAGGCTAAAATTAAAGAGCTGTTTATTGCGCACCTGCAGTGACAGAGTATGGACTTTGTCTCAGGAAAGGGATGCCTCTGGATGGTGCCTCTCATTCTAGGCTTTGCAGGTCCTCCGGTGCCTAGGGCAGGGGGCGCCTCCATCTTCTTGCCACCGTGAGCGCAGTTGGAAGCTCTTATGATGGTAGGGGTGGAAATTCTCTACTAAACTCTCTGGTGTCATTTTGGCTGGTGTTTTGGTAAGCACCTCATGGAAATTCCAGAAGTTGGGCTGGCCCCAGAACCTCTGCTGTGCACGTGAGGCCAGTAGTATATTTGGACGCATCAATCTAAGCCCCCAACCTTCAACCAAAACAGGCTCCCCAGACACCAACCTGCTCTTCTAGGAACCTCCAGACTCAGGCTCACTTGTATTTCTTCTCTGGACAGCATGTAATCAAAGAAACCAATCAACCAACAACAACAAATAAGACCCAGAATTACAGGGGATCACCACCGGCAGCATTTCAGTTAGACGTATTCCCCAGTGGCCTGATGATCACACTTGGCCATTTCTGACTCCTCTAGGCCTTCCTCTGCCCAGACACTGCATTCTGCTAGGAAGCTTCCCTTCGGCATCACTATGAGAGTACTAGTATCTTCATAGTCTCTCAACATATTCTTTTCAGATTAAATAGAATTGTCCTAGAGGTCATCATTTTTCTTAATTACATGTATTATAACAGTCATGAACTGAAGTATCCATGTGACCACAACTGAAATATCAATGAGAAAATGAAAAGCATACAAATCATCAAAGAGACCATAGACACAGCCCTTGCTGGTGTTGCTAAGTGGTTAAAGCATTGGTTGGCCTGAACACCAAAGTGTCACGGGTTCGATTCCCAGTCAAGAGCAAATACCTGGGTTATAGGCTCCAGCCCCAGCCCCAGTCCTGCTCATGCAGAGGCAACCAATGAATGTATTTTACTTCTCCCTCTCTCTCTCTCTCTTCCCCATCTCTATCTCCCTTGAACTCTCTCTTAAAAAAAGAAAAAGACCATGGACAGTGTTTCTTTTACTTAACCTTTTATTGAGGGTTTATGGTGATATATGCCTTAAGCATTGGTTGTAGGCTTTACACAGCTACATGTGGGATTCCCTGATTTTTATTTAGTAGTTTACTAGCAAGTCAATGTAATGCCTCCTGTACAGTTTATAAAAAGCCCTGTGAGCATCCTTGACTGATGGTTATTGGCAAAGACACGTTACACTGACCCTTATTTTATTTACAACTCCTTCTTCTGTTGAGCGATAGCAGGACAATTATTTTAATGTATCTCAGCATTCTCCAGCTACTTGCAAGTATATAGTGACTTTCTTTTTAAAATTAGTGTGGAAGTAGTAAGTCCCAACTCAGAGAACATAGATAGCAGTGTCAAGCTTACTCTTCTGCATTTTCTTCCCAGATAAGGTTCAGGAAATGGACAAAGTATGAAACACATAAATTGTGATCAGAGCCCTTGTAACCAGCAGTTCTGGTTTCATTTGCATGCATCCTATTAATCACAGTGCTGTTATACTCTTGCAAGCTTTTTCTGATTCCACAGATCTTTATCTAGCGTGTTCACATAGGAAATTACCTTTTTTGTAGAAATAGCCGAGATGTTTTGTCATGTTCTGTAGCTCTCTTGGACATGAGCTCTTTGGTGCCTGCCAGTATTAACAGGTGTTTGTCAGTGGACAGCTGTGATTCGGGGGCAGTTGGTTGGAGTTGATGGAGAGTTGATACCACGCCAGAAAAAAATCGGATAAATCTCCTGGTGGATGAGCCGCCAAGGGCTAGGGGAAATTGTTCTGAATGTTTTAATGGCTATGAAGAGTAAACACTTTTAAAAAGTCGTTTCATCACTATCATTCTGGCGTTTTTAAAATGGAAACTATTAGTATATTAGTATGTGTGCACAATGTTACAGGGGACCTGACTTCATACTTAGTACACAGCTTGGGAATGGCGCTGCTCTTTAGCATTAATCAGCATTTAATAGCCAGGAAGTTTCAGGGATGATGAATGAAGAAAGAGAGAAACACTTTATCTCTCCCTTCTCTTTTCTTTCTGTGTATAATATCTCATGCAGTCTGCTTTTCTCTCAAGCTTACAGACTCACACTCAGCTTGTTTTCCCACTCTGACCAAAGCTTTGGAGGGGGCACTGTTTTCTTTTGCCATCTCCTATTCTCTGTCACCTGGAGTTGGAAGCAGTGGCTGGAGAGTTGGGAAAGGGTAGCCAGCCAGTAGTGTGGGCTCTCCTGGAGGGAGTCGGGAAGGGGACAGCTGTGTTAAAGAAGGCTGAGACCCTCATGTGTGGTCGTGGCCGCCCATCTTCGACATAATCTACCCATGTCCCCATGGCCCAGCCTGCCCACTGAGAGGCGCCAGTTCTACTAGGGCTTCATTTCAGGAGTCCTCCCTGAAGATGGTGTTAAACTGTTGGATAGATTGTGGACCCTTTGAGGACAAGCAAAGAGTGAGACTCCCTTCGTTTCTAGGAACATTGGTGTCTTAAATGGTCCAGCCTGCAATAAGTGTGTTTCTCTCAGGACCCTAGGGCCGTGGTCGGCAAACTGCAGCTCGTAAGCCACATGTGGCTCTTTGGCCCCTTCAGTGTGGCCACGAAGTTTCAATCGCACTGTACGTGCGCGCCCACACGTGGTATTTTGTGGAAGAGCCACAATCAAGGGGCCACAGTTTGCTGACCACTGCCCTAGGGTAAATGGCCTTCTGCTGGGCCTCTTAGGTAACTGGAAACGCAAAGAATTCACCTTCACACCACAACCCCTTTACCCCTAGCGAGTCCATTTAAGGCCTAGAATGATTCGGAAAGCGGCCTGCAGCAAAGGGAATAAAGGGACTGCCCCAGGGAATGGTCTGTTCACTTGCTTTCTCCCACTTTCCACCCTGGGTTTGCTCTCTTTTATGGAATGAGGTGAGCAGACCTGTGATGAGATTGGCCAGCCCAAGGCCCCTCATGGAAAGGTGGCCAGAGAATAAGACCCTCTGTCCATATGCCACTTCTTGCCTTTATTATCTCCAGCGCAGTCATGTTACTGGGCATGACTTTGCCCTCACCAATATATTCCTATTTATTTCCCTCTGTCCTGGCACTAGACACCCTAATTTCTCTCTCAAGTTGTCTATCTCCTACAAATGCTTGGGCCTTCCTAATCCTGTGAAATGTTCTTTTTCTACTTCCTTTTTTAAAAAATAAGTATTTTTATTGATTTTTGAGAGAGAGAAAGAGGGGACGAACTTCATTGTTTATCTCCTGTTCGCACCCTAATGCAGGATCTAACCCACAACCTAGGTACATACCCCGACTGGGAATCAATCGAACCCGCCACCTTTTGGTGCATGGGATGACGCTCAACCAACTGAGCCACACCAGCTGGGCATCTACTTTTCATTTCTTGGCACTTCACTAAGTCCTGGCCAAAAAATTCTGTTTCTATACATTCTTTCCTTCTTCCTTGTGCGAGCCCTTACCTAACATCCAGGTTTTATTTTACCAGAAAGGCTCAGCCCTGTCCCTGCTACATTCATGACCATGTCAATCAGTTTTCATCTCCTTTGCCAGGCCTATCCAGACCTAACAGAAGCTCAAGTTAGCTGAGATACCCTGAGATTGCTATGCAAAGAGTTTCCTCCTCATTACAGGTGCCAGACATTGCAGATCCTGCAGGGGGGCCTGTAGCTCTCCCATTAACACATTCTTTAAAAAAAATACACAGGGAAGAGCTACTTTACACCTTTATTATAAAGGTCAGATAGATTACTTCTCAGCCCAAGTTAAAGTATATAAATTCCATGAACTCTAGAGAAGTGAGAGAATGTGGAAATAGCGCCCTCTACAGTAGAAATCCTCATACTTGATGTCTTAACACTTAAGCCCTTCCATTTCTGTAGATTTGTTAAAGGGAATTCATAGGCCTCCTTACATTTGAATACAGTTGTCTCAAGCACTCCTAAAAATATACCTCTTGAAGTATTCTTGGACCAAGTGTGAAACAATAAAGCTTTGAATGAACACATAACAATTCATTTACTTAAAGTCAGGTCTTCCCATTCTATTTTGGGAAGTTGTACTCTACGGTTAAAGTGGTGCTGTCTCCCACTCATCAGGATTAACTGGTGGCGCTGTTTACATTTGGAGCTGGCCTTCCACTTAATGTGACTGGTGGAGTACAGGGCAAGGTTGGGACCAGGGAGGCACTGCTACAAACTCTCTTGTGCTCACAGGCAAGGCGTTCTAAAGATAAGCTTCTCAGATGAAAGCACGCTCTATCTTAAGTGGAGGCTGGACTTCTGATTTACAGTTAGAATTATTATGGTGACAGTTAGCAAGCAGGGAGTGAATGGAGGCTCCTTGGGCAGCTAAGGCATGGCTCAGAGCCAGTGTGGATTCCAGGGCACCAAGTCATCTCCTCAGTAGCGTTCATTCCGAGGGTCACCAATGTATTAATCCTAGGGAGTCTCTTTTTTTCTATCTTTATCATCATTAGAAAATGTGCTCATTGAGGTGGCATCCATTGTACTAGTCTTGGTGCATACCCTACTAGTTCAAAGGCTGGGCATACAGTGCAATATACAGCTCTTGGTACACAGAAACCCACACCTGAAACCTATATGAACATATTATCCAATGTCACCCCAATAAATTTAATTTAAAAAAGGCTGTACCATTATTCAAAAATAACATGTCTAGAGGTATTGCCAAGATTCTATTGAAACATTGAATAATTGTTCCCCTGCCTCTCCTCTCCCCACACCTATCACTTACATAACAAACTGCAATCCTTGAGGCAGCTGACGTTTCAGAGTAGCTCAAGGATGCTTAGCTCAGAAAACAAACACATGAAAAAATACGGCTGATAGAGCATGTCAGCTGTAGTCAGTGTAACACCAGGGCCAGGACATTCACAGGCATGGGCTGAGTTCTGAGGGGCCCACTTCTTTTCCCCAAGCCCAGATGTGGTCAACACACGGTGTTTTTCTACAGCTATCGTCCATCTGCCACATGCCCTTTTCCTAAGAAAGTAACTTGGCAGTGCCAACATGTGTCATTATTTTTGTCCAAAGGTATGTATCCCCCAGAGCCTGTGGTATTCACAGGCACGCAGGGGTGTCAGCCTGTCTTAGAATCCAGTTGCCTCACCAGCACAATCAGCTGGTCACCACAGGGCACTGCAGGAGCTAGTGTGGAAAGTAAACCACACCTAGAAATGGGAAGTAATTTTATTCCCCTTGTCCTTCTCCCTCCATCCCACCATTCCTGGTGTTACTTGGAGCTTTGCATCAGAGAAAACAGAATTAACAATGCCTTGATTTTTTTCTTTTCTGCTCTAGTATTACTAGAACCTTTGCATCGGGGAAGACAGAAAAGGTGATCTTTCAAGCACTCAAGGAGTTAGGTCTTCCCAGCGGAAAGGTATGAATTAATTAATTTTATTTTTCACTTATACTTGACATTCAGTATTATATTTCGGGTGTACAGCATAGTGGTTAGACATTTATATAACTTATGAGGTGATTCCCCCAATAAGTCCAGTACCCACATGGCACCAGACACACTTATTACAATATTATTGACTCTATTCCCAACGCTGTACTTTATATTTCGTTGCTATTTTGTAACTACCTGTTTGTACTTCTGAAACTCTCCCTTTTCTGTCCAACTCTACCATCTGGCAAACCATCAGTTTATTCTCTGTATCTATGAGTTTGTTTCTGTTTTGTTTGTTTATTTTATTTGCTAGTGAAATGATATAGTGTTCATTTTTTTCTGACTTATTTCACTTAACATAAGGTATTCATTTATTAAATAATGTGTTCCTAAAACCATTTTCCTTATTTATGTTCTCATATGTAATAAGCCAGATTATATATATATATATATTAAACCAATCTTCATTAGATTGAGAATTAGATGCAGTCCATAGACTCCTTTTCCTCTTCACTTTCCTTCCTTGCTTTTGTTTTCTGCTCATTTTAACCTCAGTGCTTTCAAATTCAGAGAGTGTACTTCAAAGTGTTGTTGTCCACTTTATTAAGGAGGGGAAATGGCTCTTGCACAGTCTGTGGAAAGTTTATTTTAGAGAACGCCATCAGCATTGCCTCGATCAAGCGCAGTGTCGGCATGAGTAATTGACTAATAAATTCAGTTCTTCTAGACGGCTGGCCGGTGTTTTATGAAGTACCTCTTCCCCCGCAAACCATTTGTGTTCATGGCCCTTCAGATTTAAAAGAACTGCAATTAATTTATCGACTGCAAGAAAGATTTAAGCCTGTTGCTGCTTTTAAAAATTCCTATTTGAACTATAAATTTCAGTATGGAAAGCAAAATCTCATAGGGTTGTCCTGAGCCTCTTCCTACGGTCTTAGGAAAATTCACAACGTACGCAGAAGTAAACTGCAGGCTTGATTTATTCAGCAACCTTTAGGCAGGCTCTTGTGTTTCTCCCTCAAGCAGAGAAGAAGGAAATGTTTCCTGATATTTGTTCTCTGGGGTGTTCCCTAGAGCAGGCCCAGCTGTGGCCGAGGTCTGCCACGCAAGCCGTGGCTGGCCCCCTGGTCACTAGAACCGCTCAGTTCCACAGGTCCTTTCTGACGATGGCCTGGCCGCGGCTGGAGGCTGGCCTCTGGCTTCTGTTAGCAGCAATCAGAGATGGAGGCCCAGGGATCCTAAGTGGTCAATCCTGTAGACTCTTCCCCTCCGAGGAGAAAATATATCCCATGATTTATGGCATACTTTTCTTCTTTACAGAATGATGAAATCGAGCCCGCAGCATTTACTTACGAAAAGTTCTATGAACTGACACAAAAGATTTGTCCTCGGACAGATATAGAGGATCTTTTTAAAAAAATGTAAGTTCCATTTATGAGAAAGTGTCCCATCAGGATTATCCTTGTCCTTTTAAGTTTTTTAAAGTTTTATTATCATCCTATTTTATGATAGTGTGTTGATAGTATCTAGGGATATCTAGTGAGAGTTCTATTTTCACCCCCAAGTTTATCTGTGTAAAAGTTTACTGATTTTTTTTTTTAAGATTTTACATAAATTAGTGGCAGCACCTGGAACTTTTTTTTCCCCCTTTGCATTCGCTTTACTAACTACCTACAATGTTAACCTGCTCCTTTAGGTATTGACCCGTTATGTGAACTAACTAGATTCGATTTGGAATGTTATTATGTTGTTGAAAAGTTCATTCATTCCAGTTATCTCAAATGGATGACTTACATGTTGTTGCTTTTTTTAAATAATGTCTTTTGATAATGCTAGAGAAGAATTGCAGAATTTCCTGTGAGCTAGGGGGAATGTTTCTTTTCCTTTGTTGTGGGGTTTTTGTTGTTGTTTTTGGGGTTGTTTTTTTTCATTGTCTCTGGCCATTTTAAGAATGCACCACTACTTCAGGGTTAGAAAATAAGTTTAGAATTATCATCAATAATTGTCAACATGTAAATCGTACATACTGTAGCATCAAATACAAAAACTTACTTTTTCTAATACATTTCTTTTCAGCAATGGAGACAAAACTGATTATTTAACGGTAGACCAATTAGTGAGCTTTCTAAATGAAGTAAGCTTTTTCATACATTAACTCCATATAGTCTGTGTGCAGTGGCTTGCCTCCTCCAGCATCCTCATTGCATGCCCGCATCATTCGCCCTCATTCGCTTTGCTTTTGACCTGCTGATCTTTTCATTATGGCTTTACCAGGTGCAACAATCAGCCGCTGCCCTTGTGTGTCCATGCACTTCCCACATGTTGGCTTTGCACACCGCTTTTTTGTTGGTTTCTTGCTGTGATGTATTGCTCTGTGTGTGCGTGTAACTTTTTTATGATACATTGATTTAATTAAGTGTGTCTATGTTTTTTTGCAAGACGATATTGAAGGTACTCATGTTTTTTTTGTTTTTGTTTTTCATATTGATCCCATTAAATAGAAAGAGAATGGATTTACTTTGCCACACTATATAGTTGGATTCCCCATTGCTAACTTTTTCTTATATCTTTGCATGGAACTGGGAAGCTTGATTTTTGTCTTTTAATGGATTGCATGTAAGAAAAGTTTGTAGATTCAAAATAGAATATTTTGACAAGCACAATTATATTTCCTGGGTGAAAATATAGTACATATTAGGTCAACTGGATTGCAGGTTAGATTTTTACTTTTTATTTTTATAACATTCTCAGGGCTAATTTTAGAATATGATTCACTTAACCACCAACACTGGTGGACAGAATTTGCTTAAGCAGAATAAAAAAAATATGGTAGGACAAGTAAAGGTTGCAACTTTTATTCCAACTCAAATTAACTTGTTCCCCCCGCCCCCATGGACAAATAAAAGTGTTTCCTCTTCAGTGAAACCCGCAGAAGCTCTTGCAAAATACAAAAAGGAAAATTCACTTTTCCCCCCAACACTTGAATAATAAGAGTTTAAGTGAGAAAAGGACAATATATTTTCATTTTCAAACAATTTATGTTAACCATTGTGCCATATAAAGGAAAAAATGTTAGAAAAGTCAGTATCATGCCAGACATGAGGTATTGCCTCAAAAAAGACAACAGGCAGGCTGTGACTTGCCAATTTCCAGAGAGAAATCACATCTTTGCAGAAGGGCTTCCTTCTTCTTTCCCTGCCAGGGCTCAGTGACTTCCAATACGTGGGGCTGCACGTTAGAAGAAACGGTTACCAGAGCCTAACAGCACTGATGCAGGAAACAGAAGGTACCCCATAGATGAGCACAGAGGCCCACATTCACATAAGCCTTTCAGTATAATATGGTATTCATTTTGCTTGAAAACAGTTTAAGCTTTTGCACTCCACCATTTTTTCTCACGTGAATACTGTGTTCGGAATCTTTACCCAGATATTATCCACATTCTTCTACCACCATTGCTCGTAAGTTAAATTGCTTTCCTTTATTTCTTTAACCCCTTCTCCCTCCTCTGTTTTAAAAAATATATATATTGTTCTATGTCCCTCAGTTTCTTCATGCAGTTGGGGTGTTTGATCATCTTAAATCCTGGTGAGATAGGCAGGAAGCATGCTTTCTACTAAAAGGTGAAAACACTTCACCTTTTAGTAGAAAGTCGACCACACCGTCAATTAGGCACTTTCTAACAAAAGGCCTCTTGTGGGCATGGGGGTGAAGCTGGCACCCAGCCTTTTATTAAAGGTGCATTTCGCTGCGCAATTCTGAGTCTGAGGATAGGTGCTGCCTTCATGGGTTCCTATTTCATGCCTTTCCTTTTATGGATTGTTTTTGTAGGCCTACCCAGTAATCACTCTTGTCATTCCTATAAGGCTAAGTAGATAACATTTAACTTTTAAAAGATATGATCTTCCATACTTTCTTTGCTCTGTCATCCAAATTCTTTCTTAAATACGTGTGACTTGGTAAGCTTTTATCCATCACTATTGCAGTGGCCAGTAGCTCTCAGTGGTCATTTCCTTCTATTTGGCTTCTCATTAGCAGTAAGGAAGCACCTTTACTGTGGGGTGGGGCTGATGGAATCAGTGTGATTTTATACTGATTTCTTGAGATCATGGAGACTACAAGACAGTCCAGGAAAGTGTACAGCCTTTATTTTTAATCAGTGTTTGCCGTGAATCTCTTGCTTTTCTATCCTAGTGACTCAACCGGGAGAACTGAATGTCGCCTTGAAGAAGTTTGGTCAAGCTTAGGGACTGTTCTGTCTCCTCCTTCACCCTCCCTTCTGAGTTGCCTCTCTCATCTCTCTAAAACCAAAAGCATCCCTTAGGCAGAGCCCTTCAAAACCCACAGTGAAAGGAGGCAGGGTTCACTCCAGAATGAAGCAGGCATTGGAATGTAAGGGTCTATGCGTCCAAAAGCTTAGATCTAAACATTTTCAAAATGCCTTAGCCTCAGTCTCAACAAGCCAGAATTTGACATTGTATTAGAAGTCCTGGATCATGCAGTAAGACAAGGAAAAATAAATGAGCCCCATGAACATGAAAGGACTAGGTCCTACTCTTACTGTTGATTGTGTACCCTGAATATTGCAGACTATCAGCTGCAAAACTCTTTGATTAAATGAGAGAGTTTAGAAAGGTAACCATAGGCATGATCAAGAAAGCAAAAATCAATAGACATGAACACCAGCATTAACCAATTAGAAAAGGGGAAAGTTCCATTTTATTAGAAAAGCCCATCCTGCCTCTCACCACCTTCCAGCTTGTAAATCTCTTTACTCTTTACATCAGATTTTCTGTAAGTATATTAATATGGGAGGAGAGGAGAAACAATCCTTCATTTATTGCCGTCGTTGCTATGTAGGGGTTTGTACCACCTTTTGCCTATCCATGCCATTCGACACTTACTAGCTTTTCCCCAATAGCTTTACCTGCTCCTCACCCATTTCTCAGTACCTCCTTGTTTATAGCTCCCGCAAGTGTAGTCTGTGGATGCAGCTTAGGCATCCTCTGGGAGGTTGTTAGAAATGCAGACTCTTGGGTCTCACCTAGTCCTGAGGAATTGGAATCTGCATTTAACAGGATTCCCAGGTGCTTTGCCTACAGGTAAATCTTGTGAAGCACTGTCCCAGTGAATTACCTGGGCCCCTCCTTGGAATGCCTTGTGTGAACAGGGAAAATGTGAGAGCAGCATATACCTTCTGTCACTGGCCATAATGAATTTTGTCATGGAAATCCACCACTCAGGTCTAAAATTTTTTTAATTGATTTCAGAGAATCATTGATTGGCTGCCTTCTGCATGCCCCCTACTGGGGATGGAGCCTACAACCCAAGCATGTGTCCTGACCAGGAATCGAACCTTGACCTTCTGGCTCATAGGTCAACACTCAGCCACTGAGCAACACTGGCCAGGCCACAGCTATGTTTCTTATTCCTTTCCAGTAGACTGAAGAAAACTTCCTCTGCCTATATTATGGAACTAGCAAACTAGCTTCTAGGAGAGCTGGGGTGGCACTTATTAGGAGCTGCCACCTGGTCAGATACTGCTGTCAACTGGGCTCTCTGGATGTGGGTGCGCCAATTAAGATCTCCGGGCTCCTGTTATTTTCACCTCTCCCTGTGAAGATTTAGCCTAATGAGAAGCTAAATTGATTTTGGTTTTACCTTCATCCTTTATTTTACTTCTTATGAAGTTGATAACAACTGAGGGTCTGCAGAATTGAGAGATGCAGGGAGAGCAGGAGAGAAAGATTAAAATAAGAAAGAGAAGAAAAAGATTTTATGCCTTCACAATAAGAAGAAATTAGCTTTATTTTCTTGTGTCTGGTAATCTTTCCCCTGCGTTAAACACATTATGTCATCATATTAGGGATAAACCTGATTTTTAAATTTTATTTTTTATTTGTTTTTCAGTTGAAGGAATGTAAGAAAGGACCCAAGATCTCTTATCTCTTTCCATTTACACTATCTTTATTTTATATACATATACTTGATTTCAGAGAGGAAGGGAGAGGGAGAGAGAGAACCATTGATGGGCTGCCTCCTGCACACACCCCCACTAGGGACCGAGCCTGCAACCTAGGCATGTGCCCTGACCAGGAATCGAAACATGACCCCCTGGTTCATAGGTCAAGGCTCAACCACTGAGCCACACTGCCTGGGCTCTTTATTCTTTAATGTATAGGCAAAGAGAGAGAAGGAGTTATATAGTCTTACAAGTAAGGCTACTCTTGCCAGTTATTCCTTTATTTCCTTTATGTCTCTTTTGAATTGTATTTACGTCAACATCTATCTCCCAGTGCTGCTTGGATTGAGGCCAGTGATGCCTTTTCTCAGGAAGAAGAACAACAAGGACATAGTGATGAAGCCATGTCCCTTTATGCTTCATTCACTTGGGCACCTTCTGTGACCTATTTTTTGGAAGCTGTTTAGGATCTCATTTTGCGAGGCTCTGGGCATCCTGGGGTGAATGTGCTGGATATCCTGCTTCACTGAGCCCCAACTGAAAACCAGTAGTCCGTCCCTTAGAGCTGTGAAGCATTTGTCTCCCTGGGCTTATGTCCCCATGGGACTCTTCTGCGACTTCATTACTCTGAGGTCACTGAGAAATGAGCTTCCTCCTCTTTGTTTTCTTTGTTCATCTAAAAATGATAGTTTTGTGACTCTGATGCAAGTCTTAGCATTTGTTTCCTTGCCTTTGAATTCTCCACATTGAACTGTACTTCCTTTTTGAAAGGTGGAGATTTTAGGGAAAGCAACAGTGTATGTTATCTGATGGAGCAGCTGCAAAAACAAATGCGATTCCCTGTCTCTTTTTTATTATTTGCAAGCAATGTAGAGTAGGGGATGATGATATATCCATCTTAGGACTTGGTTTTCCTGGTAGGCAGGATGTACTAGTAATTATGCCCTGGGACAAAATTGTAATGGGGTTTAATTGGCAGGACCTCTCCAACATTTAGCATTCTTCTATCTTTGTAGAACTTAGGTACTTTTTAAAAAATGATATCCAAACATGTTAAAAGATATACCTTTACATCTTAAATTGAAGCCCATCAGAATCACCTGGAAGGCTTGTTACAAAACAGATTCACAGGTCCCCCCTCCCCCCCAGAATCAGATTTGGTGGGACTGGGTGGGGCCCCAGAATTCTCATTTCTAACAAACTCCCAGCTGAGGGTGGTACCATTGTTGCCATTCACAGATCACACTATTGGTAGCACCGCATTAGAATACATGCATGTGTATGTAAACAGCACATAAGATTCCCTCTCCTCTCCCTAACTCTCTCTCTTCTCTCCCCTTTAGTTGAATCTCTTCTTCCTTTCACTCTGTAATTTATATGGATTTGCCCCATCATCTCCATGAGTGCAGAATACTTACCACTGAGCATATCTTTAAATCAAGACTTAATTTTAGTAAGGGAGAGAAATATAGTGGCCAGCCTTGCAGATAACTGCAGTGGGTCCTAAAAGGACCTTTTACCTAAAACGGCATCCATCTTCTTTCATGGGGTTGTTTACAGAGATGGGCAGGAGAAGGAATGTACCTAGAAAGAGTTTCTTCTTCGTTTGTTGGTTTGTTTTTTAAACAATGTATTATCACCAGAGGGTGGTGCTTGTCATTTCCTAGAATAGCGAGCCGTAGACTTGCATGACGGCATCCATTTCCTAAACCGGGGGTCCCATGCCTTCCCTGCCTGGCACTCCACGGCCCACCTCACAGTCTCTCTGCACACCCGTGACTTTCCTTCTCTGTGGTCTCAAGGCCTGTTAATGATGTGACAGTGTCTGCTCTTGCACATGCATGGATGCGAGCTGTTGTGAGCTGTGATTCCTTAGGTGGCAGCAGAAGCATGCTTCATTGGGATAAACTGACAAAAAAAGATATCGATTCCTTAACTCGGTGGGGAGATGGGAGGACCAGAGCAGGCTAGGCTACAAGTACTTTAAGAAAGTACAGCAAACATCCTGTTGGCCGAAGGCATTCATTCTGTGCAACCCCCTTTTCAAATTAGCACTTCAAAATAAATGGGGAAGGGAAATCCATATGAACTTGTAACAGTTGTTTCTTAGCTACCTTTCCAATAGTGTTTTTCCAAAGTCTGTGCATATATTTGGGTAAAGAGTTGTTGCCAAAATCCTACCTATTGAGCAGGTTTGGCTCCCATCTGCTTGCCTGCCATTATTCCATTGAAGTTTGCTTTATTTATTTATTTGGTGGATGACCAGGGGTCGCAGAGAACAATAAGGAAATTTAATGGGCACACTGCCTCCAGGCATATACTAGTACAGACAGGCAGACAGACATACAGACACACCCACAGACACACACGTACACACAGGATTATAGCTGGGTCAGTGATTTGAACTAGTTTCATCACTGCTGTGAAGGTACAATGACAGACTGCAGGAATAGCATTGCTCCTGGTGCCTCATGTACCACCACGAGCATCCAAGTGGTGACTGGAAAAGCATGACATCACCACCCTCCTAAGTACCTTAGTCGTTCATGTACTTTTCTGCCCAGACAATGTCCTCAGGCCAAACTGAGTTAGATTTCATAGACTTTCTGAACTACTGATATTTAAATACATATTTTCATATTGTTTATAGCTTGTAAATATCCTTGTGCTGATTAATTTTCGTCATCACTAAAATTGGTTCATTTTGATGAATATTTCCGCAAGAAAACAAAGTTTTCAGAGTGCCCATGAAATCTTTTGTTGATCTAAAAATGAAATGATATTTGCCTGTCTTAGGGGATTTCATTATTGTTTTTGTTTTGACACTTTAAGTAGTGTATTATCTATTTGAACTATTTTGGAGTGTTTTTTTTTTTATTTGTGCTTTCATTATTTTCTTTTCTTTAAAAGATTTTTGACCTCACTTTTTATAGACATTTATGCCAAATGTCTTACCTGTGGGATGGGAACAAATGGACAGTACAGCTGACATGCACAGCATATTACATAGCCTTCAGTTTCTGAAGGAAAACCAATTTCTGTATTCTCCAAAATTAAGCACTTTGCAGAATTTGATTTGATTTAGTTCAGTGAGGGGAACCAGTCAAGTACTTACAAATTTGGAGTTTTTTAAAGTATATTTTAGGGAGAAAGACAGGAAGACAGTGAAATCCTATCTTTGTAACTATAAATATGACATTGTAAATATATATTGTTTTAGATATTACATGCTTGAGTTGTGTAACACCATACAGGCAAGAAATGTTAACCTAAATGGAGTTATTTTCTCATCATAGCATCAACGAGATCCTCGACTCAATGAAATTTTATTCCCATTTTATGATGCTAAAAGGGCAATGCAGATCATTGAGATGTATGAGCCTGATGAAGACTTGAAGAAAAAAGGTAATAAAAGTGAAATAAAAAGAGTTTTCTTTATTTAACAAAAGCAAGAATATATGCAACACGTTACAGTGGCATTCCCCCATGTTCTTTCTTATATTGTATAATGCTTGTATTACGTAATACTTACATGTAAAAATGCCAAATACAATCTCGTCTGCAAATCTTTGAAAAGAATTCAACTTCCTATAAAAATTTACACCTTCTTTTTCTCCCTTTCGTTTTGCCAAGCCTAGGACATTGAATACATTATTTGAGAAGCCTTCTCACCCTTCCTTTGACCTCTAGTAGGAATCAATTTAGCAAATTGGAGGGGATTTTGAACTTTTGCCCCCTTCAATAAAACTTCAGAAACAATGTGTTGTCCATTCCAATATTTGACAAAGGAAAGGCGTGGAGAGAAAAATTCAGACTGGTTTGGTAGCAGTGAGAAACCCCTGCAAATAAGGGGAACGATGATGCTAATATAACTGGATAGGGAGCAATTGAGATACCTGAGCTAGTGCTTCCGGCCTTGTCTCAATGGAGAGAAGGGAGATCTAGGTTCAAACTCCGTTGGTCCCATGTTTGTGCTCATTAGTATCATGGCTACCATGTCCTCCTCTTTAGAACAAGGATTCATTTTATTGTGTGTCTCAGTGAACGTGGCCAAAAGGTTTACATATTCTCTGGACCCACATAGAACCTGTTTATGTGCATGTCTGGCCCATCATGATACGTGACCTCATCCCTGATATTTTTCCAAGTCCACTTGAGTTTTCCCTTGGTTGTAGTCCTATATTTATACTCTCTGCTAGGGCCTCAAATACCTATATTCAGCAAGACTGCTTCATGACTTACCTCTCTTATTATTACTCTGAGAATTGTAATTTATTCTACCTTGCATTTTATTAAAGTGAAAAGGAGAGTGGCTCGATTTTACTTTGTGAAATTGAGCAAGGAGCAATATTTCTGGACCATAGAAGATGGTGGCGTTCATGCAGTCATTCGACTAGTTTTTCTCCCCCTACCTTCACTCCTTAAAGTCTGTGATGGGTTGACTCGGTACCAAGCTCTGTGCTGGATGCTGGGAATTCAAAGCTGAATAAGGCAGTTGGGATCTGCTGAAGAAAGAGCAGTTCCTCAGCAGTATGATAGATGCTGTGAAAGAGGTGTGTCACTGATTCTTTCTAAAGTCCTTTCAGGCCCCAAACATCTAGGAGATTATCAGTGACACATCGGAAAAGCACAGTTTCATCATTTCACTGACGATGGAAATTTTAAAATCTGTCATCATCAAGTATGGCTGAGAATGTGGTACAAAAGGCATTCTGAATAAATTTCTGTTGGGGACATAAATTGGTACAAACAGCCATCATGATGAATATTTTGTCAGTAGTACAGTGAAAGTAGACCTCCGCTACCGCTCAGCCTTTCCACTTCCATGTACGGACCCTAGAGATTTTCTCTTATATTTCCCAGCTCTGACATTAGAGTGGCCCAAGTTCAGTCCCTGGATCTCTGCTCATTTACACTCACTCTTTCAAAGAGCTCAGCCACCCCAATGGCTTTAAGTTTCTTCTACACACACATGACTTTCTGATTAAACTCCCCACACCTAAGATCTATAGGCCTGTAGTAGAACTCTCCACTTGAATGTTACATGGGCATTTCAAAGATACATGTCCATCATGTTTTAGTTCTTCTCATCCACAGACCTGTTCCTTTCCCGGCCTAGAAACTGGTACTATTATTCACCCAGCTCCTCAAGCCAAAACTCTTGGAATCATCCTCCACTTGTTTTGTTCTTTCATATCACTTCTAATTTATCAGCAGAATCTGCAAGTTCTGTATGCAAAATAAATTCCAAACAAATAAGTTCTCTTCATCGACACATTTACCAGACTTTCTGAGCCTACATCATCTCTCCCTGGACACTGCCAGTTGACTTGTAACCAGTCTTCTCCTTTCTACTCAGTGCCCTACAATTTATGTTCCACACAGTGGCCAGAGTAAATCTTTCCAAACCAAATCTGATCATGTTATTTCACTCTTCAAAACCCTCCAAAGGCTCTTCAGCACACTTAGAATAAAATTCCAAAGTACTTAGTCCAACTGATGTAGCCTTTGGCTGTCTCTGCAACCTCATTTCCACCAACTTTTCCCTTTGTCATACACTCCTGCAAAGGTCTTTGCGCTTGCTGAACCTTCTGCCAGGTGTGCATGTGGCTTGCTCCCCATGCATAAACATGACCTCCTCAGAATGGCTTTCTTTGGCCACATATCTAACACAGCATCTTGGTCATTCTTAATCACTTTCATTACCTGGTTTCGACATAAATTGGTACAAACAACCATCGTGATGAATATTTTGGCAGTAGTACAGTGAAAGTAGACCTCCCCTACCGCTCAGCCTTTCCACTTCCATGGATGGACCCTAGAGATTTTCTCTTATATTCCCCAGCTCTGACATTAGAGTGGCCCAAGTTCAGTCCCTGGATCTCTGCTCATTTACACTCACTCTTTCGAAGAGCTCAGCCACCCCAATGGCTTTAAGTTTCTTCTACACACACATGACTTTCTGATTAAACTCCCCACACCTAAGATCTATAGGCCTGTAGTAGAACTCTCCACTTGAATGTTACATGGGCATTTCAAAGATACATGTCCATCATGTTTTAGTTCTTCTCATCCACAGACCTGTTCCTTTCCCGGCCTAGAAACTGGTACTATTATTCACCCAGCTCCTCAAGCCAAAACTCTTGGAATCATCCTCCACTTGTTTTGTTCTTTCATATCACTTCTAATTTAGCCATCATGATGAATATTTTGTCAGTAGTACAGTGAAAGTAGACCTCCGCTACCGCTCAGCCTTTCCACTTCCATGTACGGACCCTAGAGATTTTCTCTTATATTTCCCAGCTCTGACATTAGAGTGGCCCAAGTTCAGTCCCTGGATCTCTGCTCATTTACACTCACTCTTTCAAAGAGCTCAGCCACCCCAATGGCTTTAAGTTTCTTCTACACACACATGACTTTCTGATTAAACTCCCCACACCTAAGATCTATAGGCCTGTAGTAGAACTCTCCACTTGAATGTTACATGGGCATTTCAAAGATACATATCCATCATGTTTTAGTTCTTCTCAGCGTAGAAACTGGTACTATTATTCACCCAGCTCTTCAAGCCAAAACTCTTGGAATCATGCTCAACTTGTTTTGTTCTTTCATATCACTTCTAATTTTTGCGCTTGCTGAACCTTCTGCCAGGTGTGCATGTGGCTTGCTCCCCATGCATAAACATGACCTCCTCAGAATGGCTTTCTTTGGCCACATATCTAACACAGCATCTTGGTCATTCTTAATTACTTTCATTACCTGGTTTCTATTTCCTTCTAGCACTTTCTTGACATTATATTATACTTTTATTTATTTGTTAATATATTTGTTCTCATGCCCATACTATATGAGTTTTATGAAGGCAAGGCTTGCGTGTTTTTTCTATCACTGCATTTATCCCAGTGCTTTGAAGAGGCCTTAGAATAACTATATATATGTGCCCAGGAGGTGGGGGCACACTTTTATGGTTGAATTTTTAATCCTAATTAGAAATAATGAATATATTCATCAACAGAATAATGAACAATAAATTGTGGCATATTTATATGTGGACTACTGTACATTATACTGTACATACTATACATTATTCAGTGAAAAATAAATGAACAAGAACTATTACATTAACTGGAAAAATCCTAAGAAAATATAGAATAAAACTAGCAAGTTGCAAAAGCAAAGCGTGGGATATCTTTCATATACAATTTTAAATATTTAAAACTCCCTATTGTTTGGATAAATGCATTTGTAGTAAAGTGGCGAAACCATCTTGGGAGTGTTAAACACGAAAACTAGGGTAATAGATGTATACATTGGAGTAGAAAGATGAAATTGAATGGAACTGGGGGGCGGGGCACACAGGGCACCACAAAGGCATCCATAATCATGTATTTTGTTAAAACATATAGAGCAAATATGATCAAATGTTAAGATCTGACAAAGCTTCTCTGTAAGCTCAAAATCAGTTTGTAACTTTCAAATGCTTAAATAAACACAAAAAGCTGAAGCTGTCAATGGTTGATAGGATAGGAGAAGACGCAGAAATATTGATCGCCACTCCTGTAGTTACCAGGGGTCCTGTCCCCATGTCGAAAGGCGTGACTGAAAGGAACAGAGGCTCTTGGGGCCACATTTCAAAGACAATTGCAAACTCTTCTCACTAGTTCCATACCCTGCCTTTTAGATAAAATGGGAAAACTAAATTGTTTAAATCCAGAGAGGCCTTCTCCAGCCTGGTGAGAACAACACTGCCTTATAGTTGAATGCCTTCCAGTTTTTTAGAGTGCCTCCTATTCATATTCTCATGTACCATTCCTGACAGTCCTGGAAAGAGGGGTAGCCAGTACTTCCCCCTTTGACAGAGGGGAAGCCGAGACCGGGGAACATCATGAGTGAGTGGCAGAGGCAGAAATAGACTGAGGACCCCTTGGCCCCTGGTCACCACAGCTCCTGGAGCTGTGCCTCTGAACTCGGGGGACTGTGTGCCCTGCCACCGTGCACATAGAAGCAGGAAACCACCTCTTTGTGCAATGCACTAGGTTACTTATAATGTGCAACTGTGTTATTTTGTTCAAGAACTGAACACTGAAGGTTCCTGAGAAAGAGATTGTGAGGAAGGTTTTACTCCTGTTGAGCTGCTTCACCTTCCATGAGTAACATGTGAGATGTGTGTCTGGCAAAGCCACACGTCTGTAAGATATTCTTCTCTCTCCTAGGCCTTATATCCAGTGATGGATTTTGCAGATATCTGATGTCAGATGAAAACGCCCCCGTCTTCCTAGATCGTTTAGAACTTTACCAAGAAATGGACCATCCTCTGGCTCACTACTTCATCAGTTCTTCCCACAACACCTATCTCACTGGCCGACAGTTCGGCGGGAAGTCTTCGGTAGAAATGTACAGACAGGTTCTCCTGGCTGGCTGCAGGTCAGACACTCAGGACAGCTGCATTTGTATATGACACCCTTTCACTTTTCTCTGAAACAACAGAAGAAGTACTCACAATGAAATGGACATTGGTCCTTCTCTTAAAAGGATATGGTGGTCATTTAACCTTGGAAAAGGGAGGACAATATCTGTTCCACCAAGGTCTAGAGTTGTCCTGTGCGTCAACAGATATTTTCTACTGTAAATTTATCTCCCCCAAAATACATGTTTTAGGAAGTCATGCTGTTTCC
>NW_006286587.1:6170329-6188423 GCF_000327345.1 Myotis davidii
AGAAATGTACAGACATTTTCTCCTGTCTGTCTGCAGGTCAGACACTCAGGACAGCTGCATTTGTATATGACACCTTTTTACTTTTCTCTGAAACAACAGAAGTACTCACAGTGAAATGGACATTGGTCCTTCTCTTAAATGGATATCGTGGTCATTTAACCTTGGGAAAGGGAGGACAATATCTGTTCCACAAAGGTCTAGAGTCATCCTGTGGGTCAACAGATATTTTCTACTGTAAATTTATCCCCCCAAAAATACATGTTTTAGGAAGTCATGCTGTTTCCAGTTGGTCACAGGCACTTGCAAATTTAACATTAATGTTAAAGTTCTAAAATTTCATACTCTGAGAATAAAGATTATTGAAAATTATTTTTCTTTTATAGAAATTGGCAAATGTTTGGGGCTTAAAATATGATAAAAATGCTAAAAGTGAAAAATAAGAAATTATGATTTTTTTTCTTGGTTCTCAATAGCCAATATCTTATTTCCTTAACTTGCTTTTTTTTTTTTTAGTATGGAAATATTTTAACAGAAATTAACAGTATTAGAATTTCTGTCTCTGAATACTTGAGTATGAGCTGCTGAAATAATGAGAACATTTTCTCTTATAGTCAAAGCAGAATCATCCCACCTAACAAAATTTAAACATTATTCTTTTAACATTTTTAACATCTAATATACAGCCCATATTCAAATTTCCCCAGTTGTCCCCAAATTGTCTTTTATAGTAGCTTTGTCAGAACTAGAATTTCATACAGAACTGCACTGCAACCAGTTATCACTCTGAAGTGTCTTTTAATCTCGGGCAGTCCTTTTTTGTTAACACCAAACTGATAAGGAGAATAATGTGATTTTAACTTGCAAACTCCATGAAATAATCCTGTCAATTCATTCCATTTTCTACTTCTATAAGAAAACAAGTTATCTTGGCATCTTTTAATTTTTACACACACTGTTTTATTAGTAGGGTCCAATATTGTAATTTCACTATGTTGCTAGATGTGTCGAACTTGACTGTTGGGATGGAAAAGGTGAAGACCAAGAACCGATAATCACTCATGGAAAAGCAATGTGTACAGATATCCTTTTTAAGGTAAGTTTTAAAATTTCCTAGCCGTAGCCTTTCCTGTTTCTTGTGGAAATAAATATCTTGGAAAAAAACAACAACAAAATATTTGTTTTCTCAAGTATTTTACCTTCATATTCCTTTCTTCCAGTTTTGAGGAGAAACAAGAAAAATGTTTTTTCCACTTAGTGTCTCTTTCATGTTACATTTCCTGTTTTTAAATGCTGATAGTGCTTAGAATGAGGTTTCTCTGGCAGTTTCCCTGGTTCTACTTAACTTAAAAAGTCTTTGATTTTATCTATTCTTCCTTTTTTTTTGCTTGCTTACTTTGCATTATTCCTGAAGAACTTCAAAGTGGCATAAAAAGATAAATAGAATACAGAAAACAAAATGGATTATAAATAGTGTCTAAAAGGGTAAGAAAATAAGATAGTGAGATCAGAGTTTATAAATGCTTGTCAGGAAGTTCTATAAACTAAAATCACACCACAAATTGAGCTCCAAACTTTCTAGAATTCAGTGGAAGGAGAACAACATGATAATTTACAGGACTTGTAAAATACAGACAGAGCAGTGGATCCAAAGAAGCACACTTATTCCCAGTCCTGACACCATAGGTGAGATTTCCCCCTGAGAATCTCATAGAGGGAAATCTAAGGTTTAAAAATAGGCATCTCAAAATGGCCTTTTGGTGACCTCTATGTATGATTTGAAGGTGGGTTTCTTAGAGCAAGCATGTCAAACTCACGGCCCATGGGCCACCCCACAACAAATATTTTTGTGACCCAGCCAATATAATGGTATGTAAGAAATGCTTTAATAAAAATTTTGTAACTTAAATTTTATAATATCCTGTTAACATAATTATTAATAATGAACTACAATGTTCACTAATGACTGATTACTATAATTGTGTTGCCTTCATTTCCCTTACGCACCTTAAGCGCAGGCACACCATTTCTCTCCACTAATACTTACAGCAAATATTTTAGCAGCTGATTGCCAAGACTTGTTTGGTGTGCGCAATAGGAAATATTTCACTTTTGGAGAATAAGAAAAATAGATTTATTTGCATCACGCTTATTAATTTGTGCAGTTATTCAGTGTCTGGTAAGTTAATGTTCAAGAAAAAATATTAATATTAATATTCTATTAATTTATGTTCTATTATTTTATGTTAACAATTACTCATTTATTTCAGCCCTTTCTATTCAGCATGTCTCTATCAAAATAAACCTACATTTCTATGAAAATTGAAGCTTTTGGTTTTTTGTGGCCCACATAAACTTAAACCTTGTTTATTTGGCCCATCTTAGCCTTTGAGTTTGACATGCTTATCTTAGAGTGTTCCTCACTATGTTCCAATGATATCCTGCCAAAAGACAAGTAAAACTATAATTCTGTGGTTGGCCAATATGTCAGGTTCATGGCTCTCTGTCATTTTGTTGTAACTCAGAATAGTTATTGCAACATCTGGAACAGTAGTTGTCAACCCTGCCTACTTGTGGAAAATTACCAGGGGTGTTTTTAAAAACAGATGCCTAGCACTCCATGCATGTCATTTCTCTTAGCCAAGTGTTGGTGAGTTTTGAGCAGCAATGAATTCAGCCATCAGCTCCCTGAGAAGTACCAAGAGCATATTCAAGTGGGAAGCCATGGGTCTGCACAGCCATGAAGGGTTGATGACCCTTTAAGAAATAAGGACCCTAGAAAGGAAGCTTAGCCTAAAAGAAGGCCCTACCCCCTCTGCTTGGAGGTGAGCAAAGGAGGACCCATGGATAGAGCCAGGATTTTCCTCAAGGCGTAATTCTTTGGTCAGCTCAAGTGGACAGTCAAGGTTGCAGGCAGTTCACCTGGGAAGGACCTTTAAGCCAAAATAACTAAAGGACCACCTAGGTCATAAGGGTACTCAATAAAATACTCCAGGATTATCCAACCTAGAGCATTTTCATTTCAAATGGACTTCCCCAGATAACTGTTATTTAATACTAGAGGCCCGATGCACGAAATTCGTGCAAGAGTAGGCCTTCCCTCCCCCAGCTGCTGGCACCGGCTTCCCTCCAGCACCCAGGACCTGAGCTGCTGGCACCAGCTTCCCTCTAGCACCTGGGACCTGAGCTTCCCTACTACGACTGCCGGCAGGCACCTGTGGCCCTGGCTGGCTTCTCTCCTCCAGCCGCTGGCAAGCACTCAGGACCCGGACTGTTTCCCTTCTCTGGCCACCTGCAGGCACCCGGGGCCCGGGTTGGCTTCCCTCAAGTCACCCAAGGCACCTGGGACCTGGGCTGGCTTCCCTCAGCCCTGGCTTCATCAGGAAGGACGTCCGGAAGGACATCCGGAAAATGTCCGGTCTAATTAGCATATCACCATTTTATTATTACAGATTTTTCTAATTAACTAAATGTTGGGACTTGCCCTGTGGTTAATGAAGTCGGGGATTTTTACTGAATAGGATGCTCTGCTTGTAGAAGCATTGGTTTGCAGCCATGCTTTCTGAAGCTAAGCAGAGGGTGAGGCAGCCGTCTGTTACCAGAGATCGTGGTGGGCACATGCTCAGCTCTTTCAAAGCAGTTTTGAGTGACGAAGCCCTCAGTTCAGAGAGGGGCATCCAGAGCACCTCCCTGCTGCTTAACTCCCCCCTCCCCTTCACCAGGCTAATACGGAACAAGGGATACTGTAAATGTCACATCAGTTCACAGGAGTCTTCATCAAATTAATGAAATGTAGCCACAGACTGATTCCCAGATGCAGAGAAAATCAATAAAGACTTCCAGCAGTTCATAGGTTGTTATCATCGCATTTCTCCTCAAGGCGAGAGGAGCAGAATAGTGGTCTGTTGTGAATATCGCTGTGCCCAAAGCTCACCACTCCACCAGGTGACCTCGGAACCTGTCTAGGCAGATTATTGATCCAGGAACTAGCCTGCCATGTAGGTGAACTGACTTCTGTTAATAGCGCCATAGTTTTGGAGAAGGAAAAGATGGTTGTGAAAAAGATAATCACTAACCCTTAACTTCATCTGGGTCTGTCTGTGGGGAATTCAACCTGTAGAGGTATCGAGGTAAATAGGTTCTCCAGACCTGAATTGCCAGAATTGACTTTCTGAAAAGCTCAAATTAATAGTCTCTGATTGGTTTCAGGTACCTTAACTTTTTTTGCTCTTCTCTCTCATTAACACTCTTTTATTTTCAAAGGATGTTATTCAAGCCATCAAGGAAACGGCATTTGTCACATCTGAATATCCTGTAATTCTCTCCTTTGAAAATCACTGCAGGTATAGTGGTACATCCTACTCCAAATCTCTAAGGGTTGTTTCCTAATCCCCATCTCCACTCCAGGTCTACATCTTTTTAAATAATCGAATAGTTTGTTTGGTCTTATGCAACACATAATCAGTCTTTTGTGATTAAAATTTTAAAAAAAAAGCTAAAATGAAAGAAAACCCCACTCTAGTACTGCTCCTCACCTCCAAAAAAATAAACAAAACTAAGTCATCTTAATGTGTTCTAGAGATGCTTTCTCTAAACAAAAGGGCAGATATCAGGGCACCGTGCCCAAAGTTACATTGAGTTGGAAGACTTGGCAATATATTTGAAATCAGACTTCATGAATTTGAAAGACATTTTTTTAATTCTGTTTTTTGGCCCTTAGTGCAGGGGCGGAATCTTCTTCTTCTTTTTTTTTCTCTCCAAGACACTGGTTAAAGTTTGTGGTATATAACAGTACCTCTTATGTGAACATCAAGCGGACAGTCATGCATTTTGTAGAGTGGAAGTTTTTAATTGCCTAGGAAGAGTGTTTCTTCTTCTTGGACAGTTAATGCATGTTTGAATTCACAAATGCCATTTCTTTCTTTTCAGCAAATATCAACAGTACAAGATGTCCAAATATTGCGAAGATCTATTTGGGGATCTCCTGTTGAAACAAGCACTTGAATCACATCCAGTATGTATTTTTAGCTAACCATATTTCTAACATGAATGAATTTGTTTTGAAATTCATTTCTAAGGGGTCAAGTAGTTCTGACGGACTAATGCTGAAGATCTTCATTTTTATTTAAATTTGTTGGTACAGAAAGCTTTCATTATGCTTTAGAGAGATATGTAGAAAGAAACATGATCCTTGGGTTCCATTTAATTCAGATCTTGGGGATCTTTTGGTTTCTGTGATCTCGGTCCTAAAATTTCATGAAGTGCCCACTGGCCAAGGGTCTAGAGACTCAGCAGTCATTCTCAACTCTAGTTTTCTGTTAGGACCACCTGGGGGAACTGCTAAAAATACCTTTGCCAGGGCCCCACTCAGAGATCCTCATTTAATTGATCCAGGTCGGGCCTGAGCATGGTGGGTTTTTTTGTGTGTGTGTGTGTTTTTTTAAAAAAGCTCTTCAGGTGAATCAAATGTGCACCCAGGGTTCAGCACCCATGGGAACCTGTTGCTACAGGAAGTTCACAGATTGAAGTCATAGAAGACTGAAGTTCAAGTTCTCAACTCCACAATAAATACTTGGACCATGTTTTATGTACTTCTTTTGCGTTTCGTTTTTATACCTGCTAGTTTCTTCATCAAGCAAAGAATTGTTAACCTGTGGACCATCCAAGGGTTTTGTAGAGTCTGTGAACTCATTGTAATTGCATACAATTTTTTTAATATAAACATCCCAAGAGTTTTTCACACTTTTACAAAGATCCATAACCCCCGTGGTTAAAATCCACTGTCACCGATCTTACGAGTAGCAAGACAGCTAATGCACAAAGTATAGAACAAAGCACAGTAGTAAAAGTTTGCTCCATTCTTTTTTTTCTGTTTTCTGTTTTTATTGTTTAAAGTATTACATATGTCTTCTTTTTCCCCCATCGACCCCTCCCTGGCCACTCCCACCCCCCAGGGTAAGCCCCCACTGTCCCAGTATCTGTGTCCATTGTTTATGCTAATATGCATTCATACAAGTCCTTTGGTTGATCTCTTACCACGCCCACCCCCACCCCCAACACTCCCCTGCCTTCCCTCTAAGGTTTGATGGTCTGGCTATGAACATAGGGGTGCATATATCCTTTCTGATTGGTATTTCTGATTTCTTTGGATATATTCATAGAAGTGGGATTACTGGGTCAAATGCCCCACTCTTGACAAGCAGCTGGTGGGCCTAGACATGGTAGCATGAGGTGGCAGTAGAACATGACAATGGCTGACATGAAGGAAAGTGCTTCATGTTACCTGTGAGCAAACACATCCAATGGTTGAACAATGAGTTTTTTTTTCAGAAGTGATCTACGGGAGCAGAAAAAATATGCAGGAGACAAGGACATTGTATCCTTTGCACCCACTGATTCTCTTCAGTTTACTGAAGTCACAGCTCCAGGCGCCCTGTGCATGTCCATGAGCTGCGTCCTATTTCTCTGCGTACTGGCTTGCCTTTCAGCTGACTTGCAGCCTGCAGCTTTTCTCCCAGGGAGACCTCTGGTCACAGGAGCCTGCTCTGTATAAGGGTGAAAGGCCAGAAGTGACAGACAATTAACACCCCCACCCCATGCTCCCTCACTCTTCAGAAGGGATAACTCCGAGCACATGTTTCCCACCATTCCCCAGGGTTCCCCAGCAGGGTCGCTGTCCAGTCGCCCAGAGTGATAACTTGTCTGAGAACACACTCTTGATTGGCTGCCTGTCTCCTTTTTATCACTTTCCTACTCCTCTTGGAGTGTCCTGGGGCAGCCTCCCAAATAAACTCCCAGGGCATTAACCCTAATCTCAAACTGATTTAAGTTAAGAAATATCCCTGATTTTTTATCTAACTTTTTTGTCACCTAGGCCCTCTGTTTATTTTATTTTCCAGTTGAGCTAAGGTGCTTGCTCTGGGGGAAAGACCAGTGTGTTCTCTGTGGAGTTATATGCACATGCCTCAAAGGTGTCATGAGAAGCATAGGTAATAGAAATGGGAATAAGACTTGCTCCCTGAACCAGAAAGCTTCCGATGGTGGGGTACGGCAGGGGTGCAGGACACAGGACACAAATGTAACAACATAAGTAAAAAGAAGGTGGCCTATGATGTGTGGAACATTTATTGGAGATATTCAAGTTCAAGAGAAAGCGCTGTGGAGTGGACCAGTTTACAACAGGCTTCCCGAAAGCAGAATTTTAGCAAAGTGTTTCATTTGAGGAAACACAGACATAGGAATGCATGGTGCCTTGCATATTAAGTAGTATAAAAATTAGTTTTGAAAATGAATGGATGCCTGAATGGATGGATAAGAGTGGGTGGTTAGTGGGTGGGTGGGTATATAGATGGATGGATCGGGGGATGGATGACTAAGTTACATGGATTAGAGGTAATACTAGAAGAAAGGGAACTTTCTTTGCAGACATAAATCCAAGCAAATAAAACCATAATAGAGGTCAGATTTCAGTAATTAAGACCACTCCATTCTTGTTACCCTTATGGAACCCACAAAACTATAGTCTCAAGTGTAGAGGTTGGGTCAGACTGAGCAGAGAGGCTTACTGTGATATCCAAGACTTGGAGGGACCAGGGGAGACCTTGTGGTTGGGAAAGCCAATTCTGACCTAAGCGGCCACAATGATTCTTTGCACTTTACCAGATATTTAAAAAGCGTGAAGCCTGAATTTGGGCAGGAATTCCTCCCCCGACACCACCCCAGGTCAGACCCAGCTCCATGGGGGAAGGTAGGGCAGCTCTGCATACCCTGAAGGCAGTGTGAAGGTCAAGTTTGCCACAGTAGTCTAAGACAAAGTTGGATATGGTGGGCTAACTGGGATTGGGGAAGGAAATCATAAAACTGTGCTGACTGCCATCTAGTGGATATAAGTGGTATAATTCACAGGCCTCTGATCATTCTGGGCTAGGAGGGAGAATGGAGAAGCATAACCTGTCACTCATCCAGCCTTTTCTGTTTTTCTGTAGCTTGAACCAGGCAGGCCCTTGCCATCCCCCAATGACCTCAAAAGGAAAATACTCATCAAAAATAAACGACTGAAACCTGAGGTTGAACAAAGTAAGTCAAATACATGCATCTATGATGGGTGCATACACACCTTGTGTGTTTCAACAATTCAGCTGTTTAGAATGCAATATGTTTTAAAACCATGGATTTGGGGGAGAGGGTGTAATTGTGATGTTACATATTTTCATTTAAGTTGCCACATTTTCATTTAAGTTTAGTTTCTGCATCAGTTCGTTTCTGTAGTGGGAAAAGCATATTCATATAACAGAATTTGAACGGGTCCCAAGGAGAAATAAGAAGAAAGTGGAAGAGGCATTTTCAAATTTATCAAAATATAAGGAACTAGCATTTTGTCATTTTATATGCTCTAAGCTCCTTTTGAAAAGTTTTCCTTGCACTTTGCTCATCTGATACATACATATGTAGGGATCCTAGGTAAATGTGAAAGTGTGAATGTATGTGTGTGTGTGTGTGTGTGTGTGTGTGTGAATGTAGAGAGGTTAAGAGAGAACTGATTTTACAAAGATATCTCCCCCTGTATTTTCCTAGAATATTATCTTTCAACAAATCTCTTAGTTCAATATATTAGTAGCATCAAATATTGTATGGTTGCATTGTGTTTTTTCCCTAGGTAGTCGAAATTAACATTTTAATTGTATTAATTATAGTTTTCTTTTATTATAAAAGCAATAATGCTATTGGAAAGTGAAGACAACAAAAAAGTATAAGAAACTAATAAAGTAGCATTATATTATATATTTTATACATAGATACATAAACTATAGATGCATAACATACATGCATGTTTAGACATATGTATACATTTTAACAAAATTAGGATCATGTGAAGTGTACTCATTTCAAAAATTATTTTTAATTCAACCAAGTATATTTGCATTTAGTAGAAGGAGAAGGTAAATCTACATACTGACTTTAATTTTAACGTACTAGTATGAAACACAATGCAGAATTTATTGTGGTATATGCAATCCTTTCACCAGTCCCAAGTTGATGGATTTTTCATTACTATGAAAACAACAATGATAAACATGCCTGAATACTCATTTTGTACATTTATGCAGCCTTCTCCTTGGAATCAATTTGTTCAGTTAGAGTCGGTTGGTCAAAGCACAGACATATTTTATACTGTGATATATCTTGTATTTCAGAAAAGTTGTACCAAGTTATACTCTCACTATAATATGCAAGACAGCCTGTTTCCCAGCCCTGTTTTAATGCTGGCTGTTGGCCATTTTTATAGCCTGGGTACTCAACACTAGAAGACAATGATACTTCAATTTTTTATTTTTATGTCTTTGAAAACTAGCTTCTTTATCATCATTTATGATTTCTCCTTTTTCCATTTTTAAAATTATTTTGTCATTATCTTATGGACTTACTGAGGATTTTTATGTATTAGGGTAATAACTCTGGTTATAGCAGTGGCAAATACTCTTTCCTGGAGTTTGGTCATTCTTCAATGTGCATGTTTCTTTTCTGTCACTTCACCTGAATTGTCCTCCAGTCATGGGCTTTTGTTATTAAGACTTAAAAGGAATCCTTCACAATGACTGAGCCCCGCTCTCACGCCTCTGAAAAGTGGGCAGTTCACCCATGTTCATCATGTGTGGAGAGTCTGACTGTTGTATGTTCCTTAAGGTCATCCACCGGGACTGGGTGAGACCGAGGCCTTAGGACCATAGCCCAGAAGAGCCTAGAGCATGCGTTTCTTTCCCTTTTATTTCCTTTTCAGTGTGAATCTTAAATCCTAGGCTCTATAAGTGATTTAACATCCATCACCTTCTCCTTCTAGAGCAGCTCGAAGCTTTGAAAAGCATGATGGAAGCTGGAGAATCTGCTGCTCCAGTTAGCATCTTAGAGGATGATAATGAGGAGGAAATAGAAAGTGGTAAGTTGTGTGTTGTTGTTGTTTTCCATTTACATGTCACAAAAGTACTTTTTAAATTAAAAATTGAATTTGTCTCAGTGGATTCTTTTATATAATGTGACATTTTAATTCTTAATAGTCAGGTGTATGTTCATGAACCAAACTTCATCTTTTGGTATTTGGGGGTATTTTTTCAAATAGTGTTACTTTCAGTTTTCTTGGGCACCAGATTTTAGTTACTTAGTCATCTCCCTTCCTATCGTGCAATTAACTCAGCTGTTCAGCAGAAATTCACAGCCAAAGACTCTTTAAAGCCCTTGCTATTGGAGGCAGGGGTTGGAGTAAAAGGATATTTGTAGTCCTTCCTATAAACAAACACGTAAACTTGTTAATGATGATAGTAATAAGGCAAGTTAAAAGGACAAGAATGTGGGCAAAGACACAAGTAAATGATTGGTTTCTGTGCACACACAAAATGAACTGGAAACTCAAAGCCAGTTTTAAAATTCAAATTCCTTAGAATAACCAGCTCACTGGATCTAAGTAGGTAGATAATTTTAACAAAGGCAGCCTTGTTTAACATATTTGAATATTTGCTATTAGCTTCTGTTTTACTTTGGCCATATGGGAACAACCATAATGTAGTTTTAATGGGCCTCTTGAGAGGTGTGGACTGTTTAGAAAGTTATTTGTTCATTATGTAGCATGAGAACTGATTAACAAAATAATTTGGACTTGCACTGTGTATCTGTTGGTTAGACAGTGCCTTGGATTTAGAGAGTGGCTTTGGGCTAAATAATTTAGAAATACTTATCCTATATCATAAAAGCCTAATATGCTAAGTGTCCGGTCATCCAGTCATCCATTAAACCAATCAAAGCTTAATATGCTAATGATATGCTAAGCCCGCTCAACCGCTCACTATGACTTGCATTGACTACCAGGGGGCAGATGCTCCGACTGATAGGGTTATCTTGCTGCTGGGGTCCGGCTGATGGGGACTGAGTGAGATGGGCCGGACATGCCCTGGAGCCCTCCCGCAGTCCCTTGCTGGCCCTGATTGTACACTGGTGGGTCCCTCAGCCTGGCCTGCACCCTCTTGAAATCCGGGACCCCTCGGGGGATGTCAGAGAGTTGGTTTTGGCCCCATCCTGCTCAATGCAGGAGTTTCCCCCTGGTGGTCAGTGTGCTCCCACAAGGGGAGTGCCACTCAGCCAGAAACTGGGCTCATGGATGGCTAGCACAGTGGGGGGGTGTTGGGAGCCTCTCACACCTCCACAGGGAGCAGCCTAAGCCGTCAGTCAGACATACCCCAAGGACTCCTGGACTGCAAGAGGGTGTAGGCTGAGCTCTCCCCACAGCGTTTATGAATTTTGTGCACCAGGCCTCTAGTATATAAAATAAACATATACTTGTTATATGTTTATATACTTGTTATGTAAACATCTGAAATATAAGAGTAGGAAAGTTTAATATAGGTAAAAACTTGAAAGATACAAAAATTAACTAATCTTATTCATAACCCTTTAGTACAGTGATGGCGAACCTATGACACGCGTGTCAGACGTGACACACCAACTCATTTTTTTGGTTGATTTTTCTTTGTTAAATGGCATTTAAATATATAAGATAAATACCAAAAATATAAATCTTTGTTTTTGTTGTTTTTGGTTTTTTAAATATATTTTATTGATTTTTTACAGAGAGGAAAGGAGAGAGATAGAGAGTTAGAAACATCGATGAGAGAGAAACATCAATCAGCCACCTCCTGCACATCTCCTACTGGGGATGTGCCCGCAACCCAGGTACATGCCCTTGACCGGAATCGAACCTGGGACCTTTCAGTCCGCAGGCCGACGCTCTATCCACTGAGCCAAACCGGTTTTGGCTAAATCTTTGTTTTACTATGGTTGCAAATATCAAAAAATTTCTATATGTGACACAGCACCAGAGTTAAGTTAGGGTTTTTCAAAATGCTGACACGCCAGGCTCAAAAGGTTCGCCATCACTGCCTTAGTAAGTAAAGACTTCTAACTGTGGTCTATGTTGCCCATGCAAACAGTGGGTTCAGTTTCACTCCCAGAGAAAAGTCAGAATGACTTACTTTCATAAGCTTTATATGGCAGGGGAGGTCTAGAAGGCCAAAGATATCTGATATTATTTAAACAATGCCTGCTATGGTTACCTATTACTGTGTAACACATCACCCCAAAATTTAGAGGCGTAAAACAACACTATTATCTTCTCAGTTCTGTGGGCCATCCTGGCTCAGGTTGATAGTTCTCCCTAAGGTTTCTCATGCAGTTGCCCGCAGATGGCATCTGGGGCTGGAGTCATCAGAAGGTTCAGTTGGGCCAGTTGTCCAAGATGGCTCACTCACATGGCTGGCAGCTGTGTCTGCTGGGAGATCTGCTAGGCCCGCTGAACCAAGCACCCACATGTGGCCTCTCCATGTGGTTTGGGCTTCTCACAGCACAGTGAGTGGTCCTGTGTTGTTGTTTATTTCCAAGAAGCAGAAAACAGAAGCTGCTAAACTATTTAAAAGCTACACCTGGACCTGGGACATCATCACTTCCTTTCTATGCTATGCATCAAATAAGACTTAACACCCACCCAGGTTCCAGGAGGTGGGTGCGCAGGAAGGTCACATTGTAGAAGAGCAGGTGGGAAGACAGATGTTACAGTAGCTGTCTTTGGAAAATAGTCTACCATAATGTCTACTATATAATTTCACAGTTTTTGCAAATAATAAACCTAAACAAGATTTAAGAATAAAATATTGAAAGACCTATGTTCAAAAGTTCAGTAAAATACTTCTAAAATTTGAAAAGATGACTCTTAGGTAAAAAAAGTTTCTTAGCTTACACTTCATAGATGGTATTCAAAAACATGGAGGCATTACTAGATACTATAATCCAGTAAAACAAACTGCAGAATAATGGAATAAACTAATGAGAGAGAAAAATAACTATCATTGTTACATCAACATTTTGACATGATTCATAGCTGGTAAGCAGCGGGACTGAGATTCGATTCTAGAATTGCCTTACCTCCTTTTGTACCTTACAATCCTGCCCTTCTAATATACAGGAATACAAAGAAAACTCAAATATTCAAAATGGTTGTTAAAAAAATTTTAAGGAGAAAGAATATAACTGATGAAAGTCAAAGATGTGAGATTTTTTGAACGCACACATTAATCTAAAATGACGATCAGTGTGATTCCACTTACCACCCTTAAGGGTACTTTCCCAACTTTTATGAATATGTTAATTATTCTTATAGACAAAAATATGCCTCTAATGGCTCCCATGTTATTTCAAAATATGCTTGAGATTTTGATTAAAGTTTAACAGAAATAATCATGAGGGATAGTATAGATGTAGGAAAGTAGCTGAGAGGATAGAATGATTCATTTGAATTTCTCTTTAAAGGCATAGAGGTTTCTGCTTTACCAGTTATATATTTGATTCTTAGGCTCCCTCAATAATATATAGTCATAGTTCTGGTCTACCAGTTGGCTGTCATTACCCTGACCTCACAGTATGATCCTACTATACCCAAATGACTAGAGTCTCTAATTTAAACACTTGGGCACAGCAGGCAAGAGGAAACCAAGCATAGTTCAAGAGGGCAGGCTGCCTGGAGGCTGTAGAAAATAGCAAAGGCTCTCAGTCCAAGCATGTGCCCATTCGTTAGCCTGATTTAGATTCAGAAGGACACATGACTCCCAGGACTGTGAGACAAGCAGTGGGGAATATCAGAACTATGCGTGTCTCTACATATTTGCACACTCAAGAGATGATAACATTCATTCATACAACTCTTTTAAAGTAGTTATTAAATCTCTACTTGTATGAAACATACCCCTGAATTCAAGTAGTTTATATCTGGCTAGGCAAGTTCAACTAGAGATACATGAAATGGAAATTTAAATAGTGATGGTGGGAAGTTTCAAAATCGTTTGTTATAGACTGTGGGTCATGGAAACCCAGTGTCACATTAAGACCATTGTGCTAAGAATCTGGAGAAATCGAATCCACATCTTACTCTGTGGCTTCACAACTCAAATCATATATTTGAATCTATTTCTTCTTCTGTAAAATGAAGATACTGGACTAGATTAAGACCTAGTCTAGCTCCTCAAATTCTCTTTTTCCTGCCCAAAGCCTATATGACCTACTGTTTTTTTGTTTTGTTTTGATTTTAATCATCTGCCTCGAGAATATCCCCTTACCAGAAGATCAGTTCCACAAGAGGAGGGTGTGTGTCTCTATGGCCTCATCTTCATCCCATGCCGGAAATAGCACCTTGCTTTAAGCAGTCTCTCAGATTCCAAATCCAATATAACATCAGTTAAAAGACACCACTATTTTATTTGGACTAAGAAAGAAAAATACTTTCTATGAATTTTAAAATACTATCAATTGAAGGAAACATTGCAATGTCAGTTATATTAAAATGTTGTGGGGATGGGAAATGCATCTTTGAATCAGTGCAATCGTTTTACATTTACTCCTGTTCTTGCCTTTTGCTTTGAACATTTTAAACATGCTTTTGAAAAATAGCTCTAATTGTCATGGGTCTGCTAACCTCCCTTGTGAGTCCATACTCAGAAATTTTTTCACTGTTGTTTTACAATACGGGTCCCTCAAGGATTCTGGCTAGATTTTAGGCAAATTCTTTTCAGGGAATCATGGGAATCCAGATCTCACACCAGCATGTGAGACATTCCTAAGTCTTTAACCAGTTAACTACCACGCATCCAAAACGGAAACTATGCCCACATGCCACGATATTTTGAATTGAATTTAAAAAAATCAATTCACAATGAATATTATAAAAATAAATATATTACTCACAATTCGGGTGTTCTTGAATATTTTCAGCTGAAAATACTCACGAAAAATGATTTTAAAGTTGGTCAGGGCTGCCACTTAGGGAAAACATTTTTTTTTTATAGATGCTCATGGCATTTGGGGAAGGTCTCTACAGACGCTTATGGCGTACAATGAGTTAAAGAGAAATTCAAGTGGATTATTCTATCCTCTCAGTTACTTCCCTACATCTATACTATCCTCGTGATTATTTCTGTTAAAATTTAATCAATTTTTTTTCTAATGAGTGATTCTTTTTCCACTAATGGACTTGGGTGGGTACCAGAGTTCTTGTCACTTTCCTGGGCCATGGACCCAATGGGTCTGTGCCTCCTTTTATAGCCTGGGCCATGGACTGAGTGCTCCCACTTTACTTAGCCCCTACTTCTAGCTCCTCCCCTAGCATGAACCTGAGAAATGACTTCAGAGCCTTTGAAACCTTAGCCAGGTTTGACAAGTGGCCTACAGGAGCAATACAGCCCTTCCAAGCTCGTCTTGTTTCTTTCTTTCTTTTTTCTGTCACATAATAACTTGTGGACATTTTTGTCTCCTTTTTCAAAATTATCAAATGTATTTTCCTCTTCTTGTATCTTCTTTTTTTCTCTAGATCTCATGAAAGACCAAAATATAATTTTTATGAGTTACAGGTATTCTTGAGGTGTTGAGGCTTTCACTTTTAGGGTTAGTGTACAGGATGGAAATCATCATTCACTTAAGAATACATTATTAAGAATTAATCATGGCCAATACCATGCTAGATACAAGAGAAAGAACAAACAACAACTTGTTAAGAGTTTAGTGAGAGTTTTATTTGAAAAAAAATTGCATATTTCAATGTTCTCATTTGCTTTTAGCTTCCTTCTTCTCTAAAAGAGCTCATGTTCCCCCCAAGATGACAAAGAAGGTCTGATTGGTTGGTGGTAATTTGGCTTCATGGATATTTCTTTTGTCTTTCATGCAGTTGACCAAGAGGAAGAAGCTCATCCTGAATACAAATTTGGAAGTGAACTTGATGACTTGGGTCACAAGGAAGTTGTTGCAAATAGTGTCAAGAAGGTCAGCATTTTGGTGTCCCCTTTATTTCATAGTTGTCAAGAGGCAGCAGCTATTAGTTATACAATTTTAGAAATGTAACCAACACAAGAGACTAAAGCAGCCTATAATTCCTCTTCTAAATCCGGTGGCCAGATTACTATCTGAACTCAGGATACACATAATATTAAGTTAGGAAAGACATTTAAATTACTCTTTAGCCATTCCTAGTATTGACTGCTACCCAGTATCCTTTAAACACTTTCATTTGTTGCATTATTGTAGGTCAGTGATTTTCAACCTTTTTCATCTCATAGCACACAGAAACTAATTAACTAAAATTCTGTAGCATATATATATATATTGTTTTGAGCTGGCAAAAAAAATAGGTATTCTGTAATTTTGATCAACCAGATGGCTGATGTTGGGTTGGCTATTGTCATTCTTTATTTGAAAATCTAAAGGAAAAAAGGGCAGTGCCCCCAACTAAATAGTCAGGTATCACATGTTTTAAAAATTCCTGCAGCACACTAAATACGGAGACAACAACAGCAGCGTCCTAGTGGCAAAGGTGAGCCTGTTGAAATCATTAGGAAAATGATCCCTGATCATCACAAGCGAGCCCTCATTACAAAAACCAGCTCTACTAGATAGATAGCTCATCTCCCTACTAATGTAGAGTAAGCATAAAAATATTCCCATCTAGTCAACCACTCAGCAAGAAAAATACTTGTTGTGTACCTACTATGTGCCAGGCACAGTATAGGCTATAACAACCCAGAAAGGTAGTTTCTACCCTCATAGAGGGTATAGTCTGATAGGAGTTTATAGGAAGAGAGTGGGAAATAGACAACAAACAAGTAAACAGTCAATTATATGATTATAATTTGTTAAAAGTGCTATTATGAAACTAAAAGTGAGACTAATATGGAGGGAATAAGGAAGCCAGAACCCAGAGGGTAAAGAGGAACCAGACATGCACAGAAATAGAAAAATAACTTTATTTGCAGAGGGACCACAAGAGTAACAACCAAGACAGTGTAACCAGAGTGAACTGAGTGAGGGGTAGAGTGAAACAAGATGAGATTGCACATGCAGGTGCGAACTAGATGATGCAGGATTTGGGAGGCCATCGTGAGAAACTCAGATGTTAATTTAAGTGAAAGGTGAAGCTAATGAAAATATTTAAAGGAGAGTGCAGTGTAACCAATAGGAGCTTTTTAAAATCACTATGGTTACCATATGGAGAGGAGTTTAGAAGGAAACCAGAGTGCATGCAGGAAGAGCAGGTAGGCTAGGCTGTCATACAAGGCCAGACCTCTTAGGGTTTAACGGGAGAGTAAGTACAGAGGATTGAGTGGTTCTAGATCTATTGAGGAGGCAAAAATGATTCATCTTGCTGATGGATTGAATGTGGGGAAGTGAGAGAGATGTGGGAGTGGGAAAGCAAGATGACTCTTTAAGATTTGTGTTTGAGGACTTGGGTAAACCTTGGGGAAGACTGGAAGAGAAAGAATTCAGGAGTTTCAAGTAAGACAGGCTGTTTGAGGCCTGTGAGATACTTAAGGTGCCTTCTAGGTGTTTACATAGCACTTACATCTGACCCTGGGTTTATTTCCTAACTGTTTAACCTTGGTAAGTTCCTTAATCTCTCAGTGCCTTGGTTTCTTCATGTGAAAAATGAAGGTCATAATTGGCCCATGATGAAGAGTGAATTGGTTTAGTATATGTAAAGAATGTAGAATGATGCCTGGCACATTGAGACGTCTATAAAAGTTTTATGATCATCTTCACCATTGTCATTATCATCATCACTAGCAACGTCATCACCTGTATCTAGAACTGGAAGAGAGGTTGGGCTAGAGAGATAAATTTGCAGTTCAGAAGATATTATTGAAACTGTGGAAATAATTTAGGTGCTTCATGGAAAGAGGCATAAATGGAGGTCCTATTTAAAGGAGACTCACAGAAGAGGGGCCAGTAAAGAACAAAATATAGCCAGAGAAGTGGGGGTGAACCCAGGCAATCAGAACAAGGAACCGCAGAAGAGGGGCCAGTAGAGAAGAGCAAAGTATAGCCAGAGAAATGGGGGTGAACCCAGGCAATCAGAACAAGGAACCCAAGAGAACAGTGTTGAGAGAAAGACCGAGTGGTTGATCTTTTTCCCTAGCTCTATTGAGATATAATGGACATAATACACGGCGGGGCATAAGAAGTTTACAGTTGTTCATATGGAAAATAATGCAATAATGTAAGAATAAACTGTGTATTTTAT
>NW_006286587.1:6188617-6190859 GCF_000327345.1 Myotis davidii
ATCTTTTCTGATAGAGAATTTCTATGGCTCTCAGACTATTGGATCCCTATGAACACTCAGTGCTTACCTTTATGCTGCTTTACTACAGAAAGCCTTTATCAATATACAGACATGAGTGTTGAATGCTGAAGAATGATTTTTCATGCTTAGTGCCCTTTACATGTCAGGGGAGGTGACCACACTGATTATTTCCCAAGCCCCACGACTAAATCACTAACTAAATTACCATTAGGAAGGATCTAAATAGATGAAAACCCTCAGCAAAGGAGGGAGACAGCATTAAAATAAATTTTTATGGTCTATGAAACAGTATCTGAAAGTACCTGCTCTTGTCCATGGCTATATGTCATTGATAAATTCCCATCTTAACAAATAAGTAGAATAACAAGTTTACCCATATTTATTTAAATATGGGCATATGTATAGCTGGCAAATTTGGAATTTTGCTCTTTAGAGAAGTAAACAAGTCATTTTCTTTCTTTCATTTAGGTTTCTGATGACCTTGAACATGAAAACAACAAAAAGGTAAGAAAATAATTTCCTAGTGCATTTTGTTTTCATTACGAGACACCATATGTGGCCTCCTAATATTGAACATGATGTTCTAAGTGTTATTGCTCTATCTCTCTTCCCCCTGCCCCATGGAATGTCCAGCTTACAGTTTATGGGTATAATACTTAGATGCTTGATGCATCTAATTTTAAGAGTCTTTAAAAGAAAGAAATAATCACAGCAGTGAAATGATTACATCCCAACGAAATTGCAAACGTAGGGTAGATGAATAAGATGATTTTCCAAAAAAAAAAAAAGTGTGTAGTGCATTTTCTTAGCTGGATTAGAGGTGTCATTCCTAGTACATGATCATCAACACATTGACTTTGAAAATACAAATGACTTAATAATAATTGGTCAGCAAGTACATACTGTAGTGAAATAGAAAGGAAATCTTCATTCTGACTACTCTGGCCTTCTGAGAAATTGTTAATTTCATATTGCACACATTCTGGGAGCTCATTTGACATTATTAGATATTGACTTTATTGTAAGGAAAGGAAAGTTCTATTTTCAGTTTATTTTACCTTCTTCAGAGTTCCTCCTGATATCAAAGCAGTCTTATTCAGTACATGTATATGGTTTATTACAACAGTGAGACATGGCAGTCACGGGCAGAAATTTGCCATGTAATTTGATCCCCACACTTCAGAGCTTTAGACAATTCAGTCTTGCTATCTATGGGTTCCTATCATATGGGAGTAAGACCCTGTCTTCTTACTGTGTAAGAAGATTTTAAGATATTAAATTTGGACTAATTATGGGTAAGTCTGATCCTAATCCTCTCCCAGGATTTTGTGAAATTCTCTTGTACTAGAATATCATAAGGTATTGCGATAAACAATGGGCAGGTTAGCCTTTGATGACTGCTTTTTATCAACTAAGTAGCTGTGACTGAGTTATTTTAATCCTCAAGACCTCAGTCTTCTCAGGTGGTCAGTGGGTAGGACTCTAATTTCTCCTACATGGGATTAATGCATAGTGCATGCAATAATAACATTGCAAGCAGGAATTCAGGCCTGTGTCCAACACAGGATACTGGTGTTACTTATTATTAAACACACAAGAAAATATCAGACTGGCCTCTGCCCTATATGGGGGGTTGGCACATACGGAAAAAAATGATTTAAATAAACACACCAATAACTTATATTATTTGATTTTTATCTGAGGCTTTTAGTTGTGAAATCAGTTTGATGTTTTAGAATGTCAAGTCATCAGATAAGCCTATTTTTTTAAAAAAACTAAAGAGCTGATTCATGTGCCTAAGCAATTTATCTGCCTGTAGCAATCTGTGCAGGAAATTTAGCTTTTCAAAATTCTCAACAAAACATTGCTCACTTTTGAAAGCATTGGTTTTTAGTTTTTGGTTTTTTTTCTGATTTACCAAGAAATAAAATAAAGTATTTTTTCTTTATGCAAAATAATACAATTTCAGTATTTCAATACAACAGTGTCCCCTGTAGTAGGTTACTAGATTATATTAAGAATAAGCTTTTTTAAAAAACAAAAACCATAAACTACTATGTATGTTGCTGAAGTCCTAGAGCAGTGTTAAGCAACGTGGGACCCCCAGAGGAGCTTGGAAGCTAGTTAGAAATGCAAATTCTTGGGCCTTCATCTAGATTCATTTCATCAGAAACTCGTGAGGGTGGGGCCCAAGAGTGTTTGTGTTTTAAAAAGCCCTCCA
>NW_006286587.1:6190907-6205207 GCF_000327345.1 Myotis davidii
GAGTCACTGTTTTGACTTTGTGCCTCCAGTCATGAAAATAAGAATAATTAATACTGCTATGTATATTTTATAGTATTGCTGTGAACCTCAATATAGTTTATTGAACATTTTAAAGTCCCTTTGAAAATCTAATAAATGTCCTAAAAGTGTAAGATAATCCTTTTGGGTTATTTGGAACTACAATGTATATTAACATGCCTTATTTAAATGAGGCATGCGGCCCGCCGGCCACAAGTGTGACATGCTTGCTTTATTGTAATTGAGCCAGGAGAGAGTCTTTATTTTCAGTGTGTGTGTGTGTGTGTGTGTGTGTGTAAATTATCGTCAGTGAGGAAGTCTGTAGCATATCCCTGTGAGTCCTGAAGTCACCAACGTGTATGTTCCCTCCACTGTGCTCATAGGGCCTGGTTACCGTAGAAGATGAGCAGGCATGGATGGCATCTTATAAATATGTAGGTGCTACCACTAATATCCACCCGTATTTGTCCACAATGATCAACTATGCACAGCCGGTAAAGTTTCAAGGTTTCCATGTGGCTGAAGGTAACACCAAAGGTTAAATGCTACTGCCTTTTTTGTCTGCTTTGCTGTTGTTACACGGATGAGCTGTGCTCTCACTTGTTGCCATTTCCTTTTCTGGGTATGAGGCCTGTTCCACCTCACCTTATTTTTGTTTCACAGACCACATGTCCTTGGCATGTGGTGGCATTTGTGTTGTCATTCCCTACGTCTGCCACAAGGTGGCTCTGAGGGACTGGACTTGTTAACACTCAAAGAGCATATCCTCTTGCATTAAATATACTTCATAAAACCTCTTTTCACCAAAAGATCATCTCCAGAAATGTGTAAAGTATTTTACAATATTTCCTAATTATTTCTGGGCTAAAGAAGCCATCATCATCATCATTATCATCGTCATCCAATATTCATATTTCATGGGTGGCTGTGTGTGGCAATTGTGTACATATAATCTGCTTAATAACTCCACATTTAATTCATCCCCCCCCCCTTTTTTAAGTCAGCTGTCTATCCATAGGATGTTAATGAAAGTAAGAGTTACTGATATGATAATGGAATGTCTGCCTGCAAAGTCTCATGGTTCAGGGTATAATGATATTTATTGCTTCTCTGTCCTTCTTTGGGGGTTTCTGAATGCATCTTTGCTTTTCTTTACAGAACGCAACATTCATTATAACATGTCTTCTTTTAACGAGTCAGTCGGTCTAGGCTACTTGAAGACACATGCGATTGAATTTGTGAAGTATCCTTATGGAATGAGTGGTGGGTGCACCTTTGGTTTGACGGGGATCTCTAAAGTAGATAAGTGGCTGGTGCATTAATTGTGGTTGTAGAGCTAATAAAATATTATGTGTGAAAGACCACAGTGCCCAAATGTGAATTGTTTTCTTAATCCACAAAGCAAGCTGGTTTTTCTCTGAAAAATCATTTACAAATGTGAAATTTGCTCTCTGTCATTATTGATCTAGACCTTGGTTGTTTTAGTTCTTTGTTGTTTATTTATTGCTGCTGGAATAAGCTTTGTTTCTGTTTTCCTTAATAAGTTACACAGTTATAACAAAAGGCAAATGAGTCGCATTTACCCCAAGGGAGGCCGAGTGGATTCCAGTAATTACATGCCTCAGATTTTCTGGAATGCTGGCTGCCAGATGGTTTCACTGAACTATCAAACCCCAGGTAGGAGCTGATGTCCAGTGACCTCGAATTCCAGGAGAACCCTCTGACAGGATTGCCAATCAAGTTGCCATCACTTGGCTGTGGGCATTTTTTAAAGGAAGCAGACATATGGCAAAACAATGTGTTGAATTTGTGTAATGGTGAGAAAATAAAAACTCAAAATAGAGCAACAAAACAATGACAGAAGATAAAATATTTTGATTTAAATGGAATTTCTTTTTGTAAATGTCATGATTACTCTGCTAAATATTTTCCCCTATTCCATAATATTTCTAATTTTTCTCTTGATCAAATTTATCTTCATTTCCAGAAAAAAGAATTAAATGTGAAGAATTTGAGTATCTTTGTACAGTTACTAGGACTCATTTTTCCTTTGGAAAGTACCTTCCCACTGTTAACACTCAGCAGCTATCGATGACACCGTGGCACCTCACCATCAAAGTGCAGGATATTATGGGGTAGACTGCTGACATGCTGTGTAAATAGCTGTATGTTCTTAGAGGTATAATGTATACCTCAGTCCTTTAATGTGTACTCAAAGGCAGGTTTTAAATATATGATTTCACCTCTCCTGGAAAGAGAGGAGAGAACTTCTATAAATGCATAAGCAAATTTTAATGTTTTTTGAGGTTTGCTGATGAGCCTAGGATCACAATTTTAAGGTTAGAAATAGAAAAGTAATGGGCTCTAGATGCTTACCTAAAACAGATGAAAAATATGTCACAAAACCTATTCACTTTTTTGTGCTTAATTCCACAGCATGGCCCTTACTATTGGTAAAACAAAGCACAACAATGCTTTCTTGTTCAGTTCTTTGCTATATGAGGGTACCTTCCATGTTTCCCAATTTGGGGCATGTTCATTCTCTAATCTGCCTGCCACACTTTGAGAATCTCTCTTCACTATGTTTTCTATTGTCTGGACTGATTGACGGTCCTTTGACTTCCGTCCATTTGACATGAATGTGACCTGACTCTATTTCCCACCCATTGGTAGAATCTCCTCAGTGACCGGAAGTTGGAGTCATGCAGCATGCCCATCAGTCCAGTCCTTGCTACACTAAACCATGACCAGGTGCCAGGACAATCCGAGACTGTTTCTAGCAGAGACAAAATAACCTTATATCCTAAAAACAATGTTATATTCTCACTTATCAAAGGGTCCATTGTATGGATGAAATGATCCTAAGGCAGTTTATTCAGTAGGTCAGCTTATGTTTTATTCTGTAATGTTAGGTTTAACCACAACATTTTGAAGAAGGAAATTTTTCATCAGTTGACCCATTTCTTTGCTGTTGAAAAGAAAGAAGGAAGATTGTGTCTGCTCACAAGAGAAAACCATACGCCATGCCCTGCCTGTGTAGACCCCGCTAGAAGAATTCTCCTGAAGTCACTGATTTTTACATGATACTTACCTAGTTTATTTTTTAATGGAGTTTTATATTTACTCACAACCTACTGGGTATTTCCAGGGAAACCTTCCTCTGGGGTCATAAGGCATATCCTCTTCAACTCTATCATGTTGGACATCTGTACTCTCAACTCTACCTAAATTCAAATGTTAAAGCAATGCTAGGATGATCTCTATGAAAACACATTATATGTTTAATTTAAATTAAACACAAGGTCATTTCAACATAGGCGTGGGAGTTGTGTGTTTACACAGACACAGCAGGACCTTGCGATATTAAAAAGACCTTTCGGCCTAGGATCGGGATCTGGTTTCCATTGTGTAAAATCACCCCATCAAGGTCTGCTTTGTCTGGGGAGATGAGATGCTAAATTATTTTTGTCTCTTGACAGATTTAGCGATGCAATTGAATCAGGGAAAATTTGAGTATAATGGATCGTGCGGGTGAGTAATGTGATTTAAACTGTTGTCACCGTGTTCTGGCTCTCCATACCACAGCCATAATGAAACCATGTCATTTTTAATTAGAGACTGCTGAACTTAAGCTGGGTTTGAGGGATGGGAGGGAAACAAATGAAATCCCTGGATAGATTACATTTGCAAATATACATTCTTCATCTCCAGTTTTACAGGTGTGTGTGTGTTTTTTAATTTAACCACAAGTTAGGCAGTTTGTCATACACACTCTAGAGTTTAACTTTCTCATTTTAAATTCAATAGTAGAAATTGATATAATTAGGACAGACAGTGATTCCTGCTCATTTGGACATTAACTGGACATGAAAGATGTGTATGTAGCCCTAGCCGGTTTGGCTCAGTGGATAGAGCATCAGCCTGCAGACTGAATGGTCCCAGGTTCTATTTTGGTCAAGGGCACATGCCTGGGTTGCAGGCTAAAGCCCCAGTAGGGGGCATGCAGGCGGCAGATGATCGATGATTCTCTCATCATTGATGTTTCTCTCCCCCCTTTCCCTTCCTCTTTGAAATCAATAAAAATATATATTTTTTAAAAGATGTATATTTTACCTGGGACAAATAAAGGAATAAATTTTATTTAATATATGATGACATGATCGGTGGCGAGTTGCATTTAATTCAGATAGGAGAAAAGCTTTATCTTCTCTTCATTTGTTTGCATGTCATAAATAGCACTCTAAAATCAATGAAGCAAGTATAAAATAGGAAATGTTAATTTCACTAAAATGGTGAAAGATTAAATGAAAATGTAAAGTTAAAATTCTACAGAGATGAGAAACACTGTGTGGCCATTTTTTTCTCCATGCATCTTTCCCCAAGCAGCACTACAGGCAAATAACCCCAAACTGCTGCCCACAGAACTCTAAACTAACCCAATGGAGTATCATCCCGTCTGTAATGGATGCTCAGAAAGTTCTTGGCCTCTCTGGTTGAATATCTACTTGTCATCACAAAAAACAACCAGTCAAGATGGAAAGTTTCCGCAGCTGTTGGGTTCAGCGTGCACACTGCCACCTCTTCTTCCTGCCACGTGGTTCTCTGCCCGGGTACCTCCACAGGGCGGACGGCCCTATTGCCCGAATCACCCTCCACTTGCCATGGACTTAGGCCTGTGCCTGTGTCCACCATGCAGACTGGTGCCAAATGCATGTCCTGTGTCAGAGAACATCAGGCAGGACCAGCTTTCAGGAACTAATGCAAAATGGAACTAATTTTTTATTTTCAGGAACTAATGCAAAATGGAAACAAAGGGCTCCTTGTTCACAAATTATCAAGAGCTCATTTACTAGTTCTTAGTGGATTCCTTTGGTAGATTCTATATCCGTGATCTTGTCATCTGTGAAAACACGTAGTTTTAGTGCTTTCCAATCTGGATACCTTTTATTTCATTTTCTCAGCTAGTTACCCTGGCTAGAAATAGAGAAAGAATTACATCCTTATTTCCACACACCTGTAACTGAAATTTCAGATTTCCTTTGATTATTCACCCAGGAAGCGACTCACAATAATATCAGTGGCACCTGTGACTCTGTCACCAATGTAAATTACAGCTATTTTCTAACATTACTGTTGTCACAGATCTTCAGATTATTTTTATGCTTAGTAGTACCTTGAGTTATGGTAATTATTAAACTTTCCATTACATCTCATAATTTAATACAATAGTTAAAACATAACAAAGTAGAATATTATGTATTTTCTATGTTTTGATAATTCTAGCTTACTTAATTGGCTTTTCATTCCATTTTATTTTGTGCACGTAAGGGCAAGTATGTGGAGGGGTCCATGGCATAAACAAGTCCGAGAGAAAATTGTAGCGGCAGGAAGTCCTAGGTGTCCCTGGTCCTAGAATCTAGAGAACATTCCTTCTTCTCTGCTCCTCTTTAGGGTTATTCAGGGTTATTCTTTTCAATCCTTAGGAATGTTCTCTAGATCTGCCTAAAGGCATAGCTCCCAAGCTAGAGATGGGGAAAAGAAGGATTGAGTGTGCTGAGGAATTAGTGTTTTAGAGTTTGTAAATGCAACTGATAAAATACATTCCTTCTGTGCTCTTCTCCCATCAGGTACCTTCTCAAACCAGATTTCATGAGACGGCCCGATCGAACATTTGATCCTTTCTCCGAAACTCCTGTTGACGGGGTGATAGCAGCCACTTGCTCAGTGCAGGTAAGGTCCTTGCTCTTGACAGCACAGTATAAATGTGTAGGTAGGTGGCCCTGGAAAAGTCTCAAGAAGTCACATTTGAAATGTTTAATGTCAAGGGTTAAGATCCATGTGTAGTTCTCAAATTTGACTTGAAATTCCCCCTTTTTTTCTTAAGAGATACATATTTTTTTTTCTGCTAGTAAAAGTATTAGCTAGGTTTAGTGAAATTCAAGAGATAAATAAAGTACCTAATAAAGGATATGGAGCAACAGAAACTCGAATTCATTGTTGGTGGGAATGCAAAATGGAATCTACAACTTTGGAAGGCAGTTTGGTGATTGCTTACACAACTAAACATGCTTTTATCATGTGATCCAGCAATCATGCTCCTTGGTAGTTACTCAATGAATTGAAAAATATGTCTATACAAAAACCTACACAGGGATGTTTGTAGCAGTTTTATTCATAATTGCCAAAATTTGGAAGCAACAAGATATCCTTCAGTACGTGAATGAGAAAAAAAAACACACACACACACAAAACAAACCTGTAGTCCAGACAATGAAATATTAGTCAGTGCTAAAAGGAAATGAGCTATTGAGTCATGAAAACACATGAAGGAAACAAATGAACATTACTAAAGGAAGAAGCCAATCTGAAAAAGCTGCATACTGTATGATTTCAACTATATGATGTCCTAAAAAAAAACCCAACAGTGGTTGCCATGTGTTGAGGAGTGGGAGAGGGTGGGGAGAGGAATAGGCAGAGCACAGAGGATTTTAGGGCAGTGAAACTGTTCTATATGGTACTGCAATAGTGGAACACATCATGTTACATTTGATCAAATCCATAGAATATACAACATCAAGAGTGAAAATGTAATGTAAACTATGAACTTTAGGTGATAATGGTGTGTCAGTGTTTATTGATGCAACAAATGTACCACTCTGATGAGAAATATCCATAACGCAGAAGGTTGCATGTGTCAGGATGGGAGATATATGCAAACTCTCTTTACTTTCTGCTCAGAAAGTAAACTCTCTTTACTTTTTGCTAAATTGAACATAAAATTGCTCTAAAAAATAAAGTTTGTTAGTGGAAATACCCACTCTATTATTCCATTTCTACAAATTTCTAGAAAATACAAACTAAGGTATAATGACCAAATAGTAAATCAGTAGTTTCCAGGGGACAGAGCTGGAGGGAGGGATTGCTAAGGGGCACAAAGGAACCTTGGGGGGTGATGGAAATGTTTGTTGTCTTAATTGTGGTAATAGTTTCCCAGGTGTGCTCATATGTCAAAACATATCATGGTGCACTTTAAAGATGTAGTTGATTGTATGCCAGTTATACCTCAAAAACCGGTTTCCAAATTATTACATGATGGATAATATGAAAAAAACTGATAAATGGCTATAGTCATTTAGAAAGTAAATGGAAAATCATCTTTCCATAGCTTTACAATAATAAACAGAATTTAATGCTGGTCTTTACAAATATATAACACGTAGCTGACTGGTGTCAATATCAATAAAGAATACAGGCATTCCTTTTCTTCCTGTGTGTGTCTTTTCAAGACTTTTCAGAGAATTCAGTAAAAGTATGGTAAGGCAGCATTTTGGAGCTATGAAGGGATCTTAGGGCATTTAAACCCATCACTTCCTTTCATAGGTGTGGGCACTTAGATCAGATGAAGATACTTGGACACTATTTCTTTTTATTATGTGATTTGTATATATATTTCCCTTGTTCTTTTTCTAGGCAGTTCTCCAGGATAGTACCTCTGCCTAGAATAGTTTTTTGCATAGAGTAGTTGCTTAATAATGTTTTCGTTTAATAAGAAGTGAAGCCCTTCTTTCCATAAATAATTGAAATTTCTAAAGTTGAACAGAGATTATTACTTCTTGATTATTCTTTGCTTCTGATGATTACACAGACTTTACTCCTCTCTCTTGTCCTATTGCTACAGGTCATATCAGGTCAGTTCTTATCAGATAAGAAAATTGGCACATATGTAGAAGTGGATATGTATGGGTTGCCCACTGACACTATACGTAAGGAATTCCGAACTCGCATGGTGATGAACAACGGACTCAATCCAGTTTACAATGAAGAATCATTCGTATTTCGGAAGGTAGGACGTTTTCAATGTGCCAGAATCACTATGCTCCCTTAGGAGCCATGTTTTCATGCGTAGACACTGCATGATAGAAGAACAATTATTCAACCCAAAATGTCTTTTTTTTTTCCTTCTCCTCATGGGTTAGTGCTGTAGCTGTCATGATTATTGTTTCTGTTTGTCCCCATCCTTCTTTTGGCTCTTCTCTGCTTTCTGGAGGAACCCATCTCCTATGTGGCAATGCCTGGGCCCCAGGGGTGCAATCTGCTGAGAATGCATCCTTGCTTGTGGACACCATTGTACATGGGAGAGTTCTTCCCTGCCCTAGCAGCAGCTGGTAACTTGCACTGTTCCTTTAGCCAGGAGGGCAAGTAGTGTTTCACTATAATTAAGGCCAATAAATGTCTTCACATGAGGCAGTTGGTATTGTCCTGTGTCTCCAGAGAGTGTGATACCTGTTGCTACCTGCAGGTCTGTGCTTCATGTGCTACTTTGTATATTTTGGGTGTTTTTTTTAATACTATAATTTGATCCTAAGAACAACCGTAGCTATTCTCTTATGATTAAGTTTTTAACCTTGTAATTGTTTTTCACTTTGTTTTTCTTTTGTCAAATGAAAACATATTGAAAAATTCATTTATTAGCTGTGTCGTTTAAGAATGTCTGTTTCTCTCACTTTTTCTGTTACCCTGACCAAAATGGTTTCTTGCTTCTTTTCTAGGCACAGGTTTTCCAGGTGTTTCTGCTCCATTTGTGTGTCATGCAGCACAGATAATTGGTTTCTTGTCTTAATGCATAGGGATTATTCACCTCAGAATGGACCATCTCATTTACAGAAAGCTGTTTAGGGGAGATTGATGTAGGGACAATGAAACAGGTTATTTGGGGATTTAGGTTCTCCCTGTGATGTGAATACCATTATCATGCAAACCCCACACTATCACTTGCTCTACTGCTGTGAATGAGGGATAAATTGAATACACACCTGTGATCTTTCTTCTCTGTTTTTTTTCAATTTGTTATAGCCGGGTCTGTTGTCCTTTGGGCCAGTGTTCTTTGTCATAATGAGTAATCCTGATACATAGTTCTGAAAATTCAGAACTTTCACTGCAGAGGCTTTTTGTTTTCATGAGTAAGGAGATACCAAACTTGATTTTTATATGTGATACTAGAGGCCTGGTGCATGGATTTGTGTACCAGTGGGGTCCCTTGGCCTGGCCTGTGGGGATCGGGCCAAAACCAGCTCTCCGACATCCCCCGAGGGGTCCTGAATTGCAAGAGGGCACCGACCAGGCCGAGGGACCCCACCGTGCACGAATCCGTGCACCAGGCCTCTAGTATGCATACAAGATCTTTGGTTGATCTCTTCTCACCTTCCGCCCCTTCCCTCTGAGAGTCATTACTCTATTCCATGTTTCCATGCCTGTGGCTTCTGCTCCTGCACTGAGCATCTGCCCCCTGGTGGTCAGTGCATGCCATAGCTACCAGCCTGTTGGCCAGTCACTTAGGCTTTTACATGCATAGATTATTGGCCCCAGAAGCAAATGCCAATTCTGGATACTGAAGTTAAATTATCTATTATTGATATTAAACACTTTGTTTCCTTTTCTGTGTTATTGTTTTTATTCTTTGCAGTAATCTCACAAGTAATAAACCTCCATTCATCACATGAGGAACAATAGAGTGACTGAAGTTGGCTGAATTTTAGCTTTTTGCCTTTTCATCTTATTAAAGTTGGAATAAAATGATCACCCCTAGGCAGAAATAGGCAACCAATATATCATCTAACTTTAGACATTGTACTCAAATCAGTCCAGATATCCTGGATTGTTCTTAGCTACTAGTAATTAAAAGGCACTCCTGATAAAAAACAGCCTGACAGTTGTGGCTCAGTGGTTGGGCATCAGCCTATGAACCAGGAGGTCACAATTCAATGCCCAGGTTGCAGGCTTGATCCCCAGCAGGGAGCATGCAAGAAGCTGCTGATCATTAATGATTCCATCTCATTCTCCCTCTTCCTTCCTCTCTGAAATCAATAAAAATATATATATTTTAAAAAGCATTGGGTTTTCTTTTGTAATGTTGCTATTTTGTATCTGAATAGGGTTTCTGTTCTCTGAGCTCAGGTTTTATGTCCATTTATTCAGTTTGGGAATGGCAAGAGTAGATGTCTTGGTTCTATGTTAATGTTTCTAGCTGTCCCATCTTACACTACTTAATATCCCAAAATGTGTTAAAAATTGAGGAATACAAGAAAAAGGGGAGACTTCAAATTTATATATAAATTATATTTTATACATAAAGCTTTTCTTCAGAGACACTTTCTACATTCTTTTTTTTTTCCACCCCCCCCCCTCCCCCCACATTCTTAAGAACAGGCAGAATTAGATGCCAGAAGCAGCCCAGGTAGCAGACAGACCACCAGATTAGATGTCAAGAGTCCCGATTGCCAGGCCCAATTATCGCTGACTACCTCTGAGATGAAGGAAAGTCACTTATTTATCAGGGCCTCCTTTTGCTCATCCATTTCAATGGATGGGGATTGGGAAAGATAACAGGGATTGGGCTAGTGATCTTTCACATCCATCCCATCTAAAATTTTCATTGAGGTGATTTCCAGGCAACCTGCCCCATTGCCTTTCTCAATGGATTGGGCGCTGTGGCTTATACAGCTTACTCTAGGAATGTAGATTGATCATGGGTCCATTTTCAACCATAAAGGGGCCTTGAAGAGCAGTGTGGATGTGATCCTCATTCCTAGAATCGTGGTTCTTGGGAGCTGCTTTCCTAAACTCAGTGAAAAGTACCATTCTTCATTTGCAGGTAATCCTCCCTGACCTGGCAGTCTTGAGGATAGCAGTGTACGATGACAACAACAGGCTCATCGGCCAGAGGATTCTCCCACTGGATGGCCTCCAAGCTGGCTATCGACACATATCCCTTCGAAATGAGGGAAATAAACCATTATCACTGCCAACAATTTTCTGCAATATTGTGCTTAAAACATATGTGCCTGATGGATTTGGAGGTAAATTAAACATTTGGGTTCAGAATATGATATCTATATTTCTATATCTATATATTTTATCCATATATGTATATATCTACATCTATATCTACAATAATAAAAGTGTAATATTCTAATTAGACTGGAGGAAGCCGGGGTCCCAGATGCCGGAGGGAAGCCAGTGCCGGCAGCCGGGGGAAGGAAGGCCTACTCTTGCACGAATTTCATGCATCAGGTCTTTAGTATACATATATATGTGGCCCCAAATTACAAGATTATAAAATATTTTACCACTGGCTTAAGAAAACCTGTTCCTCCAGTGCTGCCAACCCTGGTAGCCTCAGGGTTCATACTAAAAGTGAAAGGGCAAGATTAGATTCTTTTTAAGGTTCTTTCTTATTTTTAAACATAATTTTATGTTATCAGTTTGTCAAATATGTTTGTGAAGGATATATTTTACACCATCATTCAAAGGGGAGGGAAACATAATATTGAAACATTGATATCGACTGGTATCACTAAAAGATTTAAATTGAACTCAACTCTCAACATGCCTGGAATTTCTTCCAAATCCACAGGAGAGTTCAATTTCCCAAAAAGAGATCTTAGTCCTCATTCCACAGCAGACCACCTTTGGTTTTCCTGAGGTGACCAATGGAAGGAATCTAAAGCTGGACCAAGTTACAGGATTTTGTTTAAACATAAATATATTAACATTTTATAAACTCCAACTAAGCCAAGAACATTAAGCGAAAACAAAGATTTTCAGTATTCTCAGAGTCTGTTCAGCAAAATGGACACAGTACAGCAGAGCAAACACATCAAATTAACCCACAGTTCAAACGCTGACTCCACTACTGGCCAGGTGACTTTGGGATAGTGACAGAACCTCTCAAACCTCTCATTTCCCCGCCTCTAAAGCAAACATACTAATACTACCTGCCTCATAGCATTCTTGCAGGATGCCCATCATTTTGCTATTGCCAGAGCCAGGCTCAAAAATGTGTGCATGCTTGTACGTGTGGCTCTAAGTACAGCTGTGATTTCTATATTGGAACACATCAGAGTTTGACTTGGGGAATTGGGGGTTATTTTGTTGTTTGATTGTAGTAATGCATGCTGCTCTGAGGGAAAGATTTTCTGCAAGTTGTCCTCAACTTTTAAAACCTGATTGCTGGTTCAAAAAGCCATGAGGTTTTTTCAGTCCCCAAATCCAGAGTAAAGCCTTCTTCCTTCCTCCTTCTCCTGTGTTTTATTTAAAAAAAAAAATTAAAAGAAGCCTATTAGAAGCGACAGCATATAGTAGAAGATGTGAGAGACATAAAAGAAGCTGAGAGAGGGTGCTGTGGGCCAGGTAAGTGGATTAGAAAGGTATTATAGCTACTCAGAAAATGGACTATGTAAGCAGCCCTTAAAAAATAATGTAGTTTATCTTGCCCAGTGTGAGCATCACCCATGCACTGAAAGGTCGCTGGTTCAATTCCTGGTCCGGGCACATGCCCAGATTGTGGGTTAGACCCCTGGTCAGATGCATGCAAGAGGCAACTGATTAATATCTCTCTCTCTCTCTCTCTCTCTCTCTCTCTCTCTCTCTCTCTCCCCCTCTCTTTTATTGACTTATTAAAAAATCAATAAAAGCATATTTTAAAAAATAGCAACAATGTTGCATTTATGTATTGCTGATATGGAAGTGTTTCTAAGATATGTGAAGTTTAAAAATAAAAAAAAAATAGGTGGAGAAAACTATAAATCCATATGGAGTTCTGAAAAAAATAAGAATACAAGAAATGGGTAATGGTAGTTACCCACTGAGTATAGAATTGGCAGGAGAGGAGATTTTTACTATTCATATTATATATTTGAATAGTTAAAATATATTATTTTATTATATTATTAAAATAACATTTTCTGTTATAAAAGGGAAAAGAAAAATTTTAACTGAGAAAATTTATCTTATGAATGTAATTAGGAAAGTGATTCTGCTAGGGGGAAATTGATAAACGTAATTTTTAAAATTTGTAAATTATGTACTGTTTTAAGGTAACAAGAATAATCATTCCTTCTATGGTATTAGTAAATTATGCAAAATTATATGAAATTCTATTTGAAAGTACTTGGAACTCTTCAAATGATGTTATATAAAAGATGGAATTTTACTGTATTGTTGAAACAACACTGGTGAAATACTTCATTTTATCTACCATGGGACAAAATTGGCTTTAAATATGCATTAGTGTTCTCTATCTAAAAATCAGCTTCGTGCCAGTGGCATCTACTATGCTTCAAGTACTTTTGATATTCATCATCTCACTGAATTCTCACCATATCCTGCAGGGTGGGTAGTATCAGTTTTAATTTACAGATTAAGAAACTAAATCTGGGGACATTAATTGACTTGCTCAAGGTCACACAAGTAAATAGTCAGGAACCTCAGGCAATGTACTGCCTGCTGTATTTGGGGAGAACCAAATTGAAAATCATCTGGCTTTACTTATTTCTTAATTTCAGCAAATAGCTCTGCTTAATGAACTTGTTTTATGTCCTAGGAGAAGGAACTTAGAGGGCACAATGTGAGTCCAGGATTCTGAATAGTGTATTAGCTGCATTTTCTTGGATTTTTTAGTAAAACAGAATTAACAGCTCAGTGTTCTATTCATTCCCCAGATATTGTGGATGCTTTATCAGATCCAAAGAAGTTTCTTTCAATTACGGAAAAAAGAGCAGACCAGATGAGAGCTATGGGCATTGAAACTGTAAGTAGCAATAATCAATTAAAGACAGCAAGTGGGGAAGTTTAGTTGACCAACAGTGATTAAAAGAGCAAGACAAAGTGATAAATTACTATAACAGGTTCAAAGAAGGTTTTTGAAATGGAATTTATCAATTCACCAAAATGTTTCAAAGGTCAGTGAAAGGGTAGCATCTTATCTAATAAAAGAGAAACATGCAAACTTACCATACTTCCGCTACACCCACAAGCCATGCCCACCAGCCAATCAAAAGAGAGTATGCAAATAAACCCAACCAAGAAGGCAGCGGCCATGGACCTGGAGTGAACAGGAGGCTTGGGTTGCCCCTGGCGATGGAGGAAGCCAAGCTTCCCACCTGCCCTGGCCAGCTGTGGGCTCCACTCAAGGCTATAAAGTTTCAATTATAGAAGATAAATAAATTCCAGATACCTGCTTCCAGCCGCTGTGGCCTCCGCTCAAGGAGGGTCTGGGAACCTGGGTTGCCCAGAGCTGTGGCCAGCCGACAAACAGCCATCAGCCACTCACCCAGGCTGGTCAGGCACCCCAGCAGGGACCCCCACCCTGAAGGGGGGGTGGCCAGCCTGCAAAAAGCCCTCAGCCCCTCACCCAGACTGCCCAGGAACCCCAGTGGGGACCCCCACACCGAAGGGTGTGTGACCAGCTGCAAACAGTCATCATCCCCTCATGCAGGCTGGAC
>NW_006286587.1:6205650-6209892 GCF_000327345.1 Myotis davidii
CAGGTGATCAGGCTGGTGGCGGGACATTTGGGGGCAAGCAGGCCAGCGGCAGGGGGCAGTTGGGGGTGAGTAGGCCAGCAGGCAGAGTGGTTAGGGGCAATCAGGCAGGCAGGCAGGCAGGTGAGAGGTTAGGAGTCAACAGTCCCAGATTGCGAGAAGGATGTCCGACTGCTGGTTTAAGCCCAATCCCTGTAAACCGTCAGTAGGACATCCTTTGAGGGGTCTGAGATTGGAGAGGGTGCAGGCCAGGCTGAGGAACACCCCCTCCCCCGTGCATAAATTTTGTGCTCCGGGCCTCTTGTATTTCATCAAATGTAACCACCATCTCAAAATCCTACTTCTTCAACATGGCTTAACTCACATCTGGGGACCCTTTCACCTTTAGAAACAAAATTGAAAATAAAAATCCATTGTTTAAAATATAGGATGCTTTGCCCTGCTGATGTGGCTCAGTGATTATAGGTTGACCCATGAACCAGGAAGTCACAGTTCAATTCCCAGTCAAGACACATACCCTGGTTGCAGTTCTATCCTCAGTAGGAGGCAGTGGATCAGTTGTTTTCTCTCATCATTGATGTTTCTATCTCTGTATTCCTCTCCCTTCCTCTCTGAAATCAATAAACACACACACACACACACACACACACACACACGATGCTTTTCTTTTTTTTGTGATACATTGAAATACCAACCAACCCAACTCAGTAAATTAATGAAAGTGACATGGATTATTTTGTTAATTTTTTTAACAGTCTTATATCCAGCCTTCTCCCATGTCAGTGCACAGATGTGTTGTTTGTTTCTTTGATTTTAAGGCACACTCAATTTAGAGTGTAAGTGACAATCTCTCCAGAGCTAGCAAAAGAGAAGGTATACTCTGCTTGTAAAGGAATTAGATCTTTTTACCTTGGCTTCTTCCTTTGCCTCAAGCCTGAGGAAACCTTGTAATGTTTCCTCCTGCCAGGAAAAGACCCAGCTATGAGACAGTTGCAGGGGAGAAGTTAAGTGGCACAGACTGGGCTCGGTAAAATAGAGAATGTGCAAGGCAGTTGAACTTGAGCTGGCATTCACTTGGGATAACATACACATTTCCGTTCCAGAGTGACATAGCTGATGTGCCCAGCGACACATCTAAGAACGACAAGAAAGGAAAGGCCAACACTGCCAAAACAAACGTGACCCCGCAGAGCAGCTCGGAGCTCAGACCAACCACCACGGCTGCCCTGGGGTCCGGCCTGGAAGCCAAGAAAGGTAAAGGAATGTTGTTTGGGCTCCTTATCTATTCTGGAACTTTAAGACTCTTTTTAAAAAGTATTTTATGAGGGTATTTAGAAGTGTTAATTTTGTCAATTTTCGTTGTCTCATAAAACTCAAGAGCAGAATGTTTTCTTGTGGACTGGGCAAACTGCTTAATTTCCCTGATTATTTAATAGAGAGTCAACATTTATGTTTCATCTGCTAGATCCCCTGCACCTTAGTTACACTGAGTACAATTCCCATAGTAATAGAAGATGTTTAATTCACTGTCCTTTTATGGAAGCACTTTCACACGCTAAATTTCATGAACACTTCCCCCCTCTCTTCTGGATACCCCACAATAGACACTTACCTTCCAAGATTCACTCCTATGCCCTATGCTGCCTCTTACTATCCACAATAAAGCAGAGAGTTAGCTTGAGACCTCAGACTTAAGAGATAGGAGAGCAACCTCATATTCCCTTGACACCGTATCATAAAATGTCACAGATCACAGACTGATTTATCTCAGCCATGATTCTCCTTTTCAGTCTTACCACCCTCACACTGGATGTGCACATCTTATTAAAATGAATAAAACTAAAAACAAGAGCCTAGAACGTGATGCCTATCTTTCCTGAATATCTTACACCGAGTCTTTGGGATTTTAAATCAATTATGCTACAGGGTGCACATTCATTTTGTTTGCCTACGATGAAAATTAGAAGCCAGATGGAGCATGTTGGGGGATTCTTCTACAACTTTGGTTGCTGTGGCGACCCTGGCCTAGCATCACTCAGAGAGTAAAATGACTTAGTATATTACTGCAGGTGCTCTATACAGCACCCTGGTATACAATGGTTTGATTTCATTATTTCCTGGATTTTAAAGGCTTTGCTGTGCTCAATAGCATTTTGCTTACATGCTAAAATTAAATGTGGTAAAAACAAAAAAAGAAGCTGAAAAAATATTTTATTCTTTGATGATGATGAAGGTAGGATAGAGTTGAGAAGTAATTGACTGATATGGTATGCCTTGAAATGCAAAGATAGACATAACTGTAATAGATGCCATTGGGCCTGGTCAGATTTCCTGCACAGGGTGGACACCTCCTCTTCCCCCTCCCCACCCTCCCGCCCCCACTGGGCGTATTGGCTGATAGCAGATCACAGCTGCATGTTTCTCTCTGGAGAGTTGTGCTTAGACCATGGGAGTTTTGCCTGGAAATGCCTGGCAGGTTTTGTAAGCGCTCTGAAGGCCTCTTCTGATGAAAATGGAGTTGCAAGAGCCCAGTTTCCTTACCTGAAAGTAGAAAAGGCTGGAGGGCCACTTATGCTCAGCAGCTACCTGTGTGATCAGGCTGGAAACACCCCCTGGCTTCTTCCTCTGCCCTGTCCTGCTTCTCTCTAGGGCTTTCTCCCAAGAGCCTTTCCACAACAAATCATGCTCACTCAAATCCCAGTCCTAGGCTCCGCTCCTAGGAAACCCGACCTAAGACAATAAGCATTTCAGTTGTGTCTAGTTAATTGCTTTGTAATAAGAAATTCAAATGTTTATATTCATAACATTACATATAAAGCTGTTTCAAAACTTTTAGTGAGATTTTAAAACTGAATTTTCTATCGTCAGTTATTCTCTCTAACTTTTAATATACACAGTGTCTATTCTTTTTTTTTTAAGGTATTGAACTTATCCCTCAAGTGAGGATAGAAGATTTAAAGCAGATGAAGGTAAAATTGCTTGGTCATTTTCCAAGGACTCTCATATTATGCATATTGGTGAAACCAGTATATCTTCGTTTCTCACCAAAGTAATCATTGTGGCTACAGAAACCTACTCTGCACCCTCTTTATTTCTGTCACAGGCTTACTTGAAGCATTTAAAGAAACAGCAAAAGGAGCTAAATTCTTTAAAGAAGAAGCATGCAAAGGTACTGTTTGTGTGTACATACATATTTTGGGGTAGTTTTGTTTGCCTGTTTGGTTTTTTTCTGTTAGCTCTCTGATGAAACCCTAAAGCCACTTTTTTTTGTGTTATGGAACAATGAATTCTTCACAGCCAAGAACACTGCTTAGAAACTACTACCAGCCAACTGGACAGCATATGTGCATTTTAACTGGTCAGAAATGAAATTAAAACATAGAATCTCTTTGGGATCTGTTGTCATTGATTTGGAACCTATCTTTTTAACAGTTATTTCAAAGGCATCGCAAAGCTTTACCCATTTAAAAATTGTTTCATAAAACGACTTTGTCTAAACAAGTGGCCATAGCCTAACTATGGAAGACCAGCTCACAATCTTAACTCTAGGTACCAAAATTCCTGGGTTGTTGGCAAATAGTTTGCAGAAACAGAGCATGGGGGGAGATGCTGGCAGGCTCTCAACTTCTCACCAAGAGCCCTAGAGAGGGAGCTCTTCTCACGTTCCCCCTATTGTAAACTCTGCGAGGTGGCCTACTTCTGAAATATAGTTCTTTTTCCTTTCTATCTATGCAAAGAGGTCTTTTGACAGTGATAGAAATTATAAGAGCGAGTTGCAAGTTGAAGAGAGCAGCAAGAGGTGGCTTGAGTAATTCTCGCCCGAGTTAAAAAACTTCATAGCACCTTCCTGCTCTTCAGTCTCTGCCCACAGAGAAAGGCAGAAAGCGGAATACTGCCTTTCCTGGTAGGGTCCATCACAACTGTTGTCGCTGGGAGGATAATGTCCGCCTCTTCCAATAAAGGCAGTGAGAGCAAGAGAAACTTAATTTCTTAAAAGGACCTCTGAGACCTTTTAAACTAGCCCTGCATCCCCACTTGCTACAGATTTTTATTGAGTTTGGGACTATTGGAGACAAAGCTATTTAAAGTGGTGTTTTTAGCTTTGTTGGTCATTGACAACAACCTAGAATATGGAAAGCAAATAGAAAAAGAAATAAGAGAGAATGCAACCTGAATGGCCTTAATTATTAGGAATGCAGTTAGTACCCATATGGCAAGGCATCATTCAGTGATTTTTTCTCTACA
>NW_006286587.1:6209922-6220916 GCF_000327345.1 Myotis davidii
TAGGGAGGGGCAGAGCCTGTATTTGAACCCAAATCATCTGAGTCTAGAACTGCATTATTCTGTAAGATATTAGATACTTTAATAAATAAATAAGTTCCCCTCATTGAAGCAAATGGAGTGGCACACATGGGATGTTATGAAAATTTCCAGTTTAGACAATGCCAAAATACTGGCTACTAAGGAAGGATGTTTCTTAATTCTTTAGAACTTGACCTACATAATACTGAGCAGAGTTGTCTGCTGATTTCTTGTCTAAACCTTTACATTTAAATGGACTCAGACCTATCTGCTTAGTCAGAAAAGTGACAAAATGGTGTCTGAGCTTGGGCTGCTGTAACAAGCTACCACAGACCAGGTGTCTCAGACCACAAACATTTATTTCTCACAGTCCTGGAGGCTGGAAGTCCAATATCAAGGTGCAGCAGATTCAGTATCTGATGAGAGTCCCCTTTCTGTTTTCAGATGATCTCCTGTTGGTTCCTCATGTGGTGGAGTGGGCTGTCCTCTCTCTCCTGTCTCTTCTTATAAGGGCACTAATCCCATTCATGGGGGCTCCACCCTCATGGCCTAATCACCCCCATCTCCAAATTCTGTTGCATTGAGCTTTAAGGATTCAACATCTGGACTTGAGGGGGGGAGCATAAATATTTAGTCTATAACAGTTGAAAAATTATTTTTCTGTGAAATAATTTAGAGGTGGCTTTAGTGGCCCTTTTTCTCCACCTCAGATGTCTTTGTGTGTCATTCCTTTCAGTTTCTTCATGCTGTTGTCAGGAAAATATTCATATTATTTAATAACCAGCAAACCGGATAAGAGTTTTCTTTTATTGTTGTTTTGGGGTTTTTTTTTGTATTTTTTTGTTTGTAGTTTTTTTTTTGGTTTTGTTTTTTGTTTTTTGGTTTTTGGTTTTTTTTGCAGAAGACAAACTTGAGCTTCTGGGAGTTCCACATTAATATAAAACAAAACCTAAAGGAAGATTTTAAGTGCCTAAATCCCACCTAAGTGGACTTTTTTTTAACAGTTTAGTGTGCATTCTTTGGAGGAAGGCTTTAAAGCTACAGAGCTAAATTGCCACAGTAAAATGAGCATCGTTTGTTGCTTTTTAGAAAGCTTTCAGAAGCATTTCGGAGCAGGGGAATGCACTTCATGGGTTGTTTTTCATATTTGCATGTACTACAGAAGTTCAAGTTACAAGTGTATGATTATAAGCTTATCATACACTTGTAAGCTTCTCCCACATTAAATTAACAGAGGCCCCCTCTTATTCAGCTTGCTTTGGCAGAGTAATTTATGAACTCTGAATTCTGTAATTTTTTTATAGAAAACTACTACTACTAACAATATTAACATCTATTTAATGCCACTTTTGGTCGCACATTTTACATATATTCTCAAATCCTCATATTATCCCATAATACTATCTGCAATTTAGACATGAATAAAATGAAATTCAGAAAGGTGAGTCCTTTGTCCAGAGTAATACAACTAGTTAATGTTGTTAAAACTAAAGTGCTTTTCATCCACTTGAATTGTCCATGGGGCTTTGCAAATAATTATTTTCAAATCATTAGACTTTCCTGTCTGTAGACTTTCAGTAATTTTTCAGACTGTAATACTTCCTAACATTTTCCACCATCTTATCTATCTGAAGCAACTTCTAAGATGAAAGATATATGTGAATATTGACTTAAAACAACAACCATTAATTTAGCTCACAATTTTGTGGGTCACCAGTTTGGGCTGGATCAGCGGAATGAGTCTCCTGGTGTCAGCTGGGTTCATTCGTGCATCAGCCGTTACTGCCAGTTCGGCTGGTGGTGGGCCGATTTGGGACGGAGAGCTGGCTGACTTAGGAAGACCTCTTCTGAGCTCCTTCCTCTATGCTCTATGTGGTCTCTCATCTTCTAGCAGGGAGTCAAGGCTTGTCCAGGGGGACAAGAATCCAAGCAGAAGCAGACAGGGTTCTTGAGGCTGCAACTCAGAACTGCCACACCAGGAAGTCCACCTCATTCTCCTGGCTAATGCAAGTCATAGGCTGGCCCAGATTCAAGGAATTTGACTCTGTCTCTTGACAGTAAGAGTCACAAGGTCACATTTCAAAGGGGGATGGAGACGGGGGAGTGGGGGAATAAATGTGACCCTTTTTGCAGTCTACCAACCATTTGCTAGATGCTCAACCTCTGAGCCACACCAGCTGGGCAGTATTATATTTATTTTTAATCCTAACAACCCTATGAAATAGGTATCACTGTCCCAGTTAAAAGATGAACAGACTGAGAGGGTAGGTGACTTGTCCCAGGATTTGCAACTTAAGAACCCAAATCCTTAACCCAATGCCATGTTGCAGGAAACCCTAAGTGAAGTGTATGTATAACATATCAATGCACACACATGATAATATGGCTGGATTTATTTGCTGTTCCAACAACAAATTAAGCAACACACCATTACATGTAACTCCTTGACCCCCCCGAATCCACAGCAAGATAACATCTCCTTGAACTACCTGGATTGTCTCCATTGCCAGTACCTGTTCTGAGAACTTTCCCCCATCCAGCACCATTCTCTCCATGACTTCTTCCAAAGGTGTTTATCCACCAGACAAGAATGCAGGGACCTTATGTACCAATGCATTTCTGAAGAATACATGCATAAACAAATGGTAGATCAAGTTTTGCATTAATTTACTAACACGGCTGGGAAATTAAGGAAATCTTGGTAAAGTTAAAAATCCTTTCCACCTTTATATTATAGCAAAACTTTTAGAGATGTTCATAAATTAGTTTTGCTTTAAGTCAAGCCTACCTTAGGAATAAAATTATATATTTAATTAAGTCACTCACTTAAAAAAATAAGCAAAAGGAAACATGACTGTGAGCATGGTAATAAAGCCTGAACAACATCTATCCATTTTAGTCTCAAATGCCATTTTATTTCTCTAAGTTTCTCAAGAGTAAGACTAGCATATAATACCAAGTATCATTTTAGAGTTGGATATTATTTGTTGTACTGATTTCCTCTAATTTTGGGGGGCTGAGCAACTAAGGAAATCTGATTTCAGATAAGTCACTGGCTTTGGGAAAATTACGAGAAGGAAAGAATGTTTATAGAGCAATACTTATTTTCAAAGCGTTGCAAAATCAATTTCAGTGATTGAATGAAGCAGATGGGAAATAGGCTAAATATCGGTAAGGCTGAACATCAGAGCTCCTGGACACTGTCATCCTCAAGAATGCTGGTGAAAAGAGATTTGAAATCAGCTGACAGTCACAACTAAGTCCCAGCCAGCATGGCTCAGTGACTGAGCGTTGACCTATGAATCAGGAGGTCATGGTTCAATTCCTAGCCATGGCAAATGCAAGGGTTGCAGGTTCAATCCCCGGTGTGGAGTATACAGGAGGCAGCCAATCAATGATTCTCTCTCATCACTGATGTTTCTATCTCTCTCTCTTCCTCTCCCTTTCTCTCTGAAATAATACATACATATATATGTATATATGTATATATGTATATATATTAGAGGCCTGGTGCATGAAATTCATGCACTGTGGTGATGGTGGGGGATCCCTCAGCCCGGCCTCCACCCTTTCGCAGTCCGGGAGCCCTCGGGGGCAGTTCGCTCCCTGGGGAGCAGGCCTAAGCCAACAGGCAGACATCCCCCGTGGGGTCATTAGCATTGCCATGGAGGCAGTAGAGGCTCCTGCCACTGCTGCTGGGCTCCCTATCCGTGAAGCTTCTGGCTGAGTGGCGGTTCCCCTGTGGGAGCACACTGACCACCAGGGGGGCAGCTCCTGCATTGAAAGTCTTCCTCCTGGTGGTCAGTGCATGTCATAGTGACTGGTCATTCGCCGTTGGGTCTATTTTCATATTAGCCTTTTATTATATAGGATTTTAAAAAACACAAAAACAAACAATTATGTAGCCAATTCTCATGTGTAATGATGATTTCTAAGACCTTCCCAAATGTGCCATATCAAATGATGAATAGTTATATTTAGCATATAAATGAGAAGAAATATGGCTCCTGAAATAGTCAATAATATTGTAATAACTTTGTATGGTGACACATGCTTACTAGACTTATCATGGTAGTAATTTCATAAAGTATATAAATGTCAAATCACTCTATTGTATATCCAAAACTAACATAATATTGTATGTTAACTATACTTTAATGAATAATAATTTAAAAAAAGAGATGTGGCAATTGAACTTGGGTATTTGAGGACCAATGTAGGGAAGGGACAGTAGACTATCTCAGATAGCAGAACAAAGATGAATGGGTGAAAATTCTGTGGAGACATGAATGTGCAGAAGAAAAAAATTTGGGATGGTTTGTGCTGCCCGGTGGTGGGCAGAGCTGTCTTTTGAGGTGAGCATGTTCATTCGATTGAGGATAGAGATGTCCTTGTTGTGGATACGCCTGTCCAAAGACTGCTATATGTTGCATGGGACATTGGAAGTTCTTCCAGTTCCCAGACTCAATCACTCCTTGATTTCCAAATCAATTCTCTGGGAAAGCTGGTGAAAATGATGCCAGCGACACATGGGGTACAGTGTATCAGCTGCACTGAGTCCAACTAGTAACTGCCAATCCTTCTTGTTCAGGAGCACAGCACCATGCAGAAGCTACACTGCACGCAAGTTGACAAAATTGTGGCACAGTATGACAAAGAGAAGTCAACCCATGAGAAAATCCTAGAGAAGGCAATGAAGAAGAAGGGGTAATGATGTTTATTTCCTTCTAGAAGCCTTTGCCTTTTTATATGTTGTCTTTTCCATAGTTTAGCTGCCTATTTAGGCCAAGGAGGAACTTTGTCCTAGCTCTTTTTCCATCATTAAAAATTATCCCTGGCTCGACCGATGTTGCTCAGTGGTTGAGCGTCAACCCATGAACCAGGAAGTCATGGTTTGATTCCCTTTCAGGCCACATGCCCAGGTTGTGGGCTCAATCCCCAGGAGGGGGCATGCAAGAGGCAGATGATCAATGATTCTTATCATTGATGTTTCTATCTCTCCTGCTTCCTCTGATATCAATAAAAATATATTTTAAAGAAAATTATTCCTGGAAAAGAAGAACCCGTACAGCTGAAAGGAATAATTAAAGTAGGAAAGAGGAGCTTTGTTCGAGTTCTACAGCTGTTGGTTAAAGACAGAATAACTGTGTCTCTCATGTGTTTTCCACTCAAGTATCTTGGAGGTGAATGGGGGGCGGGGGAGGGGGAAGGAAGGACAAGATAAAGCTGAGAAGATTTGAAACTACAGAAATAATTTTGCATAGCCAGAAAATAAAGAATAAGGTTGATGCACTCAAAAGTGCAGTTTTTGATTTTTAAGATTTCAAGAATGTTTACCTTGTGTCACAGAGAAAACTTGAATGAAACCGATTATTGCATTTACTATGAAAGATTTTGACTCCAGGATTAAGTCAGGGGAATGTTTATCTAATGCTGCAAGCTTACTGAATAACAGACAAGAAGAGAAACATACTCAGTGCCAGCCTTTAAGAAATAATAGATTTGATGAGATACCTAGCATTTTAGAATAATGCTTCTCCCAGAGACACACTCAGTGAATAATATAATGCCACTTTCTGACTTAGGCTGCAGAGCATCTATGCTGAAGACAGAAAGTCAGAACATGTTCTGGTTTTGTCAATGATATGGATATTTCAAAGGGAAAAATAATCACTAAAATAAACAGTAATGGTTGCTGGGCAATTTCCTGGTATATATTTTCTGATCACAATAGAATAAGAAGCACAAATCACCGTAATATGCCAAGAAATGTTATTTTCTCCCTTACTGGCATGTGTCAAAGACAGAAATCTGGCTTTACAACCAGAATGACAGAATTAACAATTCGCTTCAAAAGCTGAGGGCCTATTTCCCAGTTTTTATCCCAAATAATATTTTATTGAATAAATGAAAAATAGCTCAAAGAAAAACAGGAACCAAAATGGAAACTCTGACCACAGACCCTTAACAATGACATAATTGTTAGGTCTGAAGTGTCTCTTTGTGTAGTGGTTGAATTGAGTAATCATGATATGGAATTGTGTAAGGTATGCATCTATTACGAGAAAAATTGATGTTGCCCAATGAGCCATGGCAGCCCATATCTGATGAACAAACTGGCTTCATCAGCAAGCTTTGTAGCAAAGGCCCACGGGAATGGGAAAATATCTAACGTCTGGCACGCATTTGCGATTTTCCATTTTCAGGGGAAGTAATTGTCTTGAAATGAAAAAAGAAACAGAAATTAAAATTCAGACATTGACATCAGATCACAAATCTAAGGTAAGAAAATGCCTATTTTTACAGCAGCAACTTGCAGAAGACACTTTATGATTTTTTTTCAAGGTATATAGCATAAATCAGAAATAACATTATCCTGGGACTAGAAAGGGTCTAGGCTTACTGGGTAAGAGAAAAGCCATTTCATGGAACATCTTTTCCGTCACCTGTAGAAATATGCTAACAAGGTTTGTTTTCTGGCTCAGGCATCAAGCTAAACAATAAATGAATACACTAAAAGGAAATACTGTATAAAATACAGAATATGCTTCCCTATGGAAGTAACAATAAACATATGACAGAAAACCATTTCACTAAGGGATTGAGTAACTCTGATACTCCATCCTAACTTTGCTGTGGAAGTTTGTGATAAGAAAAAATCAATAGTTTATATTCCAAGAGATAGGCTTAATTACCCATATTTCCTCAAAGACACAAGAAAATATGAGCTTGGGAGACCTTAATTAAATTTGTGGCGATTTGGAGAAGTGAATGCTAAGTTCCAGTCAAGAACATAAATAATTAATCCAGTGATAATCTACACTAATAAAAGAGAAAAATGGTAATTGGCGTACGACGCTAACCTTTTCATTGGCTAATCAGGGCTATATGCAAATTAACTGCCAACTTAGATGGCAGTTAACTGACAACAAAGATGGCAGTTAATTTGCATATGTAGGCACAATGCAGGGAGGCGAAAGGGAAAGCAGGAAGAAGCCCCCTGCCACTGACAGTGATCAGAAACCCAGGGGGGAGCTATGAGACATGATCAGAGAATCAGGCGCCTTTGCCACCCTGGCCAGTGATAGCAGGAAGTACGGGTGGAGCCAGCGATGGGAGCTGGGCACAGTCGAAGCTGGCAGTCCGGGGAGCTAGGGGTCCCTTGCCTGGGCCTAAAGTGGAGGCCACGATCATGGGGCCGCTGCAGCTGCAGGTCCCCGCTGCCCGGGCAGGACACCTCGGCCAGAGGCATTAGGCCTGGGCAGGGGCAGAGCAGGAGATCGCAGGGAGCTGGGGGTCCCCTGCCCAGGCCTAATGCCTCAGCCAGAGGTTTTAGGCCTGGGCAGGGTCAGAGCGGGAGATCTCGGGGAGCTGGGAGTTCCCTGCCCAGGCCTAATGCCTTGGCCAGAGGTGTTAGGCCTGGGCAGGGGCAGAGCCTGCAACCGAGGGGAGCTGGGGGTCCCCTGCCAAGGCCTGACACCTCTGCCCAGGCATGACACCTCTGCCGGAAGCCTCAGGCCTGGTCAAGGGACCAGAGCCAGTGATCGGAGGGAGAAGGGGGTCCCCTGTCTAAGCCTGACACCTCTGGCGGAGGTGTCAGGCCTGGGCAAGGGGCCGATCAGGTGATCAGAGGGTGATGGGGATCTACGCCTCTGGCCGAGGCATCAGGCCTGAGCAAGGGGCAGAGCCAGCAATCGGAGGGGTCTGGGGGTCCCCTGCCCAGGCCTGATGCCTGGGCCAGAGGCATCAGGCCTGGGATGGGGGCAGAACCAGTGATGGGGGGAAATGAAGGTTCCCTGCCCAGGCCTGACACCTCTGTCAGAGGCGTCAGGCCTGGGCAAGGGGCTGATTCCTGCGATTGGAGGGTAATGGGGGCCAACGCCTGAGGGCTCCCAGTATGTGAGAGGGGGCAGGCTGGGCTGAGGGACACCCCCCCCCACACACACACACACACACACACACCAAGTGCATGAATTTCGTGCACCGGGCCCCTAGTGGTTAATAAAAACAGAAACAAACAAACAAAAAACCTTCTTAAGGAAAGCTTCCAACAATAGCACTTGGTCAAACCAACCAGCCTCCATGTCTGCATGCAGTTCTGTCATCCAGCCCAGTGACCCTGATGCACACACAGCCAGCCACACGGGTGGAGCTGAAGTTCTCTCTGCTGCTGTGTGTTCTGTGTCTGTTCTGCCTTGAACTCTATAGAAGCAGTAAACTGTGTGTCTTTGAGAGTTGTTCCCCATTCTCTCTTATTCTCCTTAACTGGAGTGTCTGAGAATTAATGCCTGTACCACATGCCAGGATTTTTAGATGCTTTGCATAAATAGGAATGTAGAAACTTTGGCCACTACCAGTTAGCTTTTGCTGCCATACTCAACTGGATGGTTTTTCTACTGATTTTGGCTCATGTGTCTACAGCGAGCTGGTTTGGTGGCCTTCCTCAGAGACCTGCTGGTGAGCTGACAGCTGCTTGCTTTTTCCTACATGACCTCTCACCTTCGAGCAGGGAACACAGGTTCAGTCACAGGGCAGCCTTGGGGTTCCAGATAGAGCACTTTTCAAGCCTCTGCTTGCATCACATTTGCTACTGGCTCAGGACTAAAGCACGTGACAAGGTCAGCCAGATTCAAGGAGGTGGGGAAATGGACTCTGGCTCTTGATGAGGGGAGCTGTAAAACACATTACAAAGAGCATTGATGCAGGGTTGACACAGTAAGTCATGATCCAGGAATAAGAGAACCCGCCCCCTCATTTCAGACCTGTGGCCTGGTGGCATGAACCTGGAAAAGCACGAGGTGATGAAGCGGATTCTGACAGGCCTGGTAAAGCAGCATAGGCAAAGTTAGGCAGTGAAATAATGGGTCATCGTTAAGTAGTTAGAGCCAAAGTGATTGATTTTTTTAAAAATAAGCAATGACGTCCTAATTCCCATTGATTGGTACCTATTTTTTGCAGGTCATAGGTGTCCACTGACTCACCAAGTAAACTGGTGGGAGGGATCTAAAATGCATGAACCCTATTGTGCTTGCTTTCATACCTGAAATCTGAGAATTGCAGGTGACTCCCTCCCCTCTGTCCTACATAGGTCAAAGAGATTGTGGCACAGCACACGAAGGAGTGGTCAGAAATGATCAACACCCACAGCGCCGAGGAGCAGGAAATCCGGGACCTGCACCTCAGCCAGCAGTGTGAGCTGCTGAGGAAGCTCCTGATCAATGCCCACGAACAGCAAACCCAGCAGCTGAAGCTGTCCCACGACAGGTAGGAGAGCTAGCCATCTCCAACGTGAGCTCCTGGTGTTGAAAGAACACGAATTTTGCACGTGTGGGTTGAGGTAGTAGGCAAAATCAACCTGACTTGTACTATGGAGCTTTCATGTTTATCATATCATAGGACTGATGTGAGCTAGATGAGCTCTAAGAAATGGCCTCTGCCATCAAAAGGCTTACAGGGGTTATGATATGAGCACACACATGAGAATCTAAGTCAAATGACAAGTAGTGTGCTATCCATAGTAAACAGTGTGACAGGACAAAGAGCATCCAGCCCAGAAGAGCACTGGCGCCTCCAAAGTGGCCTTTGGAAGTGACATGGAGTCTCTGAGGAAGAGAAGAAAGAGAAGGAGGTAAAGACCAACCAGCGAAGCCCCTAGAGAGGCTAGGACTGATCTCTCCATGGCTGACGGTGAAGAGTCCCTCCTGTTGCATTATTAGGACTTCTGTGAGTTTTAGAAAGATAGTCCTAATCACGAAACAGCAATTAAGGATCAGTTTATTTTGGTCTCTCCATGCTTCAGCAAATTGAATATTACATGTAAACTACCTGCAAATGATAAGCTAGACCCCTTCCCCCCAACACACACACACACATACACACACCAAGAACATTTATGCCAGTTACTTCTTGTGATCACAGCTCTGTTGCAGTGTACTTGCTTCTCTCTCAGTGCCCACCCCATGACACAGTTAGGGCCTGTTGATACACATGGAAGAGGAGGAAAGAGAAGCATTATACAAACAAGAAACTTAAAAAATGCTAAGTGTATAAGTTATATGAAATTCCCCACCTTATTTTGGAGGGGTAGATACGTCCATAAGAACATGAAGTATTTTTGCCATAGTTTCCAATCTTCATTTGAGGCAACCAAATAAGGGCCTGTGGGTTAATGTTCTGTACCCTAACCATTTTACAATACAGGTGATCTTTGAACAACATGGTTTGAACTGTATGGGTCACTTATACCTGTTTTTTTCAATAAATACATACAGTACTGTAAATGTATTTTCATTTACTTCTGACTTTCATAATAACATTTTCTTTTCTCTAGCTTACTTGATTGTAAGAATACAGTATAAAATACAATTAGCATGCAAAATATATGTTAACCGACTGTTTATATTATGAGTAAGGCTTTCAGTCTATTGGTAGTTAAATTTCGGGGAGTCAAAGTTATATGTGGATAGCACAGGGGTCGGCACCCTTAATTCCATGTTGTTCAGGGATCAACTGTACTCTATCTCTTTGTATAGGATTAGAAGGTGTCTTTTCTTTTTTCCCTTGTAAATCCTCTCAATTCCGAATACAGAAAGGTCTATTCATTGGTCTGCCTTGGGCCATTGCAGCAATACCAGGTTTTAGGTGTGTACCCTATTCAAAGACACTTCTGGAATATGGCACTCTTTTCTAATCTTCCTTGTCCTATATAATAAAAGAGAAAAATGATAATTGGCGTACCACGATACCCTTTTCATTGGCTAATCAGGGCTATATGCAAATTAACTGCCAACTCAGATGGCAGTTAACTGACAACAAAATGGCGGTTAATTTGCATATGTAGGCCCAATGCAGGGAGGCAAAAGGGAAAGCAGGAAGAAGCCCCCTGCCACTGATAGTGATCGGAAACCCAGGGGGGAGCTAAGAGCCCCCAGGGCCGCCTTTGCCCTGCCCCCCAGCCATGATCGGAGAATCAGGTG
>NW_006286587.1:6221492-6238164 GCF_000327345.1 Myotis davidii
CCTGCCCAGGCCGGACGCCTCTGGCCGAGCCTGCGATTGGAGATTGATGGGGGTCAATGCCTGAGGGCTCCCAGTATATGAGATGGGGCAGGCTGGGCTTAGGGACACTCCCCCTCACCCCCACCCAGTGCACGAATTTCGTGCACCGGGCCCCTAGTAGTTAAATAAAGATTTTTGTAGTTGACAAAAAAAAAAAATTGTACCACACAATAGTAGGAACCATTCAAAAGGAAAAAAAATAAGAAATTAATTCTTGCATTACTTAGGAAGTCATTTGAAGAGACCATACCTAGTTACTAATTTACTTTAAAAATTAAATCTGTGATAGGGCCATTTTTCAAAGCAACAGCAGCATTTAAATTTGTTCTCAAGTACCCTGTGTTTGTGTTTCTTTTTCACCATCACAGCTATTGTTCTCGCTTAATTAATCCTAACTGCTGACAGCAGTGTTTGGATACTGATCAGTATTGAATGAATAAATAAAGAAATGGTCGGTTTACAAAGAGCCATTTTCTGGGCCCAGGAGTTTGTAGCCCTATTCCTGCCTCTGTAGCCCTAAGGTCTGCAACTGAAGAACCTGTTACAGGTTGTCCTTTCCTTTTAAAAAAAATTAAATTTTTTGAGGTAACATTGGTTAATAACATTATATAGATTATAACTCGACATCTATATACTCTATTGTGTGCTCTTCATGAAGTCTAGTTCCCTCAGTTACCATATATTTGACAACTTTTCCCAATTCACCCTCCACCCACCCCCCTTCCCTCTGGTAACCACCGTTCTGTTGTCTGTATCTATGAGTTTGTTTTTGCTTGTTTTGTTATTTTCTTTGTTACTTTCTGTTTGATAGTCTACATATGAGTGAACTCACATGGTTTCTGTCCTTTTTTTTCTGACTTAATTTCATTTAGCATAATACTCTCAAGATCCATCCATTTAGTTGCTAATAGTGATATTTCATTTTTATGGCTGATTTATATATCAATTGATGATAGATAGATGATGGATAGATAGGTAGGTAGATAGATAGATATGGACAAATCACACCATCTTTTTTCATTCATCCTTTCATGAACACTTGGGTGGTTTACCATGCCTTTTGCTGAGCAAACACAGCCCAGGTAACCCGACTTCCTGGTGACAAGTTTCCAGGTAGCGCTTCAAGGAGCTATGCATAGGTTCCAGAAAAAGAAAATTTGCTAATGATATTCATTTTTATATTCTAAATTGCATGCCTTTAATGGACACATTAATAATATGAAGATATGAGTCTCTGTCCTGCATATACGTGCATTCGCACACACTGGCCATTTGCCTGTAAACGTCCTGTTTTCCTACTTACTGTGCTTATTTGCAACCATTTGGCTCCCTTCATTCCCACAGGCCGTCAGAAAACAGGAAGGTCCCTTGTGAGGGTGGGGACATTCTCTCTCTCCCCAAGGCCATCTGATGCCCCAAAATGTGGGGCAAAGCTGGAACATTCTTGTATGTTATGGACATAGCATCTCTTCTTCTCAGCCCATCACTGTTATTTCACCGAGAGGTGTCCCAAAGTCCTCAGGGAGAAGTGTGATCACGAATTGGAGCTCCTTCGCCCCTTTTCATGGGATGTAAAACTCCAAGAGCTCAATAATGAAGCAAAAAGAGTGAACCTAGTCCTGGTTACATGTGGAATATTTTTGTTTGTTTTTAAGTTTTTCTATTTTAGTTAAAGTCCTATAACAGAAAACTTAGCATTTTAACCATTCTTAAGTGTGTAGCATTAAGTGCATTCACACTGTGGTGCCACCATCCATCTCCAGAACTTTTTCATCTTCTCCCACTGAACCTCCCTAGCCATTAAAAACTAACCCCCATTCCCTCCCTCCATATTTGTTTATTTTTAATACATAGGGAAAGCAAGGAAATGAGAGCACACCAGGCTAAGATTTCTATGGAAAATAGCAAAGCCATCAGCCAAGACAAATCTATCAAGAACAAAGCAGAACGGGAAAGGTAAGTGAGAATGCTGTCGGTGGGAATATAGTATAGGCTTAACATTTATGTGTGCCTGCACACACATATGCACATCTGAGATATTAAAACCCTTGTGAGTTTTGGCTAAGACTTCTGCTATTATAACTGCTATGAAGATGCATTACTACTACAGAACAGTCATCTTCTGATTGCTTACTACCACCAGTAAAATCAGTTTCAATATATGTGTGCTCATTTATAAAAAATGGCAAAATATCCTTCCCATGTTCCCATGGGCCCTCCTGCTAGCAGCTCACCTGCTCAGGTGCAAGCCATTCTGGGTGGGTCGGTTCTGAATAGCAGCATGTAGGGGGACTGTCATCTTCCCTTGATTTACTCACACTGTCATTGACAACAAGGATCATCTCCTAAGTCCTTGTCTGAGGTTGGGTTTTCTAGAAACAGAGACCAAGACAGGAATTTGGATGCCTGTGATATACAGAGGAAGAGATCTTCAGAGAAGGGGAGTGGGGGAAGCAGGAAGGGGCCAGGCTTGGGGCTGAGCAGGGATATGCTCTCCACTAGAATACCTCCTCAGCCCAATCCCAGGCTCTAGAGTTATTTTGCAACATGGTTTCATCTCTTTGAGCCAAGGGTATCTGGCCTTTGTACTGCTGTGTTAAGACATCAGCACACCGTGCTTCACTTTATTTTGCTTCACAGATGTTGCATGTTTTAAAAATTGAAGGCAAAGCCCTCCACCAAAAAAGATTACAACTTGTTCTATTGTGATCCTCACTTTATTGCTGTGTGCCTGCAGCCATGTTACCCAAAGAGGGAATTAATAGCACTTAAATCCCAGTTCTTAAATTATCTTACATTCTGAGTTACTGGTAACCTAATTAGCAAAGTTTTTTATTTAATATTCTAATTCTGACTTAATATACTTATTTATTATAACTTTGTATCTAGATAGTTCTAAAACACCTGGAAATGGCTGATTTTTGCTAGAACCATTTTTCTATGCCAACTGGTTATCTTCTAAATGTCTCCCTTAGCTCTCTGGTTATGAATTTGTAATTTTAATTTTTAGTAGCTTAATAAAGTGGATATATAAAGAACTAAGAATTAAAATTAAAAATTTATAGTCAGAGAGCTAAGAAAGACATATAGAAGCTGAAAAACAACTTTTATTCTTGGGTTAAAGGAGACATTTCAACAGAAATTACACAATATTTATAACTGAATGACAATGGGAACACAATTTATTAATGTGCAAAAGGAAGCTAATGTGCAGAGCAAAAGAAACAATCACAGAAATGAAGCCCTACATAATGGAAGAAAATACTTGTAAGCCATATATCCAGTAAGGTGTTATTATCCAAAATATATAAGGAACTCATGCAACTCAATAGCAAAATAATAAGAATTCAATTAAAAATGGACAGAGGACCTAAGATAATTTTTCCAAAGAAGACATACAAATGATCAGCAGGTACATGAAAAGGTGCTCGGTATCACTAATCATCAGGGAGATACAAATGAAAATCACAATGAACTATCACGTCACACCTATTAGAATGGCTGTCATCAATAAATCAAGTAAGTATTGGCAAGGATGTGGAGCAAAGTGAACTATGTACCCTTGGTAGGAATGTCAACTGTACAGCTAGCCAATATGGAAAAGAGTTTGGAGGTTCCTCAAAAAAATGAAAAAGAGAACTACCATATGACCCAGCAGCCCCACTTCTGGTTATATATACAAAGGAAATGAAACCACTATCTGGAAGGAGATATCTGCACCTTTATGTTCTGTATAGCCTTATTCTCAGTAGCCAAGACATAGAAACAACCTAGGTGTCCATCAACGTGTGTGTGTGGGTGGGTGTGTGTGGGTGTGTAATTTAGCCATTAAAAACATGGAAATCCTGCAAATTTGCAACAGCATGGGTAGACCTTGAGGATATAATGTTTAGTGAAATAAGGCAGACAGAGAAAGACAAATACTCTATGATCTCATTTACATGTAGAATCTAAAAAATGCCAAACTCATAGAAACAGTAGAATGGTGGTTGCCAGGGGCTGAGTTGTGGGGGGAATGGGGAGATGTGGGTTAAAGGAGTAAAAGCTTCCAGTTATAAAGTAAATACGTTCTGGGGACCTATGTCTAGCATGGTGACTGTAGTTAACAGTCCTGAATTATATACTTGAAAGTTGCTAAGGGAGTAAGTCTTAAATGTTCTCACCACAAAAAAAGAAGCTCTAAATTAATATTTAGAGTGAAAATTATAGCCTAGATGTATAAATTTTTTAAAGAAATGAAAATTATTGCACTAGACACTCAAATAAAGAGGATATAAAATTATAAAAACAGAATGAACCCAAAAAATTCTGATGGGAAGAAATAATAAATTAAAAAGCAGAAAGTATTGAAATAGAGATTAAGAGGCTATAGATAGTATCTGCAAAGCAAAAGCTTGTTATTTGGAAAAAAATCATTAAGTCAGTAAACCTCCAGCAAGAGGAATAGAGTGAAAGCACAGATTAGTAACATTAGAGTAAAAAGGGTAAATAGCTGCAGATATAATCAATAGTTTTGAAAAACAAGTACTATAAATAACTGCCAATGAATCTGAAAACAGAAGAAATGGACAAGTGCCTAGAAAAAAATAGAACTATCAAAACTGACTGGAAAAGAAGAAAACCCGAATCGACCTCTAGCTATTACAGAAATTCAGTCAGTTCTAGGTCTGTTCAGTCGTGAAGAGCACTCCACCTCACCGGTAATCAGAGAGCTGCAGGTGAAAGCAGCAGCATGATGCATTTCACAAAACCAACAAACTGACAAAAAAGCAAATGTGTGATGGGACCACTTGTGGGTGAAGACATGGAGAAGAGTAGCCCCCAGACGGTATGGATGGGAGTGCACAGTGGGGCCACTGCTTTAAAAGAAGAAGTTGTTCATACCCTTCCAACCTGCAAGTCTGAGTACCTAGGGGAAGCCTTTGCTGCCCGCACAAGCAGATATGCCTTACACTCCGTTCACTTCCTCGGTCAACAGATGCTTAGTGTGCCAAGCATCGCAAGGCCCGATGCACCAGATCATTGTAGCTTCATTGTTTGGAATGAACCTACTATTTATTAATGGCAAAATGGAAATATTGTAGTCTATTCATAAATGAGAAATATCCATCTAGCAGATGAAAATAATGGAAGAGCCTGAAACAGCCATGTCTCTAAAACAGGGCGAGGAGATAAGTTATACAGAGAAACCAGATATTTACCATTTAGGTAAATTGGAAACGTACAAAATAATATACACTGGCAGCGGTGGCAGCACCTGGGAGCTTGTTGGAAATGGTCCATACCAACATCAGCAGAGTGGTTATGTGTGGAGGGAGAGGAAGGAATGAAAGGGAATCAGAAAGAACACGAAGGGGGCTTTGATGATATCTGTCACACTATTTTCTTTAAAAATATGAGGCAAACATGACAACATTAATATTGACTAATCTGAGTGATGGGTACACATTTTCTTTTTATATTTTTCTCTTTTCATTTCTTGTTTCAAAATTTCACACAAAAAATCAGGAAAAGAAAGTGATGATTCTACCCAGACAATTAAATGGAATATAACTCTTTCTTACTTAATCCAAGTCAATGTCATACCAACTGTTATTTGTACCTATTACTTTTAGGCGAGTCAGGGAGTTAAACAGCAGCAACACTAAAAAGTTTCTGGAAGAAAGAAAGAGAGTAAGTATTTTATAATTGTTTTGGCATTCTTCCCTAAAAAAACTATAAACAACAACTCATGCTTAAGTATCAGACTTGTAGCGAATTTGCTTAATTTTATTTTTCTGTACATTAAACATTCTAGCTTCTCTGTATCCTGAAAGCTAAAATGATCATTCTCAAAATGATCATTCTCTAAAATCATTAATATAATTATTTGGAACCACTTTATATAGAAAATGCAATATTATTTTCTCAGATTTTAGCAGGAGAGATTTCCCAAGTAAGAATTATGGGTCTAAACTTTCCCCATTTTCAGACTATTTTTTAAAAAATTATAATCTCTCTCACTTTAATTGTAAACTTGCAAGTCATTTCTCATTTACAAACAATGCAAAGTTTATCAGAATTGTGTGTGTTTTTGTTTGTTTGCTTTTGCAGCTCGCAATGAAACAGTCCAAAGAAATGGATCAGTTGAAAAAAGTCCAGCTTGAACACCTAGAATTCCTAGAGAAACAGAATGAGCAGGTATTTCACCTAAAAAGTGTAAAAAGACTTAGGCAGCCAGCCAGCTTTGGAAGGCACAGACCACACGGCCTGCAGGGACCACTCTGCTCATGCCTGTGTCTGGTAGTGGCATGGAAAGGTGGCTAGAAAAAAGCAGTGCCTCTTACTGTACTTTCCTGGTCCCATCCAACTAGAGCAGAAAACATTCTTTTTTTGAAGCGAAAGAGGAATGTGGCTGTGGAAAAAAGAATCAAAAGTCATCATTTGAATAGATTATGGGTGTTCTCAGAATGACATTACTGAGAGGAGGAAAAAGGGGCGGTCACAAATGGTTTCTCTATTTTCATTTATATGTTTATCATTTGCAACCTAGAGGCAAGTGATGTTATGCTTAAAAGCAAATGAGAGAAACCACCTATTGTCTACCTCCACCTAAAAATGCAGTTAGAAAGCCTCCCAGGGCTTGCAGGTAGGACCTAAAGGCATGAGCCACCACAACTCTGAAAACCACTTGATCTGAGTGGTTACCATAGTCTTGGTGCTTCTTTCCAGCAAGGCAAGACACTAAATGGAGAAGCACATGTAAATAAAAAGTTATCCAGAATCCAACCGTTCAGTTAGGCCATCAGGCATATGCCCAGCACCTAGAGACATGTATGTGTAAGCATGGTACAGATGGGATCCATCCCATACAGGCCCCAGCCCATCAGCCATCCACAGTTTCATTTCAATTTGATAGAAATACCTCTAGCTTCTAATGCAAGAGGACCCTCAATAGCAGTTTTAAATTTGTCTCAATTCAAAATCTACTCTTTAGATGTAGCTGGTTTGGAAGTTATTATTTCTAGAGAGTTCCCTTCTGTCTAGAAACTTGAAAGATGAAATTACTTTCACTCCCTTGCTCTTTCCTGATTCCTCCCATCAGTAAAGCAATCCTAGTTAAGGTATATTTTTTTCAGAGCCAATAACTCCCATTGAAGAACCCTTATGTAGGATTACGCTAAAAAATATACCTTTGAGAAAGTAAAACAAAACCATAAAATCTGGTTTTATTGTACATTGCAATTGGATAACAAATAAATTCATCATCTTGTTTCGGGTTCTTTACTTTTGGGGGACAGATGGTTGATTCGTGACCATACTTCCGAGTTACGTTTCACATTTCCTTTTCAGCTAAATGCTTCTTTTCATGAACAGTCCACAGACCCCCACGGGGCACAATCAGTATTTATTGTCCCATGGGTCCAAGTCATTTGACCAAATCATAGATACATCAAGTTCTGGTACAAATTACCTGGTTTATGTTCTTGCTCTTAAAGCACTTCTCAGGAAATGTTCCCTGGGGAAATGGGACTATGAATAAAGGTAAAGCCACCATTTCCAAAACATTAGAATCTACTTTAGTGATCAGGTCTGGGTGGGGGTAAGGATGCCTTAGAGGAAGGCACAATGAAGGTAAGGCACGGTTATGTTTCAGTTAACTAAATTAAGAAACGACTTAGAAATGATTATGTTGCTTAGCAACAAGTTTGACTAAAGACTGTAAATGTGCTAAAAATTACTCATCACTATAATAATGGTGTTTTTCAGAGCTAGGGAATACAATTACCTAGTGTTTTTTAGTTTCAGTGCTAAATAAGGTACATTAAAAAAAAACACTTGGAGTTTTATCCTAAGACATGGATAATTCTAACCATACCAGAGTTCTGGCATTAAATTATTGGATTAGTAGTAACTGTGTTGATTGGATCATACTGGGAGGATAGTGGTTTTTTGCTCCAAAAATTGATATAATGCCTTTTAATATGTCATAAGTAATGCCTACCACCTACAACTGATACTTTGAGTCACTGAAGCTTAGGGAAATGCAGAACATGAGGAGGTTTGAGGTTTGATAGAGATTGAATTAAATTCAGTGAAAAGAAATTCAAGATCTATTGATGTGTCTGACAGATGTGGAATTTGGGCTTAAATTTCTGTGTTAAGCTTTGCTATACAAACATGGCCTATTCTATAACAAAGTCAATCAGATCTTTCTAATATATATATTTTTGCCCTCAATTCAGTTAGTCAGTATGTTACAGCACTCTCACAGACACAGTGGGGAAGGTACAAACAGTGACTTCGTTTTTTCCTTTTGTAAGACAAGGTCTGGAACCATGTAGGACAGATCCCTCTGTAATCAATTAATCATTTCACTGGCAGAAAACAGGTCCTGTCTCCAGATAAGTTTGTCCCCACAAACTTTCCTAATAATCTCCTAAACCATTGTTAAACCCCAAGACCTTTCTGTCTCTAAGCCAAAGACAGATTCATTTTAGCATTCTCCCATAATACCTCCCTATCAGGTTTCTTACTGCTTCCTTGGGACCCTGCTCCTTTAAATTCTCCCATTCCCCCAAAGCAAAGCATGAAGTGGGTCTTTTCAGTTAGGCAGATCCATGTGGAGGGCACTGGCAGAAACAATCAAGTTTTAGTATATTTTGGTCCTGATTCTGGATCCTAACTCATATGTCCTTTTTAAAGCCACCTAAAGGCCTTGCCTACTTGGTCAGCCAGTAATTCATTTACTAATAAAACTCCATAGTTCTGTTTAAGTTTCCCCATAGACCTCCCAACCACACAGCATCTCATCCCCATCTTGACATGTACCATTTCAAACACTAACAGCTTCATGCCTTTCACACACAAGTTTTAAGAGTTGGTTTTTGTCATCATTCCTAACATTTTATAGGGAGACGTGAGGGATCTCGCTGGAGGGAGAGCTCCCCACTCACTGCTACAGAGGAGAGGCACAGTCGAAGCTAACAGGCATCGGTCCTTTATTTTGTTTTTTGTTTTTTATGTTGAGATCAACTCGGGGGGAAAAGTGTCACTGATGGTTGTATACATGTTTTATTCTTAGCCTTTTGCTTTTCTGTATATGGTTTTTTTGCATTCATTTCTCAAGTTCACTTCAGTATTCATTTATTTTCTTTGTTTTGTATGTATGACTCAATTTTGACATGACTATTTTTGTACAAACAGCTTTTGAAATCCTGTCACGCAGTGTCCCAAACTCAAGGTAGGCCTGAAATTCTGATCAGCGAGTCGTTGCTTTCCTTCTCAACCACGTCAGCATTCTCGGGGTAGATTCCATTTATGATTTGCATCCTGGAATCCTGGTCAGAAACGAATTATTATTTCAAGGGTTTGGATATCAAAGCTTGATTCTTTCATGCTTGGATTTCTAATGTAATATTCAAACTGAAATGCCCCAAATCTTTAGAGAATTATTTCTGATGGAGTTTTAGCAGTATTTCCTATCACAGACTGGGAAACTTGAGTCATGGTAATGAAGACATACCCAGGCAGCAAGAACCATTATCATTTGGACCAACCACAACTCAGCCTGGCCATGGACTCAGATGTTTCACAAACACTACAATGACTGGAGTTAATTTTTAAAGCGCCCCACTAAAAGTTCATCGGTGGTTTTAATGACAGAGCTATGGTCTGTGTGCAGGAACATTATATGATGGCATTCTGCAATGGCTCTTGTCATGCTTTCTGCTAGATCCAGTCTGCCAAAGACCTTAATCACCCTTCATAAGTAAGGTGACCAAATAATTGATTGTTTGAGCCAGGATAGTTTTGAGAATAAAAGAGGGGTGCTGTTCATAATTGCCAGCACTATAGAAATAAGCTGGGATTGTCCCAGGCAAATGGGAATAAATGGTCACCCTGCTCATATGAGAACTTTGCTCTTGGAATAATCTTTTAATGCCATATGGTTCTTCCTTCTCAACTGTGTTCAATTTGTCTTTAAATGCTAAAGGGGGAGGAGCGTAGGAAATCCTTTATTACTATTTACTAATATAAAATATATTTAATTTTTAGGACTGATAATGTCTCTATCATCTTTTATGAATACCATTTGTCATAGTTTCATGTTTGTATATTTTTCTCCATTTCTTCATTTCTCTATTAGAGTATTATTATACTGTAAGCATAAAAAATATCTGGGCAGAGGAAACCATCCATCCCAAATGTAACCAGAAAGATATAATTCCTTGGTGTTGTTATAGTCATCCTCACCAAAATGAAATTTTAATTTTTAACATAAAAATAAGAATAGAAAATCACTGTATGGCTCATGGGTTAAACTAATTTTATACAGGACTTTGTTTGGGACATTTACATACTCCTAATATGATCTGTAGAGTTGACCAAACCTCCTGCTGACTTTTTTTATTTGTAATATCTAAGTAGACATCAATAGTAACATCAAGAACTTCAAATATCCTCCTCGGAGTTCTATCTTTATATATCCATGATTCTATTCTTAAAAGTCTTTTGTTTCAAAGTGGCGTGTCACTAAAAGAGAAGAGGGGAACTTTAATCCTCCAAAAGATTCATGGATGGAAATGGACCAATTGTTTTTCCTTGTATTGCCAATCAATTATTTGTCACCAGAACCTTGCCTCCATCTGACTTCTTTCTACCTCCCAAATCAGCTGGTTCTCTTAGTGACAGTCTTAATTCATGAGATTGAGCTCACCATGGCTTACTTCCTGGGGTAACTGGTAAAAAATTAATTATCCCAGAGAAATAAGGGTTGTAGGGATAGATTTTGGACAATAGAATTCCAAGGACCCTACATACTCCTGGAACATTCTGTTTTCAGGATACTCCAGCCAAACCAATATCCTCCCACCTAAACTTCTCCATCAGTTAAATTCCAAGGGAAGGACGTTTAATTAAATTTCAGGCTATTTGTGAATAAATCATGCATAAGCAATACTTATTGTAAAAGTGATCGAATAATCCATGCACAGTCAAGGCAACATGTCAATCTGTAGAAACTAAAGCAAACAAACATTTGGACGCAACATAGTCTAAACAACAAGTGACTGGCTCAGCCTCTTTTCAAATGGTTTTCCTGGCACTGTGTAGACTAATTCTTCTCAAGCTTTAATGAATATAAAAATATCCTGGGGATCCTATTAAGATGCAGATGCCGACTCAGTAGGTCTGGGGTGGAATCCATGATTCTGCCTTCCTCAGGGGTTCTCAGGCGATGCTGACACTGATGGCTCATAGACCACTCACAGCATCAGATCTACAGAAGAGAGGCCAGGGCTGGTCTATGCCTTCGGGAGACGATTTCCACATGTAAGGCCATGTTTCTGATGTTACAGGCGAAGGAGATGCAGCAGATGGTGAAATTGGAAGCCGAGATGGACCGCAGACCAGCAACAGTTGTATGAAACTCCAGAACACAAACTGAGGCAGCAAAACCCACATCAAAAGCTCACCCCCAAACATCTAAACACAAAGTCCATGGAAGAAAGTCGTCTTTTGTGTTTGTCCCCTTCATGTATAGACAAGCTGTTACCCGAAACCACCGACTTATATACTTCTAGTTCACATATTGAATTTCCTTGGCCAACCAAAAGTAGCTACAAACCCCCCAAAATTACCATTCCAGTAAGGCAGAGTTTAAGCATTGACAATACAACTTAAACATGTTCGCTATCAAAATACCATCACAAGTAAGTGAGCCTGGTGTTAACAACTCTGCTTTGTGATGCATTAGGACATGTTTGAGCTGCAGCAAAAATAGTGCATTAGCAATTTAACTGCAACTGCATGCACTAGAGAGAAAAACAAAACTCTGTCGACAAATTCATCAGCAGAAGTGGTGATCGGCTAGACAAATAATTTTGCGGAATTTTTCTACATCTAAGTTACCTCATCAGTAAGTGCCATGTCTCTACCATGCCATAAGAAGCTAATTTCCTGTGAAAGTTGTGGAAATTATTAGAAAAATAGAGCAGTATACCTGTGCCAAAGCTCATCAGTGCTCAAAGGAAAACTCTGGTAGGCACATCTAAGAAAGTTTACACCTGACATTGCTTTCTAGGAATTGTTTCAGCCGATTCCAGCTCTTATAACTCACTATTCCACCTTCAAGATTGTGAAGTGGTATTGGCAAACGTTTGTAAATGTGACCATGTATAAAGTATTTATACTCCTAATTGACACTGTTATAGAGCAGATCATCTAAGTATTGCCACATGACAAGATTAGTAAACAGGACTACTAGAACTATGTTTGCATGATACACAAGCACCAGTTAAGACTTATCCATACAGACACAGTTAACCTACCGCCAAATCAATACTGGTTAAATAAATGTATGGCACAGAATATAATTTGACTCTCAAGACTTTTAGCATAACAAAAAGTCTATATATATGTGTATATGAATTATGTGGGCATTCTTGATACTTTAACTTCTAGTTTCAGAAAAAAAATACATAACTAATTTAATTTTACACAAAAATATTTATGCAGATTTTCAGAATTTCATATCAGGAAATAACCTTTTTATGTCTGTTAAAATATCCAAACAATTTGCTACAGTGTTAATCCGCATGGTCTTTCAGCCCGCTGTAGTGGTGTTGCAGACAGCGCATGAAAAGTGTTCCCCTGGGAATTGAGCCGGCTGGCTGCTAAAGCTGAGAGGAGAGCAAGGAAAGCCGGTAGTCTCAAACCAATCAGATTACTGATTCTGGGACACCAAACACCAACCGAATTGTTGTATATGCTTGTACAAACTGATTCTGTGTTCCTCTGAACAAAGCAGAGAAAAGTATGTCCTCATCAATAATGAAATTAAACTTCCAACTTCTCTAATAAAAAGTTAAAACACCTAATCACCTGTCAGAGTATTTCCTCCCAAGGATGCTTTCCAGTCACCTTTTTGCTTTTTTCATAAGTAATAGAGATCATCACTTCATCGCTTTAGCATGATCGCTAAATCATGCCCCCGAAACATTTTTCCTCCCAAATGATGCAAACCAGGCTAATTTGGTTGACTCACAAGTGTAAAAACCACTTGTTTTTCTTTTGCTCATACTGACAAGTTTGAATTGGCCTCTGTGAAATTTCTCTGGCTCCATCCAAATGTCCTTCTCTGTAAGATAATGGAGTTAGACTAAATATCTTTCAGCACCAGCATCCCATGAAAAATTATGGTTATTAAAATAGCACCACAGTTAAATTGCCAATCTATTTTTTTAATCCTCACTGGAGGATATTTTTTCCATTTATTTTTATAGAGAGTGGGAGGAAAAGATGGAGGGAGGGAGGGAGGGAGGGAAGGGGGTGATGGGAGGGAAGAAGAGAGAGAGAGAAACATTGATGTGAGAGAGACGCATCTGTTGGTTGCCTCCCAAACGGCTTGAGCCTGCAACCCAGGTACGCATGACCTTGACCGGGAAAAGAACCCAAAGTTCTTCAGTGCTTGGGTCGATGCTTTAACCACCAAGTCACACCAGCCAGGGCATGGATTGCTAATCTTCAAAGGTTCCAAATGTCTCCTCCTCAGATCCAATGGCTCTTCCTGGAGCTCAGGTGAGCTCATGTATCTGTGGAGCACCTGGCTGAATCTATCACTCTTTTCTTTGCTTCTGAGAGCTACTCGTTGTTTTCCCATTTTTCTGATTATTTCTTCTCTGGCTTTTCATCCTCCTGTACTACCATAAATACTTCTATTTCAGTGTTCTATCCAGAGCCAATTTTTTCTTTATCCCAGATTACTTTTAGTATTTAGACATCTTATCTCCCCCAAAAGAAGCCATTATAATAGGATTAAGATATACAACACATAGTTGTATTTTATTTTCTATTACAACTTTATATGATACACAAATCCTGCATTCCCCTTTATTAAGAAGGAAAAATATCTTGCCAATTAAAAATAACCCAGTCTCTTCCAGCTTAAGAAGAACAAATCTTTATTCGTGTTAGCATTCTTTCGAAGCAGCCTGACTATCGCAATGGCCAAAAGATACTGAATGATGTGTACCATCAACATGAAGTGTGATCATGAAGAGTGATGAGGGAAGTTCCTATATTATTTTAGTGTTGAGGTGGTCTGATGGATGCCTCCTCCCAACCCCTCAATAGCTTCTCCATCACTTCTGTAAGTCTATCAGAAGACCACGTGTTTCTACCTTTCATTTATGCTTGGCATTTAACAGAATCCCAAGCACAAACTTTAATAATTTCATCTTTAATGTCATAATAACTTCTGCGTAGTGCCTCTGGGATGAATTTTTATGAGCCACCGTCTTTAATATTTCATAAAAAGCGTTCTGCTTCATAGGTTAGAATAATGAAAAAATATTAAGGGAGGGTGCCAGGGGATGGTTAAAAATAGTAACATCATTGCTTTTATGTTAAAAGAAAAAAATAAGTGGCTGCACCTATCTATAAATGATGCTACTTACTCACATTACTTTCTAGGAAATTTGGGACAAGAAATAGTCCCCACGCTACTTCATCCTGGAAAATTTTGAGACCCCCCCCCCTTAAAGTTTCCGCAAAGATTAAATCTTGAAAAAAATTGTCCAAAGGAGGTAAGTTTAATATTTTACACCTAATCATTCACACCATGACCCAATAGCTGTAGGGGAATCAGATGGTCCTAAAACATAGTACACACACACCCTCCTAGCACAGACCCTGAGTGTTAAATTTTACATGTATATAGCATTTAAAAATTGCTCTCATTTTATCTTCATGTTACAGGCAAGTTGAGAACCTCATCACCATTATACAGGTGTAAAACTTGTTGAGTCCAGGGTCACAAAGCCCCACAGCAGACGATTCAAGGATAGGACCCATTTATGCTCTAGTTTCCAAATGTCTCCTCCACAAAAGCACCGCCCTATGACACAGATCATCATATTTTATACCTAAAAACCATGATCACAATACCAGCTGACATTTTACCATTACAGTTAACAGAGCACTATCACAGACACGATGTCATTTACTTATCATGGCAACCTGTTAGTGTGGGTTTTATCATTGCTTCTTCGAATGAGGAAGTGATTGAGTGAATCCCACAGCACATAGCACAGTAAGGAGCACATAATAAGCTTTTTGCTTTGGGTGCTATTATTAATTAAGTTGTGCATACCACCCCCTGAGGTGTGTTGAGGAAAATGCAAAGGGATATTGTCCCTGCCCTAGAAGGATTTATTTGTCAATGACACATTGGAACTAGTACATCCAACACGTTCCTAACATTAATTAGATTTTATTTAAATAATACCAATCAAAATGGAGTTTAGCAGCATAATAATATCTAAACAGGACTTTGCTTTCAAAAGTCTAGTCTAGGAATTAGCAAATTATGGCCCACTGGCCAAATCAGACCTGCCACCTGTATTTGTATAGCCCAGGTGGCGAGAATAGTTTCGTATTTCTAAGCAGTTGGGGGAAAATGGAAAGAAAACTTTATTGACTCATAAAATGTAAACTCCAGTGTCTATAAAGATGTTTTGGGACTAGGCCACACCCATCCATTTACATCTGACCTATGGCTGCTTTCATGTGACAACAGTAGGGTTAAACCAGGCCGAGACTGTCCAATCCACGAAGTCAGAAGTATTGACCATCTTGCCCTTTGCAGAGGAATTTGCTGGCCCTCGGTGTCACCCACTGAGTAAACAGAAGGGAAGGGAATGGATAGGCCCCAAGTCCAGGAGCCAGGTGGTGAGAACCCAGCTGTCCCGCTTCGGGAGAGAAGCAATAAAGGGCCCTCCAGGACACAGGCTTTGAGGGGCTCCCGGCAGCGGCAGAACCTCCGATGGGAAGACTGCCTGACTGTTACAGCCTTTCTTAGGAGTAAGGTGCTGCCTTGGAGCCCAGCCCATGCTGCTGGGACAGGAACAGCTGCAGGGGCCTCTACAACTGGGGGTGGGAGGCTCCCCACTCCCCAGGCCCTCACAGTGGCATTGAATAGTCCGAAAGCAGGGAAAGAAGTGACGCTGGACATCTCAATGTGTGTCCTACAAAGAGCAGACTAGTACTCTATTCGGAAGGTGACTCCAGGCAACATAGAGAGGGATTCGGAGGATAGAGCAATAAAGGTGTACTTATGGGGCGATGTTACTGCCATGGACAACTGGGGCTCAGCTCTCACCTCTGGATTGTCCCTGGGTGAGATCAAAGGGTATTTTTTTGTTTGTTTGTTTGTTAATCCTCACCTAGGGGTATTTTTTTCCATTGATTTCTAGAGATAGTGGAAGGGAGGGGGAGAGACACACACAGAGAGAAACATTAATGTGAGAGAGATACATTGAATAACCATGTGCTATTCAGCTAACTCTTCAATGTCAGGCAACAAGATGAGTCTGGATATTTGCTTAATGCATTAGTCAATCAGAAAAAAAGTATTAATTGCATGGCCGGCATGGCTCAGTGATTGAGCATCGACCTATGAACCAGGAGGTCATGGTTTGATTCCTGGTCAGGGCACATGCCTGAGTTGTGGACTTGATCCCCAGTAGGGGGTGTGCAGAAGGCAGCTAATCAATGATTTTCTCTCATCATTTATGGTTCTCTCTCTCTCTCCCTCTCCCTTCCTCCCTGAAACCAATAAAAAAAAGTATATTTTAAAAAAAGCAATGAAGAT
>NW_006286587.1:6238372-6249280 GCF_000327345.1 Myotis davidii
CACCCTTCAGTCCACAGACTGACATTCTATCCACAGAGCCAAACTGGCTAGGGCAGCCGTGGGCAAACTACGGCCCGCGGGCCGGATCCGGCCGGTTTGAAATGAATAAAACTATTGGAAAAAAAAAAGACCGTACCCTTTTATGTAATGATGTTTACTTTGAATTTATTTTAGTTCACACAAACACTCCATCCATGCTTTTGTTCCGGCCCTCCGGTCCAGTTTAAGAACCCATTGTGGGCCTCAAGTCAAAAAGTTTGCCCACCCCTGCATTAGTCAATCAGAATAAAAAGTATTAATTGGCTGGCCGGCATGGCTCATTGATGAGCATCGACCTATGAATCAGGAGGTCTGGTTTGATTCCTGGTCAGGGCACATGCCTGAGTTGTGGACTTGATCCCCAGTAGGGGGTGTGCAGAAGGCAGCTAATCAATGATTTTTCTCTCATCATTGATCTCTCTATCTCCCCATTTCCTCCCTCCCTCTGAAATCAATAAAAAATATATTTAAAAAAATAAATATCAATTAGTATTTGCCCCCTTTTTTCTCTTTCACTGCTTATCTTCTGGTCTGGAAGCTATACAATGAGAAATGTAGACAACATCAATAAAAGTCATGAATAATTTATAAGTGGCTCTTGAGTGATCGAAGTTGATCACCAAAACCAGTGAGAGCTAACCAGTTCTGGATCTTCATTTCCCATCTCATATATTTTATTTAATAGGACAGAAAACAGCATATACAGATGCCATAATCTGTGCTATATTTTAATAACAACAAAAACTCTGGAGACATGGCTGAGTGGCATCTTTTTGTGTTTTGTTTTGTTTGGTTGGTTGGTTGGTTGACTTAAAAAAGTAAAAGAATGGTAGTGTTTCCAGTGGAAATGGAATCCAGGCAGCCTTCCAGATTTCAAACAGTTTATAATGGAAGAAACAGCCCATAAGTGGGTCATGAACAATCTTGCCCATTAATCATCCCAGGTCCGGTGCATGTGTGTGCCAGGTGCCAAGAATGCCACGGGACTGTTTCAAGGACAAGATGCTTTTCTAAATTTACTTCTCAATGTGAAATTCCAATATTTGGGATCACTGAAATTTGCATTTCTATGAGAAAGTGGACACTGCACTAAGGGGCAGGGCACAGATGCTCAGCCTTGAAGTAGCAAGAAGGATCCTTCATAATCAGACTCAAAAATTTGTGTGTCCAGCAATTCCTCCTCACCAACCTTCACTTAACACTGCCATTAGATACATAATAGGTACAGCAAACTTTAGTCATTCAAAACAGAATTCCTGCGTTTTTACCTGCTCCTTCATATTTCAGTTACTAATGGTATTTACCATCTCTCCGGCCTAAGGTGAAAATTCTAGAATAACCTTTCATTACTTTTTCTCTCATCCCCTGGGTCTAATCTATAAGTAAGTATTATAGGCTCTTCCTCTCTTACTGGAATGGAACCACTTCCAAACCGCTGCTGAGATAATCCCCATGGTTGTGGCCACTGTCATGTCTCACTTTGACAATTGTAATACGCTCCTGCTTTCATTTCCATCTACTCTTGAGCCACTACGACCCTTTCTCCACACAGTAGCACAGTGACTCTCTTTAAGTATAAATTGTATCAGGTAACTAATCTGCTTAAAATCCTCGAATGCTTCCTTTAAAGTAAAATAAAAGCCAAAATCCTTTCCTGAGTGTGAAGTGTCACATGGTCTGGCCCCTACTATTTCAGTTATCTATTGTTGCATAACAATCCCCAAACTTAGTGCTTATAGCAACAGCAATTTATTATTTCTCATGATATTCAGAGGAAGAACAGCTGACAAGTTTCACTGCTCCGTTTGGTATTGGCTAATGTCAACCCAAATGGGGCTGAAATGTCCAACATGGCTTTACTCACATGTCTGGTAGCTCAACTGGGATGGCTGCCTGGGCTTCTCCCTCTCTACCTGGTCTCTGGGCATTTTTAAAAAATACATTATTTATTGATTTCAGAGAGGAAGGGAGAGGGAGAGATAGAAACATCAATGATGAGAAAGAACCATAGATTGGCTGCCTCCTGCATGCCCCCTAGAAACCCAGGCATGTGACCTGACTGGTAATCAAATCATGACCTCTTGGTTCATAGGTCAATGCTCACCACTGAGCCATGGTGGCCGAGCTAGTCTCTGGGCATTTAATGATCAATTTCAAGCTTATTTTCCTGGCAGCTGAATCTCAAGAAGAAAGCAAGGGAAGCTGCCAGTATTCTTAAAGCTTAAGTCAAACTTATTCATTATTTCACCTATTCTGTTGTCAAAGCAAGTCACAAAGCCAGCCCAGACTCAGAGAGAGGGAACATAGACCTGTCTCTTTCTATCTCTCACCTTTATATATAATCTTATGTAGATACAGATATTGATATATAGATAGATATAGATATAGATTAGATATATAGAGATAGAGATAGAGATAGAGATAGAGATAGAGATAGAGATAGAGATAGAGATATTGATTTCAGAGAGGAAGGAAGTGGGGGGAGAGAGAAAGAGAGAGAGAGAGAGAGAGAGAGAGGAAAACATCAATGATTATAAAGAATTGATCCACTACCTCCTACATATCCTCTACTGGGGATCAAATCTGAAACCCAGGCATGTGTCCTCACCAGGAATCCAACCGTGACCTCCTGGTTTATAGGTCGATGTTCAACCACCAAGCCACTGCAACCTGGCTGGACCTGCCTTGCGATTGAAGGAGTGACATAAATGTACAAGAATGGGAGGAAATTTTGGCAACCTAGTCTCTCAAATATAATTTCATGCCTCTCTGTACAAGCCACACTAGGCATCTTTGTCTTTCTAACAGATTCTGAGACAGAGACTTCTGGCATTTCTCCCAATATCCTTCCCTCCATCTTCTTCTAGAATAGAACTTCTGAATTTCAGCAAGGTTCATGGCATCTCAGAGGAAATACTACATTTCCCAGGTTTCCTTGAAGCACAGTGTAATCATGCAACTATGTTCTGGGCAATGGAATGTCAGGGGAAGTGTCCCGTAGATGCTTTAGAGGACTTTTAAAAGACAACAGTTGTCACCCTGGCTGGTTTGGCTCAGTGGATGGAGAGTTGGCCCTCAGACTAAAAGGTCCTGGGTTCAACTCCGGTCAGGGGCATGTGCATTGATTGTGGGCTCAAAGCATGTGTTGCGGGGGAGGGTCTAATTGATGTGTCTCTCTCACATCAATGCTTCTCTCTCTCTGTCTCTTCCCCTCCCTACCCCACCTCTATCTCTAAAAAAAATAAAAAATAAATAAAAAAAAAAGACAGCAATTGTCTCTTTGACCCACCTCTTCCTGTGCATTTTGCTCTTTCCTGCTAGTTGGACCATGAAGGGTCATTGAGAATGAAGGCCTTTCCATGTGGAGAAGTCTGAGTCTCTGAGACCAGGGAATAGCCTACCAGTCCTGGAGCCATGACCCCTGGACTTTCCTTTGAGAGAAATACACTGCTGTCTCCGTCAGCCACAGTTGTGTTGGGTTTTCCATCTCTCACAGCCAAACTTAATTCTTACTGATGAGCATTTCCAGAAGAGGGAGCAAGAGCAAAAGGCCTGTGGCAGGAGAATGTCCAGAATGGGAGGTAAGTGAGGGGGTGAAGGTGACCATAGTGGAGGTAATAGTGGACACATCATATAGATCCTTATGGGTTTGGCTTTTTCATCTGAATTAAATGGCTACTTCAGAGTTTTGAAGAGTGAGTGACATGGTCATACCTATACTATGGAATCACTCTTGATACCATAAAGAAAGGCCAAGGCAGAAACAGGAGACTAAGTAGGAGATTTGTTTGTTTGTTTGTTTATCTAGATGAGAGGTAATGGTGGCATAGACAGAGAGATAGCAATAACCATGATGAGAAATGGTCAGGTCAGGAGTCTGGTTTAAAGGGAGAGATGGCAGCATTGGCTGATGAATTGGATGTGGGGTAGAAGGGAACTGGAGAAGTCACTGGTGGTTTAGAAACTTTTGGTCTGAACAACTGGAGTTGCTGCTAATTGTAATGGGGAAGGTTGAGAGGGACAGGGTTTTAGCGAGAGGGGACAGAGGAAAAAATTAGAATTTTTGGGTTTGGGACATTGTATTAGGGTTCTCCAGAGAAACAGAACCAATAGAGTGCGTATACATAGAGAGAGAGATTTATTTTAAGGAATTGACTCACATGATATTGTCAGGGCGTGCCAGCAGGCTGGAGATCCAAGGAAGAGCTGATCCTGTAGCTCGAGGCTGAAGACATTCAGGAGGCAGAATCCCCTCCTTCTCAGGGAAGAAAGCTTAGTCTCTTTTCTCTGATGGCCTTCAAGTGATTGGATAAGGCCCACCCACATTATGAAGGGTAATCCGCTTTATTCAAAATCTACTGATTTATATATTGCTCACATCTAAATAAAAAATACCTCACAACATTTAATTTGATGTTTGACCAAACATCTGGGCACCATATCCTTGCCAAGTAGACACATAAAATTAACTATCATGGACATGTCCAGCTTGAAATGCCTTTATATACATACTAGAGGCCCGGTGCATGAAATGTGCATGGGGGGTGGGGAGGGTCCCTCAGCCTGGCCTGCACCCTCTCCAATCCGGGACCACTTGGGGGCTGTCTGACTGCTGGTTTAGGCCGCATCCTGCAGGGGTCTAAACCGGCAGTCGGACATCCCTCTCGCAATCCAGGACCGCTGGCTCCTAAATGCTTGCCTGCCTGATTGTCCCTAACTGCCTCTGCTTTCCGGCCTGATCGCCCCCTAACTGGTCCCCTGCCAGCCTGGTCGCCCCCTAACTGTCCGGAAGGAAGTTGGATGTCCGGAAGATGTCCAGTTGACCCAGTCTAATTAGCATATTACCCTTTTATTAGTATAGATTTCAGTGGAGATGTTGACTAGGCAGTTGATTTACTTGTGGTGAACCTTTGAGATCATCAACATATACATTTCATTTAAAGAAACAAAACTGACTAATATAACCAACTGACTTTGGAAAGAGAAGAGAAGAGGTTTGAGGACTGGGCATTCCAACTTAAAATTTAGGACATTTGAGGAGGAATCATCAAAGGGAACTGTGAAACAGTCAGTGATCCATGAGTCACCAGGAAGTGCAGTATTCTGAAAGTGCTTAAGAATGTGTCAAATTCTGCTGATAGGTTATGTAAGACCAAAGGATTTGCCATGGAATTTGGCAACTTGGAAATTATGAAAAACCTCATGTGTCTGTTAGGGTTCAAACAGAACAGAAAGAAACATATGTTAGGCAGAAGGAGACATATCTTAAGAGATTTGTTGTGAGGAATTGGCTTCTGCAAGGGTCGGGGTCAGCTAGGTTGTCTGAATTTGAAAGGCTCCTGGGAAAGACAGGCTGTCACTCACAGGCAGGGCTGAAGCATGTTTCCACAGGCAGATTTTTTTTCTGTAGAGAAGCCTTAAAGCCTTCAGCTGATTGGATGAGGCCCTTCATCACCTAAAATGTCTCCCTTGCTTAAATTGATTCTGGACCGCAGTCATATCTACAAAACATCTCCACAGGAACACTTAAATTACTGTTGTATGTACTACCTTCGCCTAACCAAGTTGACTCATCAAAAGACTGTCATGCCCCAACAAGACCAGCTTGCATGGATTGTGGGAATAAAAATGAAGTGGATTCAAGAGAATGGGAAGAGAGAATGTGGAGATAATGAGTATAGAGAATTATTTCTAAGAGTCGTGCTAAGAAGGGAAGCAGAGTAATGGAACAGTGACTGGAAGGAAATTGGACCATGGATTAAATGGCTGACATAGGATGCCAGATGAGACCATTAGTGGAGAGGAGCTTGATGAGTTAGAGGCTACGGTGTTAGAGAGTCATCTCCATGGATACAGAAACCACCATGAATAAGTAGGAATGACAGAGAGTGAGAGTGAATCAGTAGCTAACATATTCAGAGATGAGACATGCTCCAGGTTTGGGATTCAGCAACAGTGCATGGTAATATTAAGAGGAGGAGTGGAGTTACAATCTGGTGACATCAAATTCAAAGCTGGGGCAGTAGGGGCCTTAGGGAGGGTACAGAAGTGAATAGTCTAGAAATAGCAATGAGAAGCAAAGAGGACACACACCAGACTTCAGACCCAGTGTCAGGATTTTGGAAGATAACAGCTACTTCTTTTTTTTTTTTTAATATATTTTTTTGATTTTTTACAGAGAGGAAGGGAGAGGGATAGAGAGTTAGAAACATCGATGAGAGAGAGACATCGATCAGCTGCCTCCTGCACATCCCCTACTGGGGATGTGCCCGCAACCCAGGTACATGCCCTTCACCGGAATCGAACCTGGGACCTTTCAGTCCCCAGGCCGACGCTCTATCCACTGAGCCAAACCGGTTTCGGCGCAACAGCTACTTCTTGAGAGTCTGCACAGAAAGTAGTGTCTTCATATGAGATCCAGATCAGAGTTAGAGCAAACAGGTGAGGGGAATTTTCAGGGAAGATGAGGGTTTAAGGAAATTTGCTGATGACTGATCCTGAGTTTCAGAAGATGGGAGGGATGGGAGATGATGTCAGTAAGGGATTTTTCAGAGCTATATTAGGAGGACCTGGGGGCGGGGCCCTGGAGTGCCTGGCATAGGCAGGGGTAAAGGGCACATGAGGATTGTCTCCATAGTTTCCAGGGGCGTGCTGGTGGTGAAGCTGTGAGTGTTGAGGAATAGGAAAGGGAGGCTGAGTCTTGCCAAGAGGGCAACATGTTCTCAGGCCCTGTTTTTATTTTTACTGGTGGGGATGTAAAAACTGGAAGCAGGAAAGATGTATCCCAGCACCTCATCCCTCCAGGCCTCAGTTTCCTCCTTGGAACAAGAATTGGACTGGACAAATTCTCCTCTGTGGCTCTTTCCAGCTATGTCACTCTGTAATTCTAAATCAGTCTTTAAAATTAGCTCCATAACTTTGGTTTGGCCTAAAGGCCTTTGATTCTCAGAACATTAACTTTTTGCAACACTTTGGCCTTTTGTCCAAAGCACATTTTTTAGAAAAATATACTTTATTGATTTTTTACAGAGAGGAAGAGAGAGGGATAGAGAGTTAGAAACATCTATAAGAGAGACACATCGATCAGTTGCTTCCTGCACACTTCCCACTGGGGATGTGCCTGCAACCAAGGTACATTTACCAGAATTGAACCTGGGACCTTTCAGTCCGCAGGCCGAGGCTCTATCCACTGAGCCAAACCAGTTAGGGCTCAAAAGCAAATTAAAACCCTTCTTGACCTCTTCCCATGACAGGACTGAAAGAGACAAATACACTACATTCGTTCTACACCAGGCTCCGCTAAGAACAAGAGGGCAAGCTTAGGCACCAAAAAAGTGGTTACTTTCCTGCTTTAAGTATTTATAAAGCTACATAAAACTTCTAAACTCTATTTTATTCAGACCTCAGAAAGCAGTGTCCAGGAAATTAAAAGCCCCTTACTGCCCTTTCCCTGATACTTCAAAAAATTCTGACTCTTTTAAAAAGTCATCCTAGAGCCCTACCTGGCAGCTCAGTTGGTTTGAGCATCGTCCTTATATACCAAGGTTGTGGGTTTGATCCCCAATCAAGGTACATATATAAGAATCAACCAATGAATGCATAAATAAGTGGAACAACAAATCTCTCTCTCTTTTCCTCTATCTCTCAAATCAATAAATAAAAAAGAAGATTGAAATCTTTGTTCTACTGAAATTAGGCCAGACAATAAATAATATAAATGAATGCATTTTGCAGTACTATATTGGGTTGATTCTATGCCACCTAAGGTGTTTGTTGTTGGTGGTGGTGTTTTTTTTTTTTTTTCACTTTAATACCCTGAAGTCAGAATGAGTCTTAATAAATGACATACCATAGCTTAATTGGCAGCAATTTTTCCTTTCTTAGTAATACATAAAATAATGGTGTGTCTCAATTATGCAACACCTTAGATTTGATGAAATACAGAAGGTTAAAAAGTTATATGTTATAAGGGAAAGAACCAAGCTAGGAAGAAGGATGGAGAGTATAGCTGTGGGGACAGAGAGGATAGCACTGGAAAGAGGATGTCCTGAGAAAACCTCATTGATAAAGTGATATTTGAAGACATACTGGATGGAGGTGAGTGATGGAGTCATGGGGATGTGGATGGAGAGAGAAGGCATTCCCAGTAGAAGAAATGGCAAGGATCGAGGTGTAAAGATAGAAAAATGCCTAGTGTCTTATCGATCTATTTAGAACAGTATCTAATAAATAGCCATAAATGTTTGTTTATATAATGTACCTCAACCACCAATAATGTATGAATTCTTGTAAAACATTATGAATGCAAAGTAATTTAATTTCATGCACATGGTGGACAATAGAGACTCCTGGAAAGTAACAAAGTCTATCAGAAAACCTTACTGTGTATCTGCGATGTTCCAGACCTTCTGATAGGCGCTGGGGAGATGTATAAATTTAATACAGAGTTGTCCTTAAACTAGCAGGGAAAACAGAAAATTAACCACGGTATAATGTTATAAACATATAGCTGGAGATGTGTGAACTGTATTATTATAGCCACATAAAAAGGAGCAATATCTGTTCTCAGGTCTATTTCCAATTTCATCTTCCTGGAAGGAAGAAATGTGCAACCTTTAGCAGCACTTGGGTTAACTACTAGGCTGTGAGAAGTACATCTACCATATAGTTTTCAGATCCAGAGACTATATTTTAATCATTCCCACCACAAAAAAAAAGAAATTATAATTATGTGGCATAATAGAGGTGCTAACTATCACTACAATGGCAATCATGCTACAATATATAAATATATCAAATCAACATCTTATACATCTTAAATTTACATAATGTTACATGTCAAATATATTACAAAAATACATAAAAATAATAAAATGTGTCTACCAGAATAGTTAAACTTATAATTGTGGTTTGCATTATATTTCTATTGGACAGTGCTGCTGTTGAGATTTCTACAAAAGCAGACCATTCTTTTGGCATTGTTATTCTCAAACTGTGATTCCCTCTGACCAGAAGCATCAGCATTATTGGGGTTTGTTAGATGTGCAATTGCTAGGCCCCTCCCCAAACCCTACAGAATCAGGACCTCTGAGTGGGGCCCTGCCATCTGTCTCTTAACAAGACCTCCAGGCTTTTTATTCAGTGGCTGCCGTGGCCTGACACAGAGCTAGAAGCACACTTATTCATGCTTCTAAAACAGGTAGCCTGGGAACACAATAATTGGAGGTAGAGAAATCACCTTTCTCTGAGGATCAGGTTTACTAAATTGCTAAGTGATTTAAAATGTTAATTTTCATGTATAAAATGTTTTTTTTAAATAGGTTTAAATATTGAAGGAAGATTAAGCTGCTGTGCCCTGAAATGTGGGGCAGGTTGGAAGGGAAGTGAGATAATAAGTAGTTTCCCATTATGGTTTAAAAGGAAAGATTGAGGAGCTTGACCTTATAAGTTAACATGTCTTAAATTTTATTCTAAATGTTTGATTCTAAGTCTGCACCACACCCTATGTGGTAGGCATTATTATTAACTTCATTTTACAGATAAGGAAACTGAGCCAGCAAGGTTGTTAGCTGGTCAAGGCCACACCTGCTGAAGCCGGACTGAATCAGTCCACAGGGCCCAGAGGCCTTAACCTTTGTACCACTCTCTTGCATACCTCTCAGGTGGTATCTGAGCTCATCTGTAAAAGTGGGTATTTCTCCATTAGTTATTCCTGGTCGCTGTTAGAATCACATATGGACTCCAAAAATGTACTGCTGCCTGGGCTGCACCAACTGGAGATTCTAATGTCATTGGTGTGAAGTGGGTCCAGGTGTGATAAGAGGTCCCTTAGGACCTCGGATACAACTTCCATTTGACAGGCGATGATGAGGAGGCTGGGAAACCACACAGTGCATCAAGGTGGCAGTGGCTAAGGTTAGGCTCTCTAAAGTAGGCCAGGGCTTCTCCAAGGTAGAGGCACACCCCAGGAGAACCATTTTAAATGCAGATTCTGATTCAGTAGGGCTGCGTGTGCCCTCAGGTTCTGTAGGATCCGAGAGAAGGTGTGCTCCTGTCCAAGGACCACACTTGGTCTAGATGCCCTGGCCCATGGGACGCTGTCTTGGCTCCCTAGAGAGTGGTGACTTTCGCAGCTGTGGAATGAGTGTGGGAAGGGGTTGGGGTGCTTGGCCCAGGTGCAAAAATTGGGTTTCCGGATATCCCTGAGCGTCCTCCCAGGCCCAGCCCAGGGTGCATGCCTGGAGCAGAGTAGGAGTTCAGTTGCTGAGAAAACTTCAGGGGCTGAAAGAAAAGAAAAACCTCACAATTATGACCCAGATGCAGGATCCCCAGTGACCCCACCTTCTCCAGTCAGCTGTCCTCTCATCCAAGCCCAACCTCGTGCTGTCCCTGGGCTCCTCTCCCCCTCCCACTCCCGCCTGAGGTGCCAGGACGGGGACAAGCTACTAAGCCCTCCCCAGGACCTCCTGGCTTTCTTGGCCACGCTGGAGGGTCGCATGGCAAGATGCAAGCATTTCAATGTGCGTTTTCCACCCACTTTTCTACAACATCCTTCACTGCCTTTGGGGCTCTCAACTCCAGTCCCGCTGACTTCCTCATGTTCCCCGCCCGCGAGAATCAGACCTTAGAGGCACCCAGAATGGAGGCTTTTTGCTCTCTGCACTGCGGCTTCCACTCTTCCCTCCACCCCCGCCCAGGGCTCTTCCCCGGCACGTGGGGGCCGCGCTCTGTCCTCTCCGCCTCCCCGGGAAAGGCTGCCCACAGCGCCGCAGCCCCGGGGAGAGCAGGCGGTGCCCGGCCGGGAGCCCGGGGACCCGCAGCCCGCAGCCCCGCGTTCTCCGGGGCCGGGATGGGGACGCCGCGCGGTGC
>NW_006286587.1:6249490-6263783 GCF_000327345.1 Myotis davidii
GATGATCCAGCAGCTGGCCCACAGTGCCCGCCGGAGGCGTCCCCCATCTGTGCTCCTCCACCAAGGCCCCCGGGAATGCGGCGCGGTGGCAGCCAGCGAGGCCCCCGACCTCCGGGGGGCAGGGGGCGGGCGGTGCATCGCTCCCAGTGGCTTTGGTCACCCGGCTCCAAGGCCTGTCTGACTTGGCTTGCTGAGTCCAGAGGCTGTGGGCGAGGCGGTGGCCACAACCTCTACAGACCCAGCTGTTTTGCTGACAACTGAAAGAATAGGGGGAAAAATAACAAAACAAACAAACAAAAACAAAAGAGAACGGCCCCGGGAGAATTGGAAACACAAAGAACCTCCTGGGGAAGAAATAGGTTTGGACCTCGAGGCCGCACGCGGATGCCACCAGGGCTGCTGAGCTAGGCGCAGCTCGCCGGACAAACCTGGGGAGGCAGGGATCTGGGGCTCTCACAGGCGTGGGCAAGGCTGAGGCACCCGCGCATTTGCTTTTGAATTAAAGATGACCATGGAGTGGCCAAGGAAGAATCTGGATGTCGTGCTTTCATTTCCTTATTTTGAGACTTAGTGTTCGTTTTATTTTGAAGAGAATATCAGGAAGGTCCACGGTGTTTCAGGTGTGGGGCTTCCCGGAGTCCTTATCCGGCCTAGTCCCTGGGAGAAGCGGGAAGAGGCGGGGACAGGCCACCCCGGGCAGCCGAGAGAGGCAACCTAAGGGGACTCCTAGGAGGGGGAGGTGGTGTGCAGCCTGGGCCTGGGTCACCGTCTGTGGATTTGGCGCTGAGAGATGGATCGTTTATTTGTCGCTGGAGACACCCATTAAGATAGATGATTGGGGTTTCCTTCCAGTTGCTTAACTTAGGGTACATAATGCCCTCCGCTCCGGTCCCCCAACCCCAGATTAAAAATCAAAACCAAACCCGAAACTCCGGTCCTGGGCCTCTTGCAGGCCAGACCGCGTCGGGTAGGTTTCGGTCCCCCTTCTTCCTGCCAGAGCTTCGCTGGGCAGAGGGGACCTTTACGAAGGGGCCCCGAGAGTCAGTCCACCTCCTCACCGCCGGTTCCCGGGTCCGAACCTGCCCAGATCCCGAGCTCCTGCCAACCCCGCCAGCGGGGGCCGCCTCTCCCGGCCGCGCGCACGGAGCCGCCGGCGCGCCCTGAGCCTCGGGTCTCAGCCTCACTTGAACCTATTCTCCTGGAAAAGCTCGCGCGGGTCCGGGAGGAGTTGTCCACGGACCCACTGGTGGCCAGGATCCCCGCGAGGCCCTGGGCCTGCAGCGCAGCATCCTCCCGACTTTGGTCCTGGAAACTTTCCGTGTGGATACAGCACTGGCGGTTTAAACATGAAAAAGAGAGAGGGAAGGAGAGAAGCGATAGCGATGCCTCTGTAACCGGTCTCCTCCCTCTCCCTTGTTTAGCACCCTACACCCCCACCCCAAGTTGCCTGACTTTTCTTAGGGCGAGAGCAGGACCCGAAAAGGCTGGAGGTCGGGAGAGCAGCGGGATCACACGCCTACTCTCCCCGCCCCCAAGCAGGGTTTGCGGGGACTTCCTGGGCGTGGGCGCCCCAAAGAAAGTCTCTGCCAGGAGCTTTCTTCCTCCTTTTTCTGGTCCTTAAAAGCCCCTGTCGCTGTAGCCAGAACTTGCTCCACCCAGCACCCTCGGGATTGACCCGCCCGCCGGTGTGGATCTCCCCTTTGCAACAGGGCAGGGGTTTTCTCTGCCACCTCTAAAACCGCAGCAGCCGCGCGAATGTGCCGCGGAGACCACCCTGGTGCCAGGCATCCAGGCTTCCTAGGCTGAGGTCGTCTCACAGCTCCATTCGCTCTCGGGGAAGATCGCAGGCCTGGAGTCCGCGGCCCCAGCGCCCCTCCAAGCTCCTAGCCCTGTGCAAGCAGGCCCGCCTGCGGAGGTGCCACCCAAGGTAACGCCGCCGCAGGCCGCAGGCCGTGGATCCTGACCAGCGAATGCTTCTTGCGCATGGAGCTACTACACTTTAACAATGGAATTCCCAGCATTGCCCCCTCCCCACTAAAGGCATTGCTCAGAACACTGTCCAGCTAAGGTCATGCCTGGTATGACATGTAGTCTGGAGGGATCCTTTAGGAAAGGCATGTTGAAGCCACTCCTCCCAGAAGTTGTGGCTAGTGGAGTCATAAAGGCATAACTAACATATTGCTCCCTAAGTTACCATGCCAGCCCCTTTCAATGCTGAAGACTTTCCCCCTTCCTGTTCTTGGTTGGGGGGTTGGGGGGGGAGGCATCTTGCAATATTTTCACAAAAACAGTCATAGAAACAAACCAAGCTTACAACATCAGAACACCCAGGGGCGTCTCAGGACCTCAGATGTGCACCTGCAAAGCTTCCTTTGAAGCACAACAAACCGGCTACCCCACTCTCTCCCCTCCCGCCTCACCCAGGGTAATTAATATCAATTTTCCTCAGTTCCAACACATCTTTAAGTGAATATGCAGATAACTTCAAATAGATAATTAAAGGAGTAGTTAACTGAGGACTAAGGACCCCTGTGTCACATCATAAAAAGATTTTAAGAAATTTCATTATCTCAGAATTCAAGTAGCAAACTATTTTAAATGAGCCACAGCCTCCCTTAACCTTAGGCCCATTGAGGTAGTTGCTATTTCTTAAAGAAAATACTTCTTAAATATATTTTTTTAAATTCTCAATTGGCTCTTTTATTTTACAGAAAGGTATTCTGCCCTGACTTAACACTTTCCTCCCTGCGAAGAAAGCAGAAAGGATGGGACTCCATGGCCTAAAAATTTACACATTGAAGCTAGTGGTAACCAGCTTAAAACTGATCAGAACAGTAAACTAAATCTTAGATTGCCAGAGAGAACTCATTTCTTTACTATTGAACTTTTTGGGAGTGATGGCCTGGCCTCACCACACCACCTGCTTATTCAGGGTTTGTTACCTGGACATTGTGCACTTCATTCCAGCATGTGAAGGCATTTATTCTAAATGAACCCACGAAAGGACATTTTCTAAGAATTTAACATAAACACTCTTTGCCAATGAAAGGAATATTTTCTGGCATCTTGTTTCCTCTGCTGTTACCCTTATTGCAGAAACAGCTCTTGTTTCATTAAAGTGGATGCAGGAGAGGCCAGTGAAATGAAAGGATGAGGGAAATTTCATCAAGGACATATGAGCTGAGTGCACTGGAGGCCCAAACTCCATTTTCTGATTCTTTCCAAATATTTTAGCACTTTGCAAATCAGCTTTTTGAATCTTTCCAAATATTCCAGGGTTTGGCAATTTATGCACAAAATTTTATTGCATACACTTATTACTTTTCAGTTCCTATCCCAAAAGGGTTTCTATCCTAGAAAGGGTTTCAGAGGCAGTGATTAAATTAAATGAAACAATTGTTCAGTGGTAAGCTGAACACAAGAAAATGTTTTGTTAAGTAGTAATTTTGGCCTAACAGCTGTGTGCATCTCGTCCAGTGTAAATTATCCCTGCTTCTGTTATCCATGCATGCTTCCATATTCTTTCATTCTCTCAGTCTTTCTCCCTTCCTCCCTCCCTCCCTCCGTGTGTGTGTGTATGTGTGTGCAGATAACTTCAGATAACGCACGTACACACACACACACACACGAGTGTGCTTGCTGGTGCTAATGGGGACAGTGGGGACAGGTGCATTTTTATATTTCACTGTGACTGAAATATCAACAAGCCAAATTTCAACTGCAACAAAGCCTAGCTTTACCCTTTTGAATCTTATAAACATATGTAGGTAAATTGTCACATAAATGGGTTAAGTAGGGGTTATGTAGTCTATAACGTATTATGGGATAAATATGGAAGGATAAAGAGTTACGTTTTTGCACTGACTCTCCTGTTTAACACATATTTCTTTCATCTGCATTGTCCTTCCTTGTTTTTCACACCAGGACAATATTCCCACTTCTTTCAAGGGTAAGTAGGTGACCCTGGAGTTCAGAGTGCTCATGCCACCTTCTCCAAGTGGCCTTCATTGGTTGATTCCATCCCACCCAGGGTTAGCTGTCTTACATTTTCTTTTCCTAAACATCACTGTACACCTTGTGCCAGGCAAATCCATATCTTCATATACCTTCTTCTTTTCCCTCATCCAAATTGAAGTTTTACACACTCAGGAAACTTTTCCCCACTTATATAAAGAAGCACTCACTGAATGGTAGGAGATTCACAAAGTCTAATTCAATAAGTACATGAATTGAAGAGAACCCTTCAAAGGTCTTGCAGTGGTTCTCAACCTTCTGGCCCTTTAAATACAGTTCCTCATGTTGTGACCCAACCATAAAATTATTTTCATTGCTACTTCATAACTGTGATGTTGCTACTGTTATGAATCATAACGTAAATGTCTGATATGCAGGATGGTCTTAGGCGACCTCTGTGAAAGGGTCGTTCGACCGCCAAAGGGGTCGCGACCCACAGGTTGAGAACCACTGTGACTTAGAGGATCTAGAGGAGATTAAAAAGCCAACTTGCTTGGTCATACTTACCTCTGATATTTCATCAACAGCAATGATGAAAACTGACATAGCCCTCATCCACATGAATGTACATGTTTATATCAGTTTCTCATACTTTCCTACCCCAGAAATGAAGAATAAAGCAAATTCTGAAACACTTTTTTACTATTTTAAAATATAGTTGAATGGTAAGTTTTGCTCCTTTATCACCTCTTTGGTAATTTAAATAACTGAAGTTTGTTGTTGTTTTTTTTCAAAAGGATGATTAGAAAGTTGTGTAATTGGTGTAGCTGAAAGTTGTAGGTATAATGGTTTAATTCCCATCACAGCATAATAATCACTAGGAATAAAATGAATAAAATAATGGGTAATTGTTAGCTATGTTTAAGATTAAGCACCTAAAAGGTCATTAAATTAATTGTTTGAAGACTCCCTGGAAGAAAGGGTTAACGTTGCTTTGATTTTTTTCTTTTAACTCTTATAAAGTACTCTCTTGTGTCAACAAAGAAATTATTTATGTCAGATATGAAGGAAACTATTTTCAAAGGAATCACCATTGATATATAAATCAGCTACAATAATTTAACATTAATGACCAATGCTACTTCCCATCTAATATTTTATTTTTTAAAACAGATAGTCATCAATTAATTCAGTTGATCTTTTAACAACTTATAAAGTGAGGATATCTATAATAATGTTTTACAGGAGAAACTGTCATAATCTTTAACAAATATCTCTCTTCCTTGTATAATAGTACTTATTTATCTGTAGGTTTCCAAAGCTTAATGTAGGTAGTAGGTATTCAGTTAATATTGACAGGCTAAATTGATTTGCCTTTCATTTTGAATGCTTTGTATTCAATGGCTCACTTAGCCTATCCAGCCATCTCATAAGCTATTATACCATTTTTTAAGATGAGGAACACTAAAATCCATACAATAAAAAATAGTGAAAACTGAACTGAAATCTATTTGTTTCTTTTCTCATTAAAGTATTGGAGGAAGAGAAAGAGAGAGCCAGAGAAAATATAATGGCTTCATTACATATGTCTCATTGTTTTCTAGTTTTTATAGAACTACAGGAAAATAATAATTGCTAACATGACAGAGTGCTAACATGACAAATTGTAAGGTATATAAATTTTATAGCTTCCACTCTCTACTGATGATAATTGATTTTATATCAATAACAATTTGCCTCAATCATTTTATATATAATAATTTATGAAAAGTTCTTTAAAAATGTTTGGCTAAAATATCAAAATACAGATGTAAAATAAAGATGTTAAATTATTGTAGCTGATTTATATATCAGATGGTGATTCCTTTGAAAATGGCTTTCTTCATATCTTACATAAATAATTTCTTTGTTGACACAAGAGAGTGCTTTAAAGAGTTAAAAGAAAATATCAAAAAGATGTAAAAATGTGTATCTAATATTAATAGAGGAATAGATTTGAGAAAATAATCATATAGACATTATGGAGAAAATATTATATCAAAATATTTATTTATTTAAAACAGCATTCTATACATTTCAGGAATGTGAATTAATGATAGAGTTTAGATTTCAGCTTGTTATTTGGTCACTGAGTAAAGATTTTTATTGAAATAAAAATATGGTATATTTTGGAGTCAAAGTATTATATAAGAAAAAATAAAGATGATCTCTACAAAGTCAAAGCATGTGATTTTTCTATTTTAATTCTAACTGACCATGTGACATTTAGGAAGGTCATTTAATTTATCTGAGCCTTAGTTTTAGGATATATACAACCATAATAAAGTATGTCTTCCCTTACCTGCCTTCTAAAGCTGTAGGAGTATCAAATTTGACAATGGTCCTTTATATCATTATTTTATGACCTTATATTACTGATTATTCACATAATGAAACCCTCTAAGAAATAAAATATTTGGAGATCACTACAATTGATGAGGAATGCATGTCTGTTGCTGAAATAACTGTATTCTGATTCTGATTTACAGAGAGAAAAAAGGTTAGCTCAATAGTATTTCTTTTTCTGCCCCACTAGATGCTGAAGAGTCATATCAGTGTGTGTGTGTGTGTGTGTGTGTGTGTATAGTTGTTTGTTTATGTAACTATGAAACATTACTGTTCTAAGAAAGCCTAAGTAATCCTCCACAAACTTCAGGTTCACTTACATTCCTCTTGGCAGAGTAAAACAATATAATGAATGAGGGTAAGTAAATGACCCTAGAGTTCAGAGTGCTCATGCAACCAGACAGCAGAACTCATGGGAAGTAAGCCCTATGGATATACTGCATTAACTGACAGCCTTGTTTGGGGAGGCATCAATTTAACTTTAAACCCATGAGCTCATTGCAAGCAGGGAAGAGAAGGAGATGTCTCCCAATGCAGGAAACGGTTGCCATAGCATTTTCCTTCCCTCTTACTGCCTACTCCTCCACTCCTAAAGCAGCAACAATTTGTGCTCTACTGTTTTCTTTCAGGAGCCAGATGCATTTTCAGAAGCCAGGACTCCAGTGATGTGATTGTGATAGCTACACCACCTACTAACTGTTTTCGGTAAGGATATCAAATAAATCCATTAAGTTTCTCAGGACAGAATCATCTTTGCGGATGGAACTGCCGAACAGGAAACAGACTCAGAGAGAATTCCAACCCCCGCTCCCAATCTCATCGGCCCTTTGCACAATCCAAGCCACAATCACTCCTGCAACACAACATATTCCTTTCAGCACTCGCAGCCCTGGACAGCTCCCTCGCCGCGCGGTTCATTCCCCTGCAGTGAGCAGAATCCTGTTCAGCCTGCGCCGGTCGGTGCGGCATCCAACACCAAGTCCTCCCCAGAGCTTGCAGAGCACGCGCTCCATCCCTCCTCCCTCTCGGCGCCCCCGCCACTGGCTCACCCCAGCTCACTCCAGACGCGACTTTAAGGGATTCCCTCTCGGACGGCCTCTGCTGCAGCACATCTGGCCCCATTCGCTGCAAGGCAACCATGGATCTCCGAGGAAGAGCCGTTCTCAGCTCGAATAGACTTCGAGTTCTCCTAATGCTGTTCCGTGAGTAACGTTTTGGCGATCGCGAGGGCCGAGTACATTCTTTGCAGAGAATAGGGCCAGCATAGTAAATAAAGTCCGCAGCTTAAGATGTGGCTCATAACATTTCGCGTGGTATTTTAGAAGGGGGGCGGGTGGTGAGGATAGGAGTGGAAGGAGGGGGCAGAGGGCTTCCCTGCTAGGAATTCCCCTGAGAGCCACACACCTGTATGCCATATCACAGAGAGTGCTGTACCGGCCTGTTCGTGGGGTCAGAGCATTGGTAAGAAAGATTTGGTTTAAAATCCCAAGATAAAAAAAAAAAAAGCCAGTATGGCTATAAATGAGTAAAGGCTTCATTTTTAATTTTATTTTTATTATTAATTAAGAGCAATAGGCTTGAATTTGTTGGCACTAGGTTAGAGAAAAGGCTCGCAGGTCGCACAGCAGTCGTTGGGAACTTTGTCACCCCCGATCCCGCAGACCAGGGTGTCCAACCACGGAGCCTGGAACCCATAGGATGTTTCCCCCCCCCGCAGATACAATGGCTCGAGTCACGGCAGAACAAGAAGTGGAAAATCTCTCAGGCCTTTCCACTAACCCTGAAAAAGATATATTTGTGGTGCGGGAAAATGGGACGACCTGTCTCATGGCAGAGTTTGCAGCCAAATTTATTGTCCCTTATGATGTGTGGGCCAGCAATTATGTCGATGTAAGGAACCTTTTCCTTCCCAGCTTGCTCCTAGGGCTCCAGGGGCGAAGGGCACCCACCCTCCATGCCCTAGGAAGGCCTGGGTCGCCTGCCTTGCCCCCTTGGCCCCTGCAGACTGCTCCCGAATGCTGCATGGGGGTTCCGGCTTGTAACGCCTTCTGCTCGCTCTGCCTGCTTTGAAAGTAACCCCCTCTCTCTGCTTCCCTAACGGCGGGGTCTGCACGTAGAGCATCTAACCGCATGTTCCCAGACCTGGGATCACGCGCGCAAAGGAGAGCCCAGGCGTGCAACCTGGAGTATGGACGCGCCGCCCTTTACAGCCCCCACTGGGGCCGGGCGCGCTGAGGGGGTGCGGGGCGTCTGTGTTCCCAGCTGATCACGGAACAGGCTGAGATCTCACTGACCCGGGGAGCTGAGGTGAAGGGCCGCTGTGGCCACAACGAGTCGGAGCTGCAGGTGTTCTGGGTGGATCGCGCGTACTCGCTCAAACTGCTGTTTGTAAAGGTAACTCGGAGCCCAGGGGGGCGCAGACATTCCGGGAGGGTGTGGGCAGGGGCCGCCCCTCAGTTTCTCCGCCCAGAAGCCGCAGGGGCCATTGATGCGCACCTTCTCCCCTGGCAGGAAGGTCACAACACCTCCAAGGGCCCCGAGGCGACGTGGAGGCTGAGCAAGGTCCAGTTTGTCTACGACTCCTCGGAGAAGACCCATTTTAAAGACGCAGTCACCGGTAAGTAGAGTTCAGCGGGGCTGGGGAGGGAGCCTCGGGGAGCGCGGACACCGCAGAAGCACAGGCACGGAGGCCAGATCCCTCAGGAAATTCGGAAATGTTCTGGAAACCGATTCTGGCTTTGCGCTCGCAGGCGTGTTCTCCAGCGCAGAGAAAGAGCAAGCGCCAGTGGGTCCTCCTGACCTCAGGCCTGTACATGCGCGAGGAATCCGGGCTGAGGGCCAACCAGGCACCCCTGGCCTGATGCCAGATGAGAGTCTCCTCTGAGGGCCTGACCTCCCCTGGCTGCCTCGGGGCGACCCCTTAGGATCTGTCCCTCAGAGGGGCGCAGGGAAGGACAAAGCTGCACAATGTTCTGCTCCCGGGTTTTCCTTCTCATGCGCTGAAACTTGAAGGGGGCAGTATGGCTCCCGTCAGGATCTGATGCCTTCGGTATCTTTTTGCGCAGGGCGGCAGGGCTCCCACGCAGCGGCCCGTCTGCAGTCCTCCACTGAAGCCACCCCAGAGTGCATTCTGAACAGTGGCCTAATTTACGAGCTGTCTCTGCCCATCATTTTAACAACTCACCCAGATTCTCCAAAAATATCGTGGCCAGAGGAATGTCCATTCCTCAAGTAGCAACGTTTGTACTTGCAGGCACTGTCAAAGGCCACATTTAAATGTATTGATTGGTTTTCTCAGTTGTCTAATCTATTCATACTGAGGCCTTCGATCACCTGAGCACCTGGGCTGGGAAAAGATTTATACTGATCATGTGAAGGAACATATATGTCATCTTTCCCTTCTCTCCCCTTTTATCATCACAGTAAAAAAAAAAAAGGCATTTTTTTATGTTTATAAAAACTCACATTCAAGCATTTTCCCAGGGTGTCTGCCCAGGACACAAGAAATCCTGCTTTGTGAGGAAGATATTTTATTCTTTGGGGACCAGTGTGAAATGTGGAAAACCGAGTCACTGTTCTGGGTCTTTGGGATCTGCGTTGTTAGGTTTTATAGAGTAAAAAGGGTTGGGTTTTTAGGTCTCATGCTCCTTTTCTAAAAAGAAATTCCAAAAATTTCCCAAGTTCCCAATGAATGTTTAAGGAGCTCCTGCTCATGAAGGAATGGGGGCATTTGTCTTTTGACACCACCTGATGCCACAGGCAGAGCCCCAGCTCTGGTGAGGTGACGCTGCCTGGCTGCACAGAGCGCTGGGCAAGGTCTGGAGCTGACAGGCAAGAGCCATTTCCCTGGCTGGGGAGGTTAGGAGGCAGGAAGGTTCTGCCAGCCTGAGAGGCCTAACCACTGCTTTGGTCTTCCCCGCAGCTGGGAAGCACACAGCCAACTCACATCGCCTCTCTGCCTTGGTCACACCAGCCGGAAAGTCCTACGAGTGTCAGGCTCAGCAGACCATTTCGCTAACCTCCAGCGATCCACAGAAGACTGTCACCATGATCCTATCAGCGGTCCACATCCAGCCCTTTGACATCATCTCTGATTTCGTCTTCAGTGAAGGTAGGCTGTGGGGGTGGTAATGGGAGGAGAAAGGGAGGAGGTAAGAGAAGGCTGGCATCAGGATGGATGTGGAAGGGGACCTGCCGAGGGTCCCAGGCTGCAGCGTGGCTTTCCTCTAGGCTGACATGCACGACTAGTATCTCCTTCTGTAATGTTTTTCTAAGGCTAAAGGCTGTAAACTGCATCATACCAACTTTCTTCAATGTCTCTTTCTTTTTTCTTCCCTTTGACCCATCATCCTTCACTTCATTCTCCCCTCCCTTTCTTTATTTCTTTATTTTTCCCTTCCTCCTTTCCTTTGCCAAAAGGGGAACCTTGGTAGGGAGAGAGGTAATAAAATCAGCTTGAAAAAATATATACAATTTTGGTTTAAATCTTTCTATCAAAAAGCAGATAAAAATCTCAGGTAGCTATCCAGAGAGCCATAGGGTAGCTTCGCTTCTGTGGCCTCAGTTTCTCCACGTTCTCTCAGACACTTCCAGCTGTAGTTTCTACCACTATGAGTCCAAGTTTATGTGTGGCTAGAATGCAATAGGTAGGTAGGTGTGTGTGTGTGTGTGTGTGTGTGTGTGTGTGTGTGTGTAGGTTGCATGGAGACCACAGAGAGAAATATGAAGAACTGCCTCCATCCAGCACTCACTATGTGGCAGGGATACCCACATGGCTCCAGAGAGGCCTGGGTCCCAGACCTGCTCACTCTGGGTTGTAGAGGAAATGTGCTCTCTGTCTGTGTTAGCTACTGAGAGGGCATTGGACAGGTTCAGAGCATCTCCATTCCCCTGGTTCTCTGTCTCCCAGCAGAGGCAGGGCATGAAGAGAGCTCACCATTCTGCAATTTGTCCAAGTCTAGCCACAAGTTACACTGGGCAAATGTAGGGCAAGTGAATTCTTCAATTCATTTGTTCTCTCTCTCTTGTCTGGGGGAGGTTGTTAAAGACAGGTATATATTCTGTTGACTCCTTGTGGTTAAAAATGGGGAGAGATTCTGATTGCTTTATGGATGACTTTTTGGGGGCTGGGGCTCCCCAGGCGAATACAGTTATTCCAATGTTCAGGATATTAGGGAGTCCCCATCTGTGTCACACACAAATCACTGTCATTTCCAAAGGAATCCAGCATTCATAAAATGCACCTCCCACTCAAACCAAATAGATCCACCCCTCCCATACACACACACATACCACCACATGATCATTTAGAAGGCATTTGAGAATTCCTATGTTCTTGAGAGAAGGGCCTGCTTCTTTTTCATCCTCGTATGTTTAGCACCTAATACAGTGCTTGGCACATTGCAGATGCCCAGCTAACTTTGGCTGAATTGATATTCTGAAGCTGTGCACTCAATTAATAGAGACTTCCAAATGCTTCCATGCCAGGCAAGTCAGAATCTAATTGATTTAGTAAAGCAGCGCCACACTTAACAGTTCTCACAGAAGGATGGCCTATTCCATTTTAATGTATTTTCTTCAAAATTGAAACTAAACTCTGTGTCAAGACCTTAACCTTTTTTTTAAAAAAAAAAAATCTGATTCATTACAGAATTATTTATACATGTAATAATGTCTGTCTTAAACTGAAAATATTAAAAATAATTAAATGTAATTGGATCTGTGATTATTGATGATCAGGAATTTATTCTGAAAATATTGGATTGTGTAGTATCAGTCCCAGGGTCCCTAACATAGTTGCTTTTGAGTTTATATGGGTCCTTTCAATAGTCTTTATTGCCTTTTGTTTTGTGGCTGGTCAACTGTTCTTAGGCACTTCATTACTTCTTGCTACTACTGGTGCTGTAGTTGCTGCTTTTACTAGTTTCTTACCAAAACCTTGCCCTAACCCACTCTGGGCTAATTCTAAGTTGTTTGCTTATTATCATCCATGCACTGAGAAATTAAAACTCAGTTTAGATTTTTAGAATTGTGTACAACGTCAGAGTAAATGCATTCTGAATAAGGACCAGAGCTACTTTCCTAAAAACTGCTGAAGTTTATGGCATGGACTTAATGACATCTTTTGTTTGAAAAGCAGTTTCTTATTCACTTCCAGTTCCTAGATGGGCGTGACAGCCTTGGAGTGTTTGTACCTAAGCCCATATAACTTCCTAAATGCAGATATATTAAGCACAAGAAAATTGCACCTGTCTCATCAGGCTTCCCTGGGTAATAATTAGGATGTCCCCTTCTGTAGGTGCCCTGGGGTTTAAGCCTTGTAGCTTAGGGAGCAGGCAAGCCCCATTCAGAGTCACTCACTGGATCGATGTGCCTTTGTATGGTAAGGGCTCTTTTGTTCCTGGCTCCTCCTTGCCAGAGCCTCTCGGACTCCTGCTGTGTTTTGTAAGAGACCATTTTATTCGATTTTGTAAGACACCATTTTATTTGGTCCCCATTCCCCAGAATAGACCCTCAGGAGGCCCTGGCCATGTTGTGGATGGCTGTGTGAGTGTGAGTGGAGCGTGCCTGTGTGTGTTTGTGTGTGTGTGTGTGTGGGGGGGGTGGGTTATCTGGTCATATATCTGTGTGCTCACTGCAGGGTGTGTACATGCAGTTGGTCATGTGTGCGCAGGACCCACAGCATCAGGGTTTCCCATGAAGAAACTCTTCCCTGTGTAAGGGGGGCATACCTGGCAGCCAGCAGTTTCACACCTGCCTGCTTAGACTGAGATAAAGGGTCAGTGAAGTGGATTAGTGGACACTCGCAGAGGCTTCGCTCAGCCCAAATGTGGGTTGACATCTTTATCACACAAATGCCTTTGGAGCACTGAGCTTGGTTACTACACCAATCCCCAGCGAAAGTCTCTGAGCCCAGCAGGGTCTACAGCTGCAGTGTGCACACGAATCTGCTGCCAGGTGTACAACTGTGGTGATCTTGCTAGCATACAGAGTCTGGCTCAGCAGGTCTGGGCAGGGCCCACAGTGCTCCATTTCTAGACAACCCCTACCCCTCACCCCCACCCTGCCATGCTCCAGGCTGTGAAGTACTGTGGGAAATATATGACCATGGGAGGCAGTAACACACAAGCTTTACTGGTGCTTGGACATGGTTGCATGAGAAGGGAAGCTCCTCACAGCATGAGACTGACCAGAGGGAGGTACCTAAGGACCACCATCCAGAGGGGGAGGAGTATTGAAGAGGGGGTTACCGTGCCTAGGTGATGTCTGTCACTGGGTAGCACAGTGAGGAGTCTTTGGGTCGGATTGCTCTGAGGGGCAGCGAAGAGGCTCCAAGCCATATAGCTACAAGGCCCTAGCTTATCAATGGGTAACAGCTGTTGGTTGAGGTTTATTATGCGAAGCAGGTAGGCTCTAAATGGCTAAAAATCTGCTTGTTTGGGCTGTTTTAAAAAGAATTGGATGTGTAAAAATCTGAGTTTGGCACCAGAGAGTTTTTCAGCTAATGGATCTCAGTCTTCAGTAGGGAAATAAACCACCCAGGGGCCAATATGCGGCAGCCAATTGACTCATTTCCATAACAAATACACTTCGTGTGCCATCTACCTCCCAGCAGTTCAAGGCACCCCTGTTGTTCAGTTGGGGTGGATTAGTTTGTCCTCCCACAGTTAATTCCTTGTGTGTCCCTTTGAGGGCCCCAGGAGATTCCCATATGTGATGGGGTGGGGGGTGCGGCACTGGGAGGGGACGATCAGCCTGAGCATTGTATAATGGCTTGAACTAAAGGCAACTTTCATGCATAATGACAGAAGAAACATAATGCAACACAAAGGGTACCTCTATTCCTCTTTATTAAAAATTCAGGTTTCACAGGCATTTACACGGTACCCCATATAGGCTGGATCCTTTTTAATTCTCTTTTGAGGAGAAAAAAAAAAAACAAGCAAACCAACCA
>NW_006286587.1:6263887-6267294 GCF_000327345.1 Myotis davidii
CGACGCCCACCCCCCCCCCCCCCGGTTTACAGTGGAGAAACTGAGTCTGGGAGAAGTGAAATTACTGGCTGCCGGGGCTGGGGCCTGAACCTGTCTTTGGGTATCAGGTCCTGTGGTCTTAGCCTCTGAGAGCTTCCGCTGCTTCTGCTCAGCAACTATAACCAACATGTGGAGGCAGAAGACACCTTTAGAAAGGTCACCGGGTACCTTGGACTCATGAGCTTTTTGTCGTTGCTGCTAACATCAGGAATGGGAGATGCTACCTGGTCTGTATTTTACCCAGAGCTATGGGAAAAACAACTTGTGTTCTAGTGGAAATAAAGGAGCCTTACCTTTCTCTGTATGCCACCCCCAGTAGGTGCCTGGTGGCTAGCTGCCATGCCACCAACCCAGCGAGGGTTTGCTGATGCTCATCCCGGGGGATGTGTGGCACCTCCCAGTCAAAAAACAGGTCACCCTGGGTAGTTACTCCTCAGGGCCTCCTGTATAAGCATCTGAGAGATAATTCTGTTATTATAGTAACACTACTGAGAACTGCGCTGAAGGTTGGAATATGGAGCCCGATGTAGGGCCACGTTGCTGGCCTTAGTGTTCCTGGCACTGTACTGGGACTCAGTACTTTGGTGTGGGTTCCCCAGAAGCAGATTCCAAGGGAGTGTGTAAGGGCAAGTGGTTTACTTAGGAGGTGGTTCTGGAAAGCAGGGGATTGGGGAAGTGAGATAGGAAGCACAGGTCCATCAGTGAGCAGATTACTACTGTGGGCACCTGGGGTCACGCTGCTGGAACCTCTGGGAGAGGCTATAGGACCCACCTCATGTATCCCACCTGAGCTGGGAGGGGAAGGGGAAGTAAGGAAGGGGGCCAGCATTTACCTGCCAATTCCCATCACTCCATCGGGGTAAAACACAGATTAGGTGGCATCTCCCAGTCATGCTGTTAGGAATATTAGAAGCCATGATAAAAACTCACAAATTCAGCGTGCCAACAATCTCTCCAGTGACTACTGGGGTGGAGGGGTAGGCATTGACTCTGGGTCGTCTAACCGCCTGGTAGTCAAAACCCGTGGGAATGTGTGGCAATGGTGAATGCCAAGGGGACAAGACATGGTCCGTATCTGCTATACCTTATTACTGGGAGATATAAACTTCCCCTGGCTCTGGGGGAGCTTACAGGCTGGTGGGATAGAGTTTACACATATCCTTCTTGTGCTTGCCCTATTCCTGACACACAGAGACATAATTAATATTTAAGATTTCCTTCTGTTATAAATGAAGGTAACAACCCACAGAAGTATCAGTAGTACCTGTGACATTGTCATAAATAGATATCGTATTTTCATCTCACGTTAGTTTGTACAGATCTTGCAAATAATTATGCTTCTCACTACTTTGTAAATCACAGCCAGTGTACATGTGTATTAACAAAAAGTACCTATAGTATTGTCTTTCCAATTATTTAAAAATATGTTGATAGTTGCATTTCAGTATAATCTGTTTCCTGTATAACCTTAAATATTTTATTTTTATGCATTTATAAGCATTATTCTAAGAAGGGTGTTACAGTTTCATCAAACTAGTACAAAAAATGATTACAACCTATGGTCATCCATGGTCTAAATATATTAAATGGAAAATTCCATTTAGTGACCAGCACTGTTTATTTATTTTGTTTGTTTGTTTATTGATTTCAAATTGTTCCCTCGACCGGAAGTTTGACTGGGAGTTCAACCAAGGGCCAGGGCCGTCCCACCAACTTCCCGCAGCCTCTTCCCCTGGCGAGCCCAGCCTGATCAGCCCCAATCTGGCTGGCTGGACCCCACCCATGTATGAATTGGTGCACCGGGCCTCTGGTACATATATATATATATATATGTTCCAAGACCCTCAGTGAATGCCTAAAATTGTGGAGAATATATATATATCATATCCCCATGTATAAGAGAGACTATTGTATGAAGAAGACCCCAGACTCTGATTGCAGCCCCCTGAAATCAAGTATATTAACATATCTGTATCTTACGATGAAAAATGTGAATGAGTGATAACAAAGTACTTTGGTTTCCAGAACTTTGTGGGTTTTGGAATGGTGGATAAGGGATAGCAGGCTCAGGAATTCCCCTTTATTTGACCTCTTAGTGGAAGCAGATGGGTAAGGATGGGGGGATTCAGTGTTTTTCATGACACTTTTTGACATCCACTTATTTTCCCATGATTATTTTTGAAATGCCCATAGTTTAATACTCCCTTTAGAAACCACTTCCTGTGCTGTGTTTAGTTCAGGTTTTTTTTATTTTCCCTAACGCAACAAAAAACTTTGTTAAGAAATAAAACACAACCTGGCTTGTGTGGCTCAGTGGTTGACTATTGACCCATGAATCAGGAGATCATGGTTCAATTCCAGGTCAGGGCACATGCCCTGGTTGGGGGCTCAGTCTCCAGTGGGGGGCATGCAGAAGGCAGCTGATCAATGATTCTCATCATTGATGTTTCTAGCTCTCTTGTCCTCTCCCTGAAATAAAATTTTTAAAAAAGAAAAGAAAAACAAAAAACACAACAGTAATTTAATTTGGCAATGTATTCATGCCAAAATACATTGTGCTTTTCTCCTCTGGAATAAAGATGGGATATAAAATGTTATTTCTCATAACTATACCAAAGTTATTATCTATTTAAGAATAATATATCTGGCACTACGATTCTGACACCAAATCCAATATTAGTGTTTTTTTCCCCAACCAATTTTTTCCCCAAGTAATTTTCTGACACTAACTGGGAGTCCTACAATTCCACTCAATTCTGACATGATCTACCTGGAGATACGATCAGATCCCACAGGTTAAGAACTCAGCCCTACAAGACTACCCCCTCCCCACTTCAGACAGCAATCTGACCAACCTGCTATATATTGGAGGTTTCCTCCTTCTCCTCGGGTCTGATTAATTTGTTAGAGTGGCTCTCAGAACTCTATTAGATCACCTATTTATAAAAGGTCAGGGCACATGCCCTCTCTGAGTGTGCCATTCTCCCTACATATCCTGTGTCCACCAACCAGAAGCTCTGTAAACCAGTTCCTGTGGGATTTTATTGAGGTATCATTGCAGAGGCAGGACTGATTATATCACCGGCCATTGGTGATTGAACTCAATCTCTAGGGCAGCGGTTCTCAACCTGTGGGTTGCGACCCCTTTGGCAGTCGAATGACCTTTCACAGAGGTCGCCTAAGACCATCCTGCATATCAGATATTTACATTATGATTCATAACAGTAGCAACATTGCAGTTATGAAGTAGCAACGAAAATATTTTTATGGTTGGGTCACAATATGAGGAGCTGTATTTAAAGGGCCGGAAGGTTGAGAGCCCCTGCATTAGGGAGTAGGGATTTGCGCCTGAAAGAAATGAGAAGCAC
>NW_006286587.1:6267653-6289267 GCF_000327345.1 Myotis davidii
TGATCACCTCTACTAAGTACCTGACCAACAAGGTTCCCCAAAATTGCTTTTCTGGTTCTATGTGAAAATGGAGACCTGGGGCTATGAAACTTTTGAATTTTAAGAGAGTAAGATTGAATCACCCTGTGTGCTGGTAACATTTTCTTTCTTGATCTAGGTGCTGGTTACATGGGGTATTCATTTGTGAAAATTCATTAAGCTCTGCACTTTCTTTTAAAAATTTACTATATGTACATATATTCAAATGCACAAATCTTAAAGTATTTTAACCCAGGTGTGGGCAAACTTTTTGACTCAAGGGCCACAATGGGTTCTTAAACTGGACCGGAGGGCCAGAACAAAAACATGGATGGAGTGTTTGTGTGAACTAATATAAATTCAAAGTAAACATCATTACATAAAAGGGTACGGTCTTTTTTTCAATAGTTTTATTCATTTCAAACGGGCCGAATCCGGCCCGCGAGCCGTAGTTTGCTCACGGCTGATTTAACCCAATGCATTTTTATCTGTACTTGCAACCAGGTGACTCTCACCTAGATCAAGAAAGAGAATATTTCCATCACATCTGAAAGTTCCCTTGTGTCCTGTTTGCCAGATATAAGCACTTTTATTATTTTAATCACCATAGATTAGTTTTACCTGTTCTTAATGTCATATAAATGGCATCATACAATATGTTCTCTTTTGTGTCTGAAAGGTTTCTTGGTCTTGATTAGAAACCATTAAACAGTTTTATAAAGTGTTTGTACCATTTTCCACCAATGATGTATGAGAGTTCCAATTGCTTCATATAGTTGCCAACATTTGGTACTTTCAGAGTTTTTAAAGCTGTGTATTTGTGTACAATTCTCTATGTGTATTTCAAGAAAAAGTTATACAATCAAACCAATAATAAAAATGATAGTGGTTGTTTCTGACACTCTGAAAATTGAAAAATTCATCTGAATATTGTTGACATTGCCCAGAATTTGATAACTGAATGTTGCCTTATTTAATTGGTGTATTTTTATTTTATATTATGCAAAAATATTGTGATTCAGCCTTAGGGTTGGTTGGGGAAATATTGTTTCTGAAAACACACACACACACACACACACACACACACCCCACAGGTCTTCCCAAAGTTCCCTTGAAGGAGATTTTCATCTCCATTGCCTTTAAATTTTGGTCGGAGGATGTATGATTTAGTGCCTTTGGACAGGAGCTCATTGCTTTTCTTCTTCTTTTCCATTTCAGAGCATAAATGTCAGGTGGATGAACAGGAACAGTTGGAGGAAACCTTGCCCCTGATTTTGGGGCTCATCTTGGGTCTCGTCATTGTGGTAACGCTGGTGATTTACCACATCCACCACAAAATGACTGCCAACCAGGTGCAGATCCCTAGGGACCGGTCCCAATATAAACACATGGGCTAGGGGCCATTAGGCAGGCAGCCCCAAACCCCTGTGCCCCACCTGGATCAGATAGAGACACAAAAGCACTTTACCACCTTGTACATGGGATACACCAACATAGCTACAATCCAGCAGCCCTGGGTATCCCAGGCTTGCTTGGCCAGCGTCCATGCTTAAACCCAGGGATGGAGGGACTCTTTTGGTTGCAGGAGGTGAGTGGCAGTTGTTCTCTCCATGCTGGGGAATGGGAATAGAGGGGGTCAGCCAGCTCTCATGCTCATGGTGGCTTGGCTTTGACTCTTGAAGGAGCAACATATAAAAGTCAAAAGGGTATCGGGCCCCAAACTTTACAGATTGGAAAGACACTCCCTTTGGGAGGACACCCCTTTAGGTTCAGAGGAATGGGGGTGCTTTGGTCCCTTTAACACAGCTGGCTTACCCTACACAATTGTCAATGCACACGAAATACAACCTCACGCTCCCTGCGGCAAGACCCCTGAAAGTGACCCATGCTTCTGGCTGGCATTCTGCATGTCTAGTGATTGTCTTGGGAATGTTCCACTGCTACTTGCACCCAGTGACTTCGCAGCACAAGCACCTGGTCAATGCCACTCTGCAGAGCTGTTTGGACTTCACAGTGTGCCAGGTCCAACTAAGGGGACCTGAAGAATCAATCAATCCATGTGAGTTTGTTTTTCAGAATGAATTAAAACACTACAGTCTAAAGTTTGGCTGCTTTCTTGAAACAAGAAGACAAACCTAAAATGGTTTCTTTGGCATCCAGAGCGGGGAGGGCAATGTTGAAGACGGGGTATTCATTTCTGCAGGAGGAAAAGCAAAGGATGGGCAGGAGGCATCGGAGGGGATGTGGGCCTTTCCAAGTGGCAGAACATGAATTTCTTTGGCAATTATACATCGTTTTAATGATGGCATCTCTTAACAATTGGTCTGATATTGCCTCTGATGCTTCTTGGTCTTGAGTTTGGAATTTCACTTTGGATAAAAAGCTGGACTGGCACAGCTGGGTGTGGCTCAGCAGTTGAGCATTGACCCAGAAACCAAGAGGTCACCAGTACTATTCCTGCTCAGGGCACATGCCCAGGTTGTGGGCTCGAACCCCAGTAGAGGATGTGCAGGAGGCAGCCGATTGATGATTCTCTCCCATCATTGATGTTTCTATCTCTCCCTCTCCCTTCCTCTTTGAAATCAATAAAAAAACAACATTAAAAAGAGGGACTGAAATTGGTAACCTAGGTGGAGTTTTATTTGAAGTAAAATGTAATTTATTGAAACATCATTATTTGAACTTCCCTCATTTCCTAAATAATCATTTTTCAGAAGATCTAAGTGGGGGAAGAAGAAGTCTGTCTTCCGGTGTTAAAGTGGACATCCCCCACCCCCATGCAGTCTCCACCACGTAAGAGGCAGCACGAGTCCATCCCCTCCAGCCTTCAACTGCTGGCAGTAGTGCATCCTTAGAAGTCCAGGATCCCAGCAAATCTTGATAAACATCAGGCAGTTGCTGTTGTAACCCATGTGTTTGCTGCTCTTTCAACCTCAGTCTTTCCCTCTGAATCAACTTTCTTCAGTGTCTGTCTGGTACCAGTGAGGAAAAAGCCCCAATTTCTCATAAAAGTTGCATATTTCAAAGGGAAAAGGAGCTCCCTTTGATGCCTGTGAACATCTCCCCACAGGTTACTCCATTCTGCTATCATCTGTGATCATCTTACCCCCTGGCCCAAACTTGACAAGCCCTTTCCTTTTTAGCATCCCATGTATTTTTTTTTACAAACTTCATTATTTAATGGAATCATCCAAGGATTTTGGGACAAATGGACCCTTAGGTATACCAATAAGTTAACCTTAATTTCTGTAACCCCTTCAGAAAAACTTTTAGAAATTTGAGTCATACTTCTGAAAATTCCACATTTACTTTCACAACAGTAAATTTGTGTTGTTTTTAAAATTTACTTTCACAAAACATAGGACTCTATTAGTTTTGGTAGTCATTTAATCATTTATTCAACGGTTTTTGAGCACCCACTGAGTGAGTGCAGGCTGACTGTTGGGTATACAGTAGTAAACTTGACAACTTAGAGTTGATAGTGGAGCATTGACAGAAAACAACACACACGCAGGTCATTCTAAAAAGAACACAGTGCCCTGGCTCTTTTCAGAAAGTTGTCATGTGGCCACATCCCTGTGTCTAAGCTGACTAATTAAATCTTTCTAGGATCCAAATTTATTATTTTATTTTGTTTTTATTGATTTCAGAGAGAGGGATAGAGACATCAATGATGAGAGAGAATCATTCATCGGCTGCCTCCTGCACGCCCCCTGCTGGGGATCAAGCCCATAATTGGGGCATGTGCCCTGACTGAGAATAAACAGTGACCTCCTGGTTCATGGGTCCATGCTCAACCACTGAGCAACACCAGCCAGGCTAGGATCCAAATATCTTAAATCTCAAACTTAAGACTGATTTTTCCACCTGCAAATGCAGTATGCATAAAAGCTATAGTACTATGACTATCATTGTTATTAATCACATCGTCTTTTTCTAACTAGCTGTATATGATGAGGTCTCAGGTTCAGCCGAATTTCTTTGCTCCTCACTTTATTTCTCTCAGCCATGTCTTCCTCTTCATTATCAACTAAACAAAATTGGTGTGGGAGGCTGCTGTTTGGGCAGGGGCAGTGACTTCTGGGCAGGAAGGCCAGGAGTCCAGAGGCACTGAATCAACCCCCACGTCCCAGTCCTGGGCTCCTTTCATGGCCAGAGTCACTGTTTTGCATTTCACAGCTGCTACTATACCAGGAACAAGCTGAGGCTGTAGCTCCTCTCGCTGTGTTGCTCCCTAAGCTCAGAGGTGAGAGGAAACGGACAAACCACAAATGCTCAATAATCCCTTTAACCATCATTTTTCATTTTTTACTGGAGTTTTAAACACAAATGCCTCTGGGCACAAAAGGATATTGGGTCGGGTTGCTGGTCTGCCCGGCTGGAGGAACCTCTTGCATGTTCTATTGGGGAGCATGAGTTTCATTTAAATTCTGAGTGAGGTTCTTTGCAGGGTTCCCCTATATTTTGGAAATAGCTTCCTGGAGGCTTTCTTAGGGGCCAGGGGAGATTTTGTTCTCCAGTCTAAACTATGACCACTGTCATCTAGCCAGTTGCCCAATCTTTCCATGAACAAAGAGGTGGCAAAGCCGCGTGGGTGTGGGAGGCAGCGGAGAAAGGTGGAGGATGGGAAGGGAGATGGTGGGGATGAGCTGCAGCATGGGGTGGAGGCAGCCTGCCGTGTGGGTGCGCTGGGGTGTTTTACCTGCAGGTCATCCAGGCTGGCGTTGGGCACAAACACTTCCCTGGAGGAAACACCTCAGAAGGGGCAGGCGCAGCTTTACGTCAGTGTTAAAGTGCAGTTTGCTGGCAGCCTGCGCCAGCATCGTCCCAGGGGCCACCGAAAAAGAAACATCAGTTCTAGCACATCATCCCGGACTGAGTGAGAATCTCTGTAGTTTATTACCCTCCCCAGGTAATTTTGTATAACAATATGAAAACTGGTTAATGCTCGGCCTGTGTGGCTCAGGGGTTGACTGTCGCCCTATGAACAAGGAGGTCAGGGTTTGATTCCCAGTCAAAGCACATGCCCAGTTGTGGGCTCGATCCCCAGTGGGGGGCATGCAGGAGGCAGCCAATCTCTCTCTCCCTTTCTCTCTGAAATCAATAAAAAATGTATTTTTTAAATCCTTTGCTATTAGCCAAATTATTGGGCTTCTTTGTGCTCATATTCTTACCAGAAAATAACGCTCAGATGCCCATGGCTACAACGTTATTTGCAGATTCATGACAGTGCATTAAGTCCCTAGCACATTGCCTGGTGCACTGGAAATGCTCTATAAAAGGTATTATTGATGACATTTTCCTAGCATAATTCTTAAAACATCTATTCCTACTTTACCTGCCATACAAGCTCAAGAAAGATCCAATGGGACTGGCACAAGGGTTTTAAGTCTGGTATCCACAGTTTTCTGTGTCAGTTTATTTTGATTTTAGAGTGTTTATGTGCAGGGATTTCGCCCCACCCCCAGCCAGAAAAGTACTTAGGTGGAGAAGTCCATGCACTTGGATGGAAAAAAATTGCACCTTTGGTTTTTACTAACCTCCTATAAAAGGTAGCATTCCCTCAGTTCTGAACACAGGCACCAAACCACTGTAGAATACACAGAAATCATTACATTGCATTGGTTGGTGATAGCTCAAAGGCATTTATACTCCGTACTTTGAAATTATGGTAGATCTTCCCAAGCTATTGTTATATTATGCTTGATAACCATAACATTAAAACATTTTGATAACTGTACTTTAATTGGTTTCCTTTGTAAGCTGGTGTGTTTTACTTGATGCATTTAAAACCATTTTCTTAGAATGGTCCATAGGCTTCAGACAGGCAAGAAGGTCTAGGGTGGGAATTAGGTTCAGAGCTCCAGGCCTATTGGCTGCCTCAGTTGTCATTTAAAGTGACCATACCTTTCAGGTTGCCTGCTGGGACAGACTCACAAGGGCTCATATGACAAATGAGATTACAAGTATTTGTTAGTACTGAGCATGTGCTTTCTAGACCCTGGTATGGGTGCTAGGGACATATCAGTGAACAAATTAGGTAAACATCCCTGCCCACATAGAACCGAAATGTGTGTGTGTGTGTGTGTGTGTGTGTGTGTGTGTGTGTTCAGGTATTATGATTAATGCTGGGAACTGTGGTTAGTGCATTTAAGATGGATCATATAAGCCCTTGAAGTCCTTTCTAGCTTTACATTTTATTAAATGCTGACAATGATGAGGCATGATTTTTAAAACATTTGCTACCTGAGCAAACTTCAAGATAAGGAACAGCTTTGCGTAGAAAGCAGTACCTTTTGATCCAGAAATCAGTAATTCTTCGTTCCCTGAGTCCTCTTTTTGTCCTTCACCAAGTTTATTTATGTAGGAGATGTTGTTAGGGTCCCATCTCAGCCCTTCCTGAAAGTCACTGGTGAAGGTTTCTGTATATGCCCACGGCTTCCCATGCCTCTCCCTCTTCATTAGAGGGAGCAAACTGCCAGATACAGGTCGAGATGGAAGCTCTGGGAGTGAGGCTGTGGGAGCACCTCTCAGTCAATGAGGGATGGGAGATGGTGGACAAATATCCAGCATGTCTCTCCCAGCAGGTCTCCAATGGGAGCCCCAGTCACCTGTTGTGGTAACCCATTCATTAAAACATTTTTCCCCCAAAATTTCCCTCTCCTCTTTGTGATTTTTCCACTCTGCCATGCTGAGCGAGCTTCCTGGGGACATCTCCCAAATAAATTATTTGTGTCAAAATCTTTGGTTCTCTTTTTGGCAGAACTTACATTAAGGTGATATATTAATTTGAATGGAAATACAACTCCAGAATGCACACATTTTCAGGCTCAAGTTGACCAACTTCACTGCACAATTTGAATTTGTATGATGTTATATCACTTTCACAGATGCTTCTGTTCGTACATTTTGTACCTACTTAAGAACAAACCTATCTTTTCTCTGGAATCGCATTACATTTATTTGATGACAAAGTACTCTTTTTTTTTTATATATATATAAAAAAACGAGCTTGAGCAAGGAGTCTGACTGAACTCCTTGAGTTCTTAACTTCATGGAATAATTTTATTTTTCCAGTAATTTCTATTAAGTGTGTTCTTCCCAGTGGGTAATGAGTAACAACCATAACTCATGATTCTGTCTAATCCATTAATAAATTATTTCATGCCTGGCCAGCATGGCTCAGTAGTTGAGCATCGACCTATAAACCAGGAGATCATGGTCTGGGCACATGCCCGGGTTGCAGGCTCGATCTTCAGTGGGGGGAAGGGGAGTATGTTGGAGGCAGCCAATTGATGTTTCTCTCTCCCTCTCTGAAATCAATAAAAATATATTTAAAAAAATAATTTCATTCCAATTTAAAACAAATCCCCTCTCCTTTGCTTGGGCTAAACTTGTATCAGAAAAAGATAAGGAGGTAGCAGTGGATAGGTAGGGGCAGGAAACAGGATATGTGCTCTTATTACCCTTTCTTCTTTCCAAGTCCCTTCTCCAAATCATGGAGTCCCATACTAACACATGGCTTAAAATTATAGGAAGCAGTTGGGAAGGAAGGTTCTGGTAACCCATCTGGTTGCTTTGGAGATGCTGTTGGAAGAAGAGAAGATGTGTGCATCTCATTTGTGTCAGCCTGAAGCCTCTGTCATTTAGAGTGGTCTTGATGAAGATGGTACATGTAGTTTTTAGAATCAGGTTCAGCTCTACCCTGATGTCTTCACCCTGCAGAAAAGCGCCATACCTCCCTTTAGTTCCCTGCATGGTGTATGCCTCCAATGCATTATCTAGGTTGGGCATCCCATTGCTTAGCTAAATGGGTTGCCATGTTCCCTGTTCCTTTTCCATGGCCCATAATGACCAAAGGAAGCTGATGTCTCCTTCCATGCCCTGCAATGGCTTTGAGGACCTGCCTGGGGAAGATTACCTCCATCTTTTTCTTCCCTGGCATACTACCTCCTTTCTCATCATGCTATCTCAGGCTGTTCCCTGAGGGTTTTCACCTTCTGAAATTTCTAGTTGAGAAATCAACTCTTTATAGACGAGTGTTCTTCTCAACTTCATGTTTTAAATGTTAATGTCTCCTTTGTCACCCAATCAAGAAGGAGAGGGGAAACCCCCTTCCAGGTTATTAGAGACCTCTCACCACACCTTCTTTAATGCAAAAAAATCTCCTCTTTATGTGTTGTTGTTGGTAAAAGCCTTCAAATCAGTTCAGCATCTTTGGAACAGGGAAATGAAGTGGGTGTCTTTAGCTAGCTGGCTTTCCTTGAACTTGGCTTCAAGAATTTAATAATTATTTTTCCTCAATAGTGGTATCTACAACATAGTTTTACATTCTTTGTAACCTCTGGGATGGGAATATTTGTCTTTGGCTTATGTCATCATGATGTTAAACATAACTTTATACCAACCCAGTTGCATTCCCCAAGATCATAATGAAACCATTCTTGATTACTCAAGAAAACAAACTTGGGAAAATCAGTAGTTTCTAATAACAATGAGAAAAAAGGCAAACATTTATTTTTATTTGCAAGCGCAGTTTCTGCCAATAGTTAGTGCTCACAAAACCTTAAGCTACAGTAGCTTTCAGTAAACCCAACGAGTAGTTTAAAAAATACCCAGTGATAAGAAAATTACAGAAAAATTTCCAGTACACTGTCAAAATGTTTGGAATCCAAAATCCACTATTTTCTGCAATGGTTTTAATATTTATCCTGGTTAAAAAAGAGATTTACTTTTTCTTTTCTTTCTACTACATAGTCCTGCCTAAATTAATACAATCTGTTCCATGAATTTTTAGGACTGCCATTTTCTGAATTTAGATTGTTTTTATTCTTACATATTTATATTAATATCTTAATATTTTACATAAAACATTGACTTTTGAGTTTTATGAAATAAAATTACAGATTCTATTTATGGTTAGGCATTTCCAGTTTTGGGGAAGACTGAAAATCTAATCAGTAGAAAGTCATTTTATGCCTTTTTTCCCTTTTAACTATAATAAATAATTAGCAACCTATTAATTACAAAAAAATCTTAATTACGCTTAGAGCAACCAGAGCATTTTCACAAATTTAAATTCGTATTTGTTACAGTATGTGAAGTCATAGGAAAAACTTCTGGTTTTCCAGTTTGGTAACAAATGGCTTTTGTCTGATGCATAATTAATGGAAACTAATGATGACTATGTAGCTCTTCCAGAGTTTTAAAGGCAAATCTACATTGGCCTACAGTTAACATGCAAATTCATCCAACAAGCAACACAAAATGTAGTAGTCATTCACTGCTATCAACATTTGAGGAGACCTAGTCAGCAGCACAACTCTCCTATGTCAGAAACACATTATAACATGGTCACCACTGAAGTCAGGTCCCACCCTTCCTAATTCACTCTCTAGAGTCAGTTCAGCTTCCAGCACGATACATGAACAACAGCGATCAACACTGCGGTACGAAGGTAAATGCAGACAAGAGTTTGGTGTGCTAGCATACAGAGTTTTCAAACAGTGACAAACGAAACCAAACATCCTGCCCTGTTCTAGCTCCTTTCCCTTTGTGAGACTGGAAATCTCACAGCCTAACTGAAACCTTCAAATGGGGGTCCCAGTCAATGATCCTAGCACTGAAATTGTTCCTTGGGAGGGAAATTTGGCCACAAGGAGATGTCATATTCATTTGAGACAGGGCACTGGGGGAAATACCTGTTGGGCAAACACTGGTTTGTGACTAACAGCCTTAAAGGGAAATGTGATTTTTCCAAACCTTTAGCTTTATCCCAAAGAGTAGTTTGGTGGTCTCCTGTGGCTCAAATCTTATTATTTTTGGTTGGATAAATGAAATGCGCACCACCATCACCATCACTCTTAGTGCTTCTTCCATCACATAAGACACTTGTTAAGATAAGAAAGATATTCTACTAAAGCTGACGGTGATTGAGAGTCATTCAGTATTCAAAGTTCCTAAGAATCGTTGGTTCTCTGAAAGGGATAAAAAAGTAGGAAAGGCTTTGTTCAAACTCTTGCTAGTAAACAAGTATTACTTCAACTGATACAATGGCTACGCGACATCAAAGTACTATAAATTATCAAAACTATCGTACAGAAAAATTACAAATTCATTGCAAAATACATTACACTGCTACCATTAAGAAAAAAGTGCTTTTTGTTTTCCTTCCTTTTTTTTTTTTGCCAGAAAATTATTCTTTCAATATAGAAAATCCTATGTGTTACCCTGCATGTGGCTAGGATGTGTCATAACAGAGTTTGTACTGAGTCCTTCTGATTTGCTGGATGAAGGGCTGAAAAATATAATGATGACTTATGAAAGCCGTGTTCCCAATGAGCATGCCAGCTGTCAGTGGAGAGATGCCGATTAAGACACAAGAAGATGCCCTGGTCTGTTAAACCCTGCTGGTCATCACACTGTCCCACCGATCAGCTGTTCAGAATGCACAGGCCTTTGCATGTTCTGTGGTGGCCTCATGTTCTCCTGAATTATTCTCATGTCCTCCTCTGGCTTTGTCGCCTGTAAGGATCCTTTGCTCAGTGATGCCTGTACTGTCTCATGAGGGGAACGATGCAAGAGGGCGGACCTGCCAGTTTCAAGAACGGATGTCCAAGGAGTTCCTGGGCTGTGGCTCTCTGAGAGGGCTCCCTCACCAGCATCAGGTCCAGGAATCCCCGGAGCACGGAAGAAACCTGTGAAAACAGTGACACCATCCTGAGGGCTGACACAGAGAGCCCACCCTCTTCCCCTGAAATGGTTTCCCAGTGAATTCCCAGAAAAATCATCAAATTCCAGAAAATCAGCTTGAGGAGAAAGATGTTGTGAAAGCAAAAGCAGGTATTGCCGTTATTAACACATGATGTTTTCCTTACCTTCTTCAAGTTTGAAATAATAGGAGTGAATGGCAATGCAATGAAGAATGACAATTTATTTACTAAATAAAAATATAACAGTAAGAGTGGCAACAGCAGTTGTTATAAGTGCTTACTATGTGCAGTGCTGGTCATACTTGTTGGATGAAGTTGGTATAAACACGGGCTAGTTTTATTTTTCTAACAACTACAACCATCAGATCTTTGTGAAATCCCCTTTTGTGAAGAGAAACAAGTTCCTGCAAGGATATTTCACGAGGATAGCATTTTTCCCCTTGAGTTTCTTTCCATTTAATTTTGAGGAACAGCTTACATATATTCACGTGCATAAACATTAAGTATATATTTCACAGTACAGTTTTTTAAACATATATTTACACCTATTTACTCTCCATCTCGATACAAATATAGAACATTGCTCATTTTAGGAGGCTACCGTAGGCCCCTTTCCCATCAATACCCATTTCCCTGCAGAGGCTCACCACCATCCTGACCTCCAATAGCATGAATTAATTTCACCTGCATTTGTCCTTTACAGAAATGGAGTCATATAGTTATAGACTGTCAACTTTTCTGTCTGGCTTCTTTCATTCTTCATTGTGTCTGTGAGACTCATCCCTGTGCAGCAAAAGTCCTATCCTCCTCATTGCCGTCTGATATTCACACACCACATATTATGTATCCATTTGGGAAATGGCCTGGGGCAGTTTCCAGGTTTTGACCAGTTGGACTAGAGCTGCTCTTGTACTTGAATTTGGAGAACATCACACTCGTTTATAGTGGGTGTGGGCTATTTCGATGCCATACTATTTTAACCACATTTCATTATTTAAACTTCGCCCGATGCATGAAGAGTTTCAACCTCCTGTTCAATTCAGTCTCCTTTTTTTTTTCTTTTTGCCTCGTCTTCACAACGTATATGAGTAGTTCTATTGGGGCTCTTCCCTAAGATTTAGGGGAGAGGGAAGAGGAGATGCTATCATTACAAACTAGTCTCCCTACAAGGCAGCTCCATCCCCCTGTCTTTTTGCTGCGAGGGAGATGGGAGGGGAGGTGCCTGTGGGGTCAGTGTTTAGAGGACTGGTGCTGTGGAATGACCTTCTCTGAAAGCCCTGCCCCCACTGGCGGCCACCTCAGTGATGGTTCTTCAACTTAGCATCATTTTTCCTGAGCGTGGCCCTACTTGGAAAAGAGAAAAGACTACATCATCCCTTGACCATGACCTTCATTGCCTTGCATGGTATAGCCCTGCCTACCTCTCTGACACTATCCTTTCTCTTTGCTCACTTTCTCAGCATATAAGCTTTCCATCTCGGCTTGGGACTTTGCACTTGTTTCTCTGCCTGGGACATGTTTCTCCCAGACCTTTGCTTGGTTTGCTCCTTCTTTCCAGTTTGGGTGATCCCTCCCCAGAAAGGGCTGCTTTCACTCTTTAACCTAAACGAGTTCCCAGTGCCCTCACCTGCACACTCCATCACATCACAGTGTGTTATTTGCTTCATGGAAGGTACCAATCTCTGAATTTATTTTGTTCATCCATTTGTTTGTATATAGTTTACCTGGCTTCCCAACTAGAACGCAAGCTCTATGAGAGTCAGGACATCTGGGGTTGTGCACTGTGATATCCCCAACAATTAGAACAGTCCCTGGCATGTAGCTGGAGCTCAAGGAGGGGCTATTGAGTTCCCTCTTCTAGCCAATCCCATGAGAGAGGAGCCAACCTTGCCCCATTTTACAAATGAACTTCAGAGATGGAGAAGCTGACTCCCGTGGCTAGTAAGTGAACAGGGAGAGCAGATATTTGAATCCAAGTGACCCTAATGGAAAGTCCCTGCCCATAAACCAGGATCTACTCCTGAAGGTGATGTGCCAGTCTTTACAACGTGAGGGAGACTGAGAAAGCCAAGAATGATTTTGAACTTCAGCAACAGATGCCGCCTCTCACCTTGTGTAGGTCCTTCACTCGAGGAGGTAAACTGTCCCGGATCCTCCGCATTGCCTGCAGGGGAGGCTCGTTGAAGTAAGGGGGCTCGCCATCAATCATTTCTATCACCATGATCCCCAGAGACCAGATGTCCACCTGTTAGGTACAACCCACCAGTTATTTCAAGCAAGGAGAACATTTTGCAATGTTGGATGTGTCCAGGGAACCAAATAGATTTATATTTATTCATAAATTAATGTGGTTTTTTAAAAAATATCTTTTTATTAATTTCAGAGAGGAAGGAATAGGGAGAGAGAGATAGAAACATGAATGATGAGAGAGAATCATTGATCAGCTGCCTCCTGCATGCCCCACACTAGGGATTGAGCTGCAGCCCAGGCCTGTGCCCTAAACAGAAATCTAACTGTGACCTCCTGGTTCATAGGTCGACACTCAACCACTGCCCAGGCTATGTGTTTTTTTACAATATCCCAACATTTCCAACACAGACTCACTGGCTGAATCACTGTTACCAAGTATTTGCTAACAGACTTCATTTGCTTCCCCCCCCCTTTATTGATTAAGATATTACAAATGTGTCCTTATCCTCTCATTGTCCCTCCCTGCCCCCCACTCATGCCCTCATCCCCCGGTGTCTGTATCCATTGCTTATGTTTATATGCATGCATACAAGTCCTTTGGTTGATCTTTCCCCCTTAGCCCCACCCTCCCATGCTTTTCAGATTCAGTGAAGACTCTGATAATTAGGTACACACGAGTGTCCTAACATTCTGAGGCTTTGAACTTTATTTCTTTACCCCATTGACTTTGGTGGTTAACTGTCTACCAGGGCAGGAGAAAAGAACATGCAAAGTTTTGTTTTGAACATAGAGAGGAAAGTTACATTTAAACTGCAAAAAAAAAAAAAAGAGTTTTGGACATATTCATAACAAACTGCAAAAAGCTACATTGCACAACACAATATATTCTGATTCTTGTATTGATTTGATTTTAAAAAATAGTTCTCCCCCACACATACACTTTGGGGTTCTTTCTTTTGCATCTTATCATTTTGAAGCAGCAGGCACAAAGCCCTGTTTTATAAAACCATTTTCAGGAAATGGAGAAAAGAAAAGGAGGCTATGACAAGCAATTCTTTCTGAGTAAAGAATGGGGAGCCAGGACAATGGGAAGCCCTAGCTGTGCCATAAATCCCTGTTACAGCCTCATTACACCGCTTATCAGGGAGCTGCATTCTGGTTTGAACCTTTGCAGTGACCTTCAATGAGAATTTATGCTCTTGGGACCACAGTGAGAAAAATAAGTTGAATGCTCACCCAAGGGCAAGCAAACAACGGAAAGAGAGCAGAGCGCACCTTAGTTAGCTTATGCCGATATCCTCAGCCCAGGATCCATGCCACCTCTTCTACGCTTCTCTCTTAGGATCTCCTCTGCACCATAACATGTGGGAACACGGCCAGCCCAGGAGTGAGCTCCTTGCTGCGTGTGTTCCCCTGCATGCTTCAGAGCTTCCACTCATACTAGTCCCTCTCCAGAAGGTCCCCTGTTGTCATGTGGCTAAGAGAAATTGTGCCATATTTTGAAATGTCATATTCCTATGTAACTTTTTTCTACGGGAAAACATTATTGCTCATCCAATTATTACCTCCATTTTGTGGAGCTTTCTCTGATCCTCTATCCTTTGAATCATCACACCTGCTCATCTGTGTGTGTATCCGGCCACTTTTCTAGTTGCGTTACCTTGCTCTGTGTGTGCCTGCCACCGAGGGTGGGGTCAGAGTTTGAATCAATCTCCCCCAGTGTCCATGGTAGGATTTCAATAAACTCCTCTTGGTCAGTGTTGTGGCAATATTCTCATTGCTGGCCATTTTCTCTCTGCCACAACCTACTCTGTAACAGGTCCAGTGAAGGGGGGTCTCATGTAGAGTCAAAGGTCATCACCCTGATTGCCTCTGGTCATTAACACCCTCAGAGCTACTCTATCCCTGAGCCTATCCAAGCCCTGCCTCTCTCAATCGATGCCATCCCCTTACCTCCGTCCCATATGGTAGCCTAGAAATCACTTCAGGTGCCATCCAGTAGGGAGTGCCAACCAATGATTTCCTCTTCGGTACCTCTTTGGAAACTTGAGCACAGAAACCAAAGTCAGATAACTTTATCTGGAAAGGAAAAGAAAGCAACAAACTTAAAGATACTGGCTCACAGAAGTAGAAATATATAGAAACTTTCACACTGAAAACAAAACAGTCTCATTAATAGGCCCTGGGAACACTATTGGCAGAGGGGTTGTCAGGCCCTTTTATTGGGAAAGCATGAGACATTTTAGTAGAAAAACTCTCATGGCTCTGCCATGAGAGTTTAAATCTTTAAACTCCTGCTGCTTATATCTTTTATAAAATAATGAAACCAAAAAAAATGACACATTACATATACTAAAAGCAACAAATTCGTTAAAATTCAAACACACAACTTCAATGTAACAGATGAAGTTTAAGTAAATTGCTTTTCTCAGTGAGAGAAAAAAAAAAGAGTGAAATTCTAAACCTATATTTCATCTAGTTTTTGTGTTCATATGGGGTTAATTTTGGTGAAGGATATAACATCTGTGTCTAGATCTAATTTTTGCATGTGCATATCCAGTTTTTCTGCAACATTTGTTGAAAAGACCATCTTTGCTTCACTGTATTGCTTTTACTCTCTTGTCAAAAATTAGCTGAATATAATTTTTTGGGCATATTTCTGGGCCCTTTATTTTGTTCCATTGGTCTATCTATGTGTTCTAAAGCCAATACCACTTAGAAAGCTGAGAGTGTGACATTGTCACTGAAGGTGGGTAGTGTTAGTCTTGAGATTTTTGTTATTATTCTTCAATATTTGTTTGCTATATATTGTATTGATCTTTTGTCTCTCTGTATAAACTTTCAAATTTCTTTGTGAATATCATAAAATAACTGCTGGGATTTTGACTGGGATTGCATTGAATTTATAGATTAAGTTGGGAAGAGCTGCAACTTGACAATATTGACTCTTCCTAACCACGAACATGGAATATCTCTCCATTGATTTGTTCTTTGATTTCATTAATCAGTTTGTACATATAGATCAAGTAAATATTTTGTTAGATTTATACCTAAGTATGTAAATAGCATTGTTTTTTTTTAAATTTCAAATTCCACTTGTTCATTGCTAGAATATAGGAAAGTGACTTCTGTATATTAACCATATATCCTGAAACCTTGATATAATTGTTTATTAGTTCCAGGGGTTTTTCTTGTTGATTTTTTTGGATTTTCTACAGACCCATCATGTCACCTATGAACAAAATTAATTTTATTTCTTTTTTCCAAATCTGCATAAGTAGGGTGTCCAAAAAAGTGTTTATACACAGTTTGAATAATTATAAAGTCAGTGTTTATTAAAATGCATTTCATTTTCAAAATTGAGCTATTAGCTGTGAATGTGTATACACATTTATTTTTTCTTGTCTCATTGCATTAGCTAGTACTTCTAATATGATGTTAAAAAGGATTGGTGAGAGGAGATATTTTTGCTCTTTCCTCATCTTAGTGAGAAAGCATATTCAATCCTTATGCATACCTAAAAGTCCACTTGCCCCAAAATTGTTCTCAGGAGCCTATATTGATCTCTGCCTTTCCAAATATGAGAGAACTCAGCACTCAATCTTGAATTGTTTTCTGATGCTGATTTTTGTCCCTCTGGATAGAAAAGATATTCCTCAAGGGCAACAGCTCTGCCTTTCACTTGTGAAGCCTAGTAGATACTAAAAACACATGCTACTAGATAGATTTGATTTTATATTGACATACCCACACACATATATATGATAGCAGGTCATGTAATAGACACATTGGTGCTCTATTATCATTGATTTACTTATTGAAGACAGCTGTTTCTAGAATCAACGTTAAATCACAGATGAATTAGGGTAATGTTTTGGAAATTATTAATATGTTTTTTTTCTTCTTACATTTCCTTATTCACGATCTTCTCCTTAATCAGGCCAATGTCAATGTGGTGTGGTTTGGAGTGGAAGGAGATTAGATTACTTCATATACATGCTAGAAAAAGCTGGTTTAGTGGAGAGATGATTTTATCAATTGCTTTGACACATCAAGAGCCAAAAACAGATTTCCCTGTGGTATGAAGAAGAGAGCTCTGGGCCACGGCAGTTGGTCTATAATCCTTGTTGCCCTATTTTAAAAGGAGTCTACAATTCAGAGAAGTAAAAATTACTACACTCCACCCATTTTAGCCTGGGATGATTTGCAGAAGAGAACAAAAGAGCAGCGATTTGATTATGTCAGGCCTCAACTCTTTATTATACATCACTTCCCACCACTCCAACAGATGATGGAGGGCTTCAGATCTATCTGAATAGTGTAAATCCCCACACAAAGAAGGAAGAGGAGAAGCCACATGCATCTGTCTTCAGAGGCAATATTAAAAATATTTACTAACCATCTTCATCTAGACCAATCAGAATCTAGGCATAACGTTAAGTGGTATCCTGAAATTATCTTGGAGCATTACCATACTTAATGAGGCAAAGGGGGTCAGATACTCCAATGGCTTGAAACAGTGGACATTAACCAACAAGCATGAAAATATTGCAATATTTTAATAATGAATATAAATATACTAGTGAATACTAGTTGAATATCAGCCTTGGCTATGCCCAATATGACCTCCATGAAGAGAGTGGGTGGAAGTGAATCTAAAGCAATGTTACCAGTTCCCATGAAATCATCATTAACTTATTTAAGGCAGCTGTCTTGATAATTAAATATCTGAATAGCATACACCCCCACAGAAACAAAGGAGAGGATCTATGTGTAGTGTGCAAGAATCCAGAAGCTCCACCAAATCTGTGAGGGAATGGGGAAGTGCCCAGCTCAAGTCTATGGTTGACCTGAGGAGGCAGCTCCAAGGATGGCTTTCAAGTCTTGTGGCAGGAGGCTGGAGTTGTGAGGTACAGCAGAGGCGCTCTCCTGAAAAGCCCAGCAGTTGATGGAACCTGTTAATCCTTAGTGGTCACTTTTCCAGGTAGAAGAATAGGCCAGTTTTGTCAAGGCAGGGACCAGAGTGGAACAAGAAGATAGTCTATCTACTTCACCCTGAGGTCCCATAATCCACATTTGTCCCCAATTCTCCCAGAACTACCTTGAGAAAGATGGGGGTTCTAGGAGTGAAGAGATAGTAGGTGGTTTTAAAGACTGAGGTTTTAAAGGTAGCACTTAACCTTATAATAATGTGGGTGAACTTTGATAGACAATTTAAATATTTAAGCATACCAAATCTAACTGATTGAAATTTAAAAGATTTTTTTAAAAAAATCTAGTACATGGAGTTTTGTTTAGAAGTCTAGGTTAGTTTTTTAAATCAATGAAATTATAATTGTGTGTGTGCCTGTGTGTGCAGTTATTTCCAAAGCTTGAGAATAAGTAAATTTGTAACCCTACTACACAGATGGAAGAGGAGGAACAATTTGGCCAATACATTTTATTTGCCTGTAAATTTAAGAGATCGACATAATTAAGGAGGTGAATGCATTTGCATTTTGGTATTGGCAGTCTTTAATGTCACTATCTCTAGAGTGGTTTTCTCTTTCCGGACATAAAAAGGGACCCCAAACCTGCCAGACTAGTAATTATCTGCCTGACAAAATGTAAGATGAGAAATAGAAACTCGGCACTTGGAAAGCTAGGCCTGTTCTGTTGTAGGAGTGTAAGTGCTTCTGCATAGTTTTTTTTTTTTTTTTTACTCATCCAAGTACATAAAAGAGAACATTTTCTAAAAGAACACAATTACACACAACATTCGTCCAAATAAATCTGCAAGTAGATAATGAGAACTCAACTAATGACTATAATAAGGCATTGTAAGCTGATCTTAAAAGCAAATCACATAGACTCTAAGCTGAGCCTCATTTTATTGTACAATGTGTCTACCTCAGAAACCATCTTAGTCCCACTAATGCAGTTAGGCCAAGAGAACTGTAACTAGCACACTGTCTGCCCCCTAAAAGGAGGAGATGGAGCTTACTCCATGGGGGCCAGACATCGAACTAGAGCTTAGAGCTCAGAGAAAGCTGCTGTTCAAACCTGAGATCCTTTCCATCTCCATGTGTCCTGGCTGGGAATCAGAGGCCCCACAAAAATATGGAAGGTGGGGCAAAAGAGTCTATTCACAAGATAGCTACAGGTTTACAACAGAAGGTAAACCCACATTCTGTAAATTGCATACACAATTCTTGTGGTGCAGAAGATACAGTTCCCTTCATTTATGTTTGCCTTTACTGCCTTTGCTTTTGGGGTCAAGTTCATAAAATGTTCTCTATGACCAAGGTCCATAAGTTTGGTACCTATATTTTCTTCTATGTAACTTATTGTTTTGGGTCTTATATTTAGGTCTTTGATCCATTTTGAATTTATTTTTGTACATGGGGACAAACTGTAATCCAGTTTCAATCATTTGCATGTGACTTTCCAGTTTTCCCAGCACCATTTATTGAAGAGCCACCTTTATTCCATTTCTGACTCCTTTGTCAAAATTATCAGTGCATATACATGTGGTTTTATAGCTGGGCTCTCTATTCTGTTCTTCATTTTCTTAATGGTATATTTAAAGCAGCTGCTCAGATAATAACTGTGGGTAATAAGACTGATGCTGCTTTATGGGAAAGATATGTACTAACTAGCCAGTGTCTGGCTGCCTGTCTGTATGGACTTTGCTGTAAAGAATTGTCTTGTCTGTTGGCTATGTGGCCACTGGCTTCTGCAATAAAGACTCTTCCTTATGTACCCGTAACCTCTCATGGTTTCTCCGTCTGCCCCATGGCTGAGAACTGAATTGTACTCAGAGCAGCAGTGCTCCTGTAGAGCTCCTGATGTCTCTGACAGTTCTCTATGACCAAGGTCCATAAGTTTGGTACCTATATTTTCTTCTATGTAACTTATTGCTTTGGGTCTTTGATCCATTTTGAATTAGTTTTTGTACAAAGACACAAAACAGAGGCAGCCAACAGGGAGATGATATTTGCAAACAGTAGTTCCAGCAAAGCTTTCAATTTCCAAAATATATAAAGAACTCATAAAACAACACCAAAAAGCAAACAACCCAATCAAAAAGTGGGCAGAGGACCTAAAAATACACCTCTCTCGGGGGCGGGAGGTAGGGGGGTAAGAGATCAACCAAAGGACTTGTATGCATGCATATAAGCATAACCAATGGACATAAGACACTGGGGAATAGGGGAGGCTAGGGGACTGTCTAGGGCGGGGGGAAAAATGGACACATATGTAATACCCTTTGTAATAAAAAATAAAATTTAAAAAAAAGAAAAAAAAAAGAAAACGTATGAACAGCCAATAGATATATGAAAAAAATGTTCAAATCACTGGCAATTAGAGAAATACAAATCAAAACTACAATGAGATACCATCTCACACCTGTTAGAGTGGCCATTATCAACAAGACAAGCAATAACAAGTGCTGGGGAGGTTGTGAAAAAAAGAGAGCCCTCTTTCACTGCTGATGGGAATGTAGATTATACAATCACTATGGAAAGCAGCCTGGCAATTCCTCAAAAAATGAAGAATAGAGCTGCCATATGACCTAGCAATTCCTCTCCTGGGTATATACCCAAAAAAACTCGAAATCAGGTGTGTATTTGCAAAGATATATGCATCCCTATTTTCATTGCAGCATTATTCATGGTGGCCAACAGATGGAAACAGCCAAAGTGCCCTACAATAGCGGACTGGATAAAGAAGATGAGGTATATATACACAATGGAATACTGCTCAGCCATGAGGAAGGATGAAATAACACCATTTGCAACAACAGGAATGGATCTTGATAACATTATGCTAAGTGAAATAAGTCAGTCAGAAAAAGCTGAGAGCCATATGATTTCACTTACATGGTGATAGGAGAAGATTTGATTTTGGGTGGTGGGTGCAATATACTCATCTTATAACATAGAAACCCACACCTGAAACCTATATATTCATGTTGACCAATATCACCCCAATACATTTAATAAATAAATTAAATATATATATTTTTTGCTTCTGCTCCAGGATTTTGCATAGGTTCATGTTGACCAATATCATCCCAATACATTCAATAAATAAATTTTTTAAAAAATTTTGCATCTGCTCCAGGTTTTTGCATGGATGCTTTTGAGTCTGGCTCCCGAGGGCTTCATATAACGCAACGGTACCCAGTGTGCAGCGTCAGCACCCCCTGGAAATGTGTTAGAGATGCAGATTCTTGGGTACCACCCAGGATGACTGAATCAAAATCTCAGGAGGTGGGGCCCAGAGGTTTTGGTGTTCACTAAAGTTTGAGAACCGTTTTAAGAAGAGCAATGACCCAGGGACAGAGGAACAGAGAGGAAACAGAAGGGGCCAGACGGATGATGATGCCCCCAGCTTAAGGCCCACTTCTTCAGCTGCCAACCCCAAGAAGAGAGGGAGGGCAGCACAGTGGCTAAGCTGGAACAGCACGGGGCCTCACCCAGTCCCTCTGCCATTTGACAGAGCGCAGAGAGCAGTAGAAACTTGCCCGATACTGCACAACAGCATTAGAGCGAGACTCAAGCCCGAGTCTCCTGACTTCTCCTGCTGTGCTTCCTGCATTAGGAAAAGTAACCTCTGTGGAGTGGCAGGGAAGGGGGCACAGCCAGAGGTTGGGTGTATCTCAGAGTATTGGAAAGGCATGCATTTAATTTGTTACTAAACAACCAGCCC
>NW_006286587.1:6289302-6290976 GCF_000327345.1 Myotis davidii
AATACTAAGTGCTTCTCAGGGGAAGGACACTAGTCAGTAACTTGTATCTACACAAATAAGGAACACCAGTAATTATGATAGATGCAAGTTAAAATACAGAATAAATGTATTTTTTTTAAAGTGATTTAACATGCCCAAATCTCTTTAAGAAGATCATTTGGGAAATAACCATCAGGTCTTCTTCTAATTATACAATTCTAGTTATTTGAGAGACAACAAACTCAAATGTCTAAGGGAGCCAGCAAATAATATCAATGAATTAAATGGCCCATGTGGAGACAGTGGACAGCAGGGGTACACAGCCTTGGTAAAGAGACACTGACTTCCAGCTGATTGTCAGGGGCACAGTTAAGAGAGCATGGGACAGTCATAAAGTGCTGGTTGCCAGTCTATGCCCCTTACCTATCCCTTATCCTCCCTTCAAATCCTGTGGGAGAGAGCGCGCAAACATGGTGCATTGTCTCTAGATATTATGTTAATTTGGGTTCCCGCAAAACACACCCCAAGTCAAGGATTCAGTGCTGGGGAGGTACAGGGGACACTACTGGTGAAATGGAGAAGTACAGCAGGGAAGGAAAGGCAGTCAGTCAAGGGTTAAGTCATTACCAAGCAAGTTACCACAGTGTGAATTAAATCTCAATCCTGCTGAGGAAGTCTGGGAGATGGTGGAGGACATGTGCCTCAGAGGTATTCCATCCAAAGGCAAGGCCTGTGGTTTTTACACACCTACTCCCATCATCCGTGTCTGGGCTGTTCCTGGGAGTGTTGATGTTAATTCCCTGGAATTTCCAGCCTGCTTTGAGCTAGAAAAGCAGATAATGGTGGCCAGGGAAGGAGATGCAGGTGGTGGCATTTGGAGGTGGAGCTAGTGAGCACTGACATAGGAAGTCATGAGTGGGGGACCCGCAGTGTCTGCTTCAAGTGTTCACGCTCATCACGCCACCTCCGTCACCGGCACAAAGAATTCAGGCTCTGCTGTCAGATACTTTGTTTGTAGGGAAGACAGGAATCTGAAATTTCATAGGAAACCTCCCAATTTTTAAATTGTGGCAATCAATTCATAGTTAAAAAAAAAAAAGAAGACCATAATCACTTGTGTGTGACCCTTTTCAATAGGTGCACTGGCCTTGATAGGTTTGAATTTCATTCCAGCCAATGAATTTGATTAAAGTTAATCACTCAGTGTCTAGTGGCCCCTGAGTATCATCTCTCAAATGCAAGCCCCCAGCCAAGGGCAGATTATGGATGAATTTACTCAACGCTTAATTGCAAGGGTGGGGTGGGGACTGCCCTCTCCCTTACTTCTGATGGTTTTACACAAATTACTTCATGTAATTCTTGCAACCACTCTGTGACATGCTATTTATTTCCCCCATCAAACCCCAAACACCACATTCCCCTTGCTTAAGACAAATTATTAATTCACTAGATATTATTTCTACCATGGAAAAATAGTGAATGATTTACTTTCAGTTGATAGCAAATAATTTCCCTTCAGATCTTTGAAGAGGCTAAAAAGAATTTATCCTTTTAAATCTGAACAATTTCACTGTCTTTATTTATTTTATTTTATTTTATTTTATTTGAAAATAGAGGCCCGGTGCACGAAATTCATGCACTGGGGGAGAGGTGGGGAGGTGTCCCTCCACCCAGCTTGCACCTTCTTCAATTTTG
>NW_006286587.1:6291007-6291509 GCF_000327345.1 Myotis davidii
ACTGCAGGCTTGGTCACTCCTAACTTCCCTCCTCTGCAGGCCTGGTTGCCCCCTACTGCCCTCCCCTGCTGGCCTGGTTGCCCACAACTGCTATCCCCTGCAGGCCATCTTTGACCACATGGGGGCAGTCATCTTGTGTGTTGGAGTGATGGTCAATTTGCATATTACCTCTTTATTATATAGGATAATTAGAAGGTAGCAAAGAAATGTGCACCCAACCCTCCATAATGTTAGTATCTTATACAACTACTAGAGGCCAGATGCATGAAATTCATGCAAAAGTAGGCCTTCCTTCCCCCAGCTGCCGGCACCAGATTCCTTCTGGCACCCGGGACTCGGGTTTCCCTTGCAGCCCAGGCTTCATCCGGAAGGACATCCAGTCTAATTAGCATATTATGCTTTTATTATTATAGACTAGGGGCCCAGTGCACGAAATTCGTGCACTATGTGTGTGGGGGGGGGGGAGGGTCCCTTAGCCAGCCTGCCCCCTCTCACACACTGG
>NW_006286587.1:6292484-6303341 GCF_000327345.1 Myotis davidii
CATGGCTGGCTCTTAGCTCCCCCCTGGGTTTCCTTCTGATCACTGTCAGTGGCAGGGGGCTTCTTCCTGTTTTCCCTTTTGCCTCCCTGCATTGTGCCTACATATGCAAATTAACGGCCATTTTTGTTGTCAGTTAACTGCCATCGGAGTTGGCAGTTAATTTGCATATAGCCCTGATTAGCCAATGAAAAGGGTAGCGTCGTACGCCAATTACCATTTTTCTCTTTTATTAGTGTAGATAGCTCAATATCAACACCAAGAAATTGATGTTGGTACAGTCCCTAGAGCTTATTCAGATTTCATCAATTATATCTGAACTCATGAGTGTATGTAGTATATGTATGTGTTTATATATTCCGTTATTTTATTACATTGTAGCCTTGCATAATCATGACTACAATCAAGTATCCAACTGTACCAAAACCATAAGACTCCCTGGTGCGGCCCCTGTAGAGTCACATACTCCTAATCCCTAAACCCTGGCAACTGCTAATTTGATGTACATTTCTATAATTACGTTATTTCATGAAGGTCACATAAATGAAATTATGCAGTGTGTATCCTTTAGATTGGCTTTTTTCCCCACTCAGCATAATTTCCTTGAGGTTCATCAAGTATCCATTTACTCATTCCTTTTTTTTTTTTTTTTTTTTGCTGAGTGGTATTCTATAGCATAGATATACTACAGTCTGTTTAACCATTCACCCTTTCAAAGACATTTGGGCAGTTTCTTGGTGGGGGTTATTTTGAATAAAAATGCTGTAAACATTTGTGTGCAAGTTTATGTGAAGAAATAAGTTTACATTGCTCTGAAGTGTATGTCACATGACAAGTTCACTGTTAGTTTTGAAAGGTAATGCCAAATGTTTTTGAGAGTGGCTGTACCATTTTACATTCCCACCAGCCATGTATAAGTAAGCGGAGTTGCCATTATTTTTTATTTTAGCCATTTTGATAAATGTGTAGTGGTATATTCTAGTTTTAATTTGCATTTCTCTAAGGGTTAATGGCATTGAACATCTCCCAACCCTTACATCTAGGCTTGACTGTGTGACTTACTCTGACTAAAGAGACATTAGCAAACATGATGCAAGTGGAGGGTTCAAACTCGTGTGTGCATTGGGGCCTGCCTGTCTTGCTGCTCTTGGGAACCTTGCCACAGGCAGCACATGAATAGGGCTGGCCTAGTCTCCTGGGAGATGAGTGATGCCAAGCCGTTACCTCCACTGCCCTGGCTGAATACCAGCCAAGCGCCAAGCAAATGAGTGAAGCTGTCAACTGCAGACTGGTCACAAATAAAAAGTGAGCTCAGCTGATGCCACTTTTGGTGCAGAGATGAGCTGTCCCAGCTGAGGTCAGCTCATACGCTGACTTGGAATTACAGTGGGGCCTTGACTTACTAGTGTCCTGACTAACGAGTTTTTTGAGATACCAGCTGTCTCTCGGCTGATTTTTTGCATTGAGTTGATAGAGTAATTTGAGTTAACGAGCTCCTTAACGAGCTCTGTCTCGGAACGAATTAAACTCATAAGTCAAGGCTCCACTGTATGAGCAAATATATAGTTGTTGTTTTAGGCCACTAACAGTAGAATAGTTTGTTATGTACCAAAAGTTGACTGCTATATACTCATTTTAACAAATTTTTTAGTTAAAGCAATGCAAAAGCAGGATTTTAAACTGCCCATTAAACATAATCCAAAGTTTGCAATTATATATACATATATAATGTGTATATATATATATATATACATATATATATATATATACACACACACACATATATTATTACAGCTGTTCATTTGGAAAATAATACAATAATTAATAAGCAATATAAGAATAAACAGTTTCACATACAACTGTAATATATATATATATTATTCATATATATATGAATATTCTGCAATAAAATTGACAATCTTTTTAAAATAAAAGCCAAAGTTCTGGGGCATTTTCTTCTGGCTGCCCTCTGACCATTCATGGGCAAATTCTCATGTGACATGAATGTTTTCCACATGACTGAGCTTGCTGGGTTGTAATAGACAGGTTATTAAGGGACATTCATCCCAGAACTATTACCTCTGGTGGAAGTTTCAGGGAGGTTAAAAGGACCTAAATAGTGAAAATCTATACTTCAAAACTTCCATTTCAGCCTTCCTTGGAATATCAACTCATTCTTTTCTTGGCTGTGGAATTCTGTGTTCATTTGTACCGTGGTGAGCTGATGAGTTTCACCAGTATCCCTTGAGTAGGTTGCAGTGATGAGAAATGCAGAAATCTGGGCCTGGAGAGATGCTAGTGTGATGAATAATCTTCCACGTGTCCTTAGATCTGTTCTCCTACCTTCTCTGAGCCCTGGGAGGCCAACCTGTGTTGACTGCATGGATGACCTCTGATTTTCTTTTGCCAATAGGTAGCACCAACAGGAGACTGAACGTTAGGAACAGAGGGAGGTTGGGGTCCTTGTACCCCAGCTCCCATCCGGCAGGTTCCCTGTGGTCTGGCTTCCACCGAAGATCAGACTCCTGCCATGCATCCCTCTTCACACAACAACCTCTATTTCCAGGTTCTAGTAACCAGTTCCCACCTCACCCCTTCTTGAGCACCACACTAATCCTCATGCGCTTTTCTCATCCCTCACTTTTCTGCATCTGCCCACACCTTATCAACGCTCCTCAAATTGTCCACTGCAGTTTGAAATCTGTTTCTTGCAGGAATTCGGATGGATACTGCAGACACACATAGTCACGAAATAGGGTGGACAAAGCCCTAGAAAAGGTCTCCGCCAACAAAAACAGGAGCATGGAAAAAAAACTCTATAGTTTCTATTACTTCCTACACTCATTGTTAAGGTGAAAAATTGTCCATCAAATTCAAGTCACAGGTAATTCTGACTAACAGGATGACACAGAGGATGGTAATTTCCTTTTCGTAAGCCTTCTGGGAAGGGCAGTGGGCGACTTGTGACTAAAAAATTAGTGTTATAAGAAGTGTTCATAGGAGAACAATACCCAAGACAGGCAAAGTGACAAGGCAAAGCATGGAGGGGCCGCACAGGAAGATCTTACCCGCCCATCGCTTGTCAGGAGGATGGAGTCACTCTTTATGTCCCTGTGAATGACTCCTTGGTTGTGAAGGTAGGAGAGAGCCCTCAGAACCGACAGACACACAGTAGCAATCTGCTCTTCATTCATTCTAGAAAGGAAACAACATTTAAGGAACAAGGACAGATTTAAGAACATCCTTGACATGATCAAAAGAGGCAGCTCTCTTGAGTTCTAGAGAATCAGCCCATGCCTGGAAAACCTATAGGCAAAGAAAAGGAAGTCGTTGGCATCTGATTTGCAGAATCTAAGGCTGGGTACCAGGATGCCAGGGGCCAAATGTAAGCCAAGGGCAAGAGACCCCCATTTGCTGGCTTCTGGGTCATTACTGCAAATACACTACCATGGACATCTCTAGGTAATTCCTTAGGTATTGCCAAACCTCCTGGGTCCTGCAGAGGGAGTGCACTGAATAGCACCAAGGTTCCAGGTGTATCTGCTAGGTGACCTTGAGCAAGTCCTTTAATATCCTCGGGTCTATTTTTACTTACCTTGGAAATTGGAATAACCATGGTTCTCACCAAGGCTGGACTCAGGCAAAGTGGCCTTTGGATCTCTGAGACTCGCCCTGCCTCTCACTAGCCCTCCCTCGTCTTCCTCCGGGGACTGGAGGTTTCTTATGCTCCAGGTCCTTCTGTCAAGGACATTGGACCTGCTAAGTTAGTTACTAATAACTGAGTGTGAATGAATGATCCTGTAATAGATGGGCCATGGGAATGAGAAAGGCAAGTACAGCACCGCACCTGTGCTCCCACATATCATGGCTGCCCCCCTCTGAAGAAGGTGTCTGGTTTCAGAGGAGATTGCACAGGTGCTATGAGGTAGTTATTTCTAACCTGGGACTTCCTTGACAGAATGTATCTGAGCTTATTCATTTGATACAAAATAGGGATTGAAAAGAACCTTGACCAAGGGAGAACTCTAGAGACATGGATTGCCATCGGAAGATCCCTAGGGCAAGAAAGAAAGCCTCTCTTTTAGATATATTTTTTATTAATCCTATATAATAAAAGCCCAATATGCTAAGTGTCCAGTTGTCCGGTCAGCTATTCAACCAATCAAAACGTAATATGCTAATGAAATGCTAAGGCCACTCAACTGCTTGCTATGACCTGCACTAACCACCAGGGGCAAACAGTCAACTGATAGACCATTTGCTATGATGTGCACTGACCATCAGGGGGCAGATGCTCTGACCAGTAGGTTAGCTTGATGCTGGGGTCTGGCCATCGGGACTGAGCAAGATGGACCAGACACACCCTGGAGCCCTCCCACAGTCCCTCCCTGGCTGGCCAACCTCCCATGTCCCTCCCCAGCCCTGATTGTACACTGGTGAACTGGTGGGGTCCCTTTGCCTGGCATATGCCCTCTCGCAATCTGGGCTGATGAATCCCTTCCCTCACCCTCCCCCACCACCCCCACTACACTAATTTCATGCACTGGGCCTCTAGTTTTATATGTAAGTCACATCTGTCTTGTTCTTAGGTCACTTCAGTATATTTGTTTCTGCAAATTAAGATGATCTTATGTATTTTGCGGGTGGAAATGTCAATGGCTATACTGCAGAGTCCACCCACTGAAATGTTGGTGGAAAAGCTTCAGTGTCCTTTGGTTTTGAGATGGTCTGCTGCAGCCAGAGAACTGCAGACATCATGATCGAAATTTTGCCTCATTTTAATGGAGAAACAGTAGCATATATTTTCTTCACAAGGTTTCCCAACGCTTGTTTGCATTCCCCCTACTGTTTTCATCTGGATTCACTAATGATTTGGGTGCCATTTCAGTGAAATTAGCTTATATCCAATGCCTCTCCTTCATGACTATCCTCTTAACTCTTTGACACTTTACTTACCAGCAAGACTAAACTTAAAGTTTCCCAAATGTAACATTTTTTTATCTGTTCCTTAGAACATTGCTTCTCCAAATGTGGTACATGAATGAACAGCTTGGGCAAGGCCTGGGAGCTTTACAGAATGCAGAGCATTACTTCTCTCCACACTGAATCAGGGTCTGTCTTTTAATAAGATCCACAGGTGGTTTGCATATTAAAATTTGAGAAGCAAATTAGCATATACTCTTCGCATATACTCTTTCCTCTGACTTCAATGTCCTTTTTCTCCCACTTTCTGTCTTAGTGAACTATTTAATCTCTCAAAACCCATCTCAGATATCTCCCCTTTTTTTGTTCTTTTTTTTTTTTTTTAGAAATCTTTATTGATACTCCCTGATAGAGACATTCAGGAATTCTTCTATGCTGTCTACATACATCTTTCTAATTCTGCACAGGTAGTAAAGTATTTGTTTCTAATTTGTGACTTCCTTGAGGGAATGGTTTTCAGCCTTATTCTTTGTGTCTTTTGTATACCAGCATATCGGAAACATTCCGATACATTAAAATGATAAACACTTGATGGAATGACCACAACTGTCATATCAGGGAAATACATAGCAGGTAATTACAATGGTAATTAACTACTTGCAAGACTCTTTAAAAACAGAATTGAAGAATTTTTCTGTGTTATATAGGTTTGCTATTATGACATAAAACTTTGATCTCCCACTTCCCCTTCCTTCTCCAGGTACGCTTGGTGTATCAACACCTAGCAATGGCATGGCAACTCAGGAGAATGGAATTTAGTTTTAGATATCTATGTAGAAATGGAAAAATCTATTATTAGTCACTAAAACTTCATTCTCGGCAGCTTGGTGATTTTTAAAATCAATGGGTATTCATGAACTTCTGGACAGAAAGGAGAGTGTTAACTGAATGAATGAACTATATATACAGGATATTATAATAGGCACCTGGGGAATATAGAGGAAGAGGGTAGTCATGACCTTGATTTCAAAGTGCTTAAAATTTATGAAGAGTGCATAGGATAGTCATTGTGGCTTCACCCTGGAGGAGAATAACAAATATCTTGCATTGCTTGCCTGGATAATATTTTAAAAAAAACTTACCTGGTATGAGTGACGATGTCTGTCAAGGCACCACCTTCTAGAAATTCCATGACCACCCAGAGCTCGTCACTGACAAGATAGCTGTTGTACATGTCAACCACATTGTCATGGTGGTAATCCCGCATTATCACAACCTGGGCAAATGGAAAGAGACTTTTTGACTCGTGACAGTGAAATGTGGCTTCCAGTTCCCTTGGGGTGACATTTGTGCTGTGAGTACAATAGATTGAGAGTTGCTATTAGAAATAAAGGCAATCAAGTCAGCATATTGAGAGAAAATGGCAAGTCAACCAGGCATTGGTGGGGGGTTGGGGAGAATAAGGAGTGAGAATAGGCAGAACCAGGACAAAGGTTGCATCCACAGAGGGGGCTGAGCTGCCTGTTCTGGGGGGATGTGGTAAGATATCCCTAAGGATCTCCTTTCAAAGGCACCATCCATATTCTATGGTTGGTTAACCTGGTAAAGTATCACTAATTCATGGCTAAGTGAGTAAATGGTGAGTCTCACAAGTGAATGAAGTAAACAGTTAACTAGGGGTGGGGCCATGTGATAACAACTTAAAAAAATTTTTTTTTAAATATATTCTTATTGATTTCAGAGAGGAAGGGAGAGAGAGGAATATCAATGATGAGAATCATTGATTGGCTGCCTCTTGCATGTCCCCTACTGGGGATTGAGCCCACAACCTCAGCATGTGCCCTGACCGGGAACCATGACCTCTTGGTTCATAAGTCCACACTCAACCACTGAGCCACACTGGCTGGACCAAACTTCACTTCTTGGGAGAAGGTCTGGGTTGAATTTGAGAGAGGTTTGGGTTGAATATAGAGGATGGATCTTGAAGGTAAAAACAAATATGGCCGAGGCATCAAAAGGCTAATTAGAGTTTGTTTGCTGGAGAAAGCTTCCAGGAATTGCTGCCCTGTGGCTGCTTCTGGTGACATTTTTGGAATTAGCATTGAATAATAAATTATAGAGTTGTTTATATGAAATAATATTTGCCTTGTCTGTTCTGGCATTGCAAGAAATAGGTTGCAGAAATCATGAATTGTGGGCTGGGAAGAAGGTGAAGCCAACTCACCTGGTGCTGTCTGCGAGGTTCAGAGCATGGGAAGGAAATGAACACCTTGGGAGCTGGAGATCTTGGGGCGCTGGTGGCTGCACGTGAGCCACCACTGAAGACTCCAAAGTCACAGCTGATTGCATGTTTATAGTGTCTGTTTATTGTTCTGAGAGCTATATGTAGGTGGTACATTCTTTGCTAAAGACTGACATTGGAATCCTGACTTGATATCTTTAAGGCTTAGATTTCTCATCTATAAAAGCTCATCTCTCTCTTCAAAACCCCCTATAAAATCATTAAACACTCCAAAATGTTTTGTCCCTGGACACAAGTGCTCATTTTTCCTACCTATGTACATTTGGGAGCTCTCAAGTGATAAGAAAGTTTTAAAGATAAAATAAGAAAGTGAAAAAATAGGTGCAACAAATAGATAGAAAGGGTTAACTTCTTAATGTATCAAGATTTCTTACAAATCAGTAGAACAAGTGCTACCCCTCTAATTGAAAATGGTGCAAAGGCCATCAAGTCAATATAAAAATATAAATGTGGACTGTAAACATTTAAAAATAGATTCAGCTTCACTAGTAATAACATGTTAAAGCAGTAGATTTATTCATGTCTATCAGATTAACAAAGATAACAAGATAGCATCCAATGCTAGTGAGGGTAAAACAGGATTATTGGTGAAGTCCAAATTGGTACAAACTCTCTGGAAATGATATACCATTTCTCTAAGTAGAAAAAAATATAGAAAGAAAATACTGAAATATTAGCAATGGTATGTTTATTGGTTGTAGAATTATGAGGCTTTTCAAAATATATTTTCTGTATATTCTACAGGAAAAAATCATTATCCCTACAGTTAGGAAAAAACATTTTAAAGTTCCTAAAGAGTGATAGTCAGTCCATTGTTAAACTCTCCTTTGTTTATTGTGATGTAAAAAAAAAATTGGCTACAAAAGACACGGAATGTAAAATATACACTGAGTGGCCAAATTATTATGACCACCCCATCAGTACTTCATTGACACTTCCAAAATTACTGAATATTAAAAACTTCCTAAACAAATACTCTCAAGATTTTGTTATTATTATTATTATTATTTGCATAACTAATTCACTTCATTGTACTGATGGGGTGGTCATAATAATCTGGCCACTCAGTGTATATCTACCTACATAGAGTAGCATGAGGCTTTAGAATCTGACATCAACCTGCTGTGTGACTGTGGGCTGGCCATTTAACTAATGCGAGTCCAGATTTCCTTGTTGCTATGGTGATGACATCTTTCTGTTTCACAGAGTTGGGAGAATCACACCAGCTCAATGCTTGGCACAGTGGCTTATACACACGAAGTACCTCCTAAAGGCAGCAGCCATACGTGCATAGAAAGAGACCAGAGGGAAGGATTATGGGGGACGTTATTATTTTACTTTATATTTTCATTGTTTACTAATGTCCTAACATGTACATGTACTGTTTGTGAAATGGGAAATAAGTGTTACGTAAGTGAGAAAGGGTGATCTGGACATGCCATCTACCTCATTAAAAAGCAGCTCTCGCCTCTGCTGCTTTCGAAGATCCATTTTCTTCACTGCAACTTGTTTCCCTGTGTGTTTCTCGGTGGCGATGCACACGATGCCGGTCGACCCTTCCCCAATTTTGATAAAGTTGTCCAGGTACTCCCTGGGGTCTCCTGGGCTGACCACCAGCTGCAGGGCAGCCCGAAATTGTTCGTGGGACACCCTAGAGGGCTGCTGGTCTGAGGAGGAGCCCCAGCTGGGTGGGGGGTAGGTGCTGGAGGAGATGCTGAGAGAGCTCAGGTAAGAAGCAGTGGAGATGTACTGTGAGCTGGTCTGGAGGGAGGGGTGGTGGTACAGGGTGGCTTTGTGGTACCCAGATGGGTACTGGTGGCTGCTCGAGGAATAGCCCGCTTTGCTTTGACTTTGAGGTAGTTTGGCGGGGCCCCTGGGGTAGGTGTCGGACCCTGACAGTGGAGGGCTGAGAACCATCTGTGCTCGATCGTAATCCACCTGGGGAGACAGACAGGGATGGAGAATATGCGCCTGTTACATCTGAATGCCACAACCAGTTGGTTAGGGAGCTAACACACAGCTGGTCTGAATGAAGAGCGCCACTGCACACCTGGTCATGGGGGAGGCTTACCTTTCAAGGCCCCGGTCATCCCTGCTCCCACCTTTTATCTGACTTCCAATCTCCCCACCCAGCCTCTTTCTTTCCCTTTCCCTATCAAATTCCCTGGAAGCAGACTCTGAGGACAGGATTTGAATGCAAGTAGCGAGTGGGACATATCTCTGGAGTTATGAAGTGAGATAGGAGAGAGGAAAATACCAATAAAAGATGAATTTTTATAACCAAGTTTTATAAAAAAGTATGATGGTTAATTTTATGTTTGAGCTTGGCTAGGCTATAGTCCCCAGCTGCTTGGTCAAACACCAGCCTCAATGTTACAGTAAAGGTAATCTAAGATGTGATTAACATTTAAATCAGTAGACTGAGTAAAACAGATTACTCTCCTCAAGTGGATGGCCTGCATCTGATCAACTGAAGGCTTTCAGAGAAAAGGTTGAGGTCACCCAAAGAGGAGGGATTCTTTTATCTAGATGGCCCTTGGACCCAAAACTACATCAATTCCCACCAGAATTTCTAGCCTTCCAACCAGTCAACAAGATAGACTTTCCAGCCCCCACAATAACATAAACCAATCCCTTAAAATATCTCTCTCTGTACACACACACACACACACACACACACACCCCTTCCTGAATTCCCATACTAAAGGGTACTATATACTATTCACATACATAACCTAGCATGTATATAAAAGGGAAAACATGGCTCCTTACTGAAAGCTTTTATATTGTAGTCTCCCCTCACATTCCAAGGATACATGCCTAAAGCCCTGGATAGCACAGAACACAACATTTACTGTTTTCTCCTATACATACATATATACCATTTTACTTAAAAAAACATTTTACAGCTTCTCTCTGGTATATTCAAACTGCAGCATCACTACTCTTGCACTCTGGCTTCCTTATTAAGTAAAGTGAAGGTAACTTGAACATAAGTACTGTGATATTGAGACAGTTGATCTGATAACCAGGACAGCTACTAAGTGACTAATGGGAGTGGTGGAATATACAGCCTGGAGACACTGGACAGAGAGATGATTCATGTCCCTAGTGGGACAGAGTGGGATGGCATGAGATTTCATCATACTACTCAGAATAGTGTTCAATTTAAAACTTATAAGTTGTTTACCTCTGGAATTTTCCATTAAATATTTTCAGGCAGTGGTTGACAATTGAAACCACAGAAAGTAAAACCACGGATAAGGGAGGCTAGTGTATAGCATTAAGCTAAACATATGCAATGTTTCACTAAATAAGTACAATAGAGTTGAGAATAACCAAAGTTTGCAGGGATTTGTGCGTGAAAGAGAAATTTGGTCAGCCCTCAAAGAGACACCAGAAGGAACATTCCAGTCTGATTTGAAGAGTGGATTAAGGGGATTTGCAGGAGAATGGGGAGGACAGATACAGCAGGGGTATTACGTTTCTCTTTAGAAAACGTAAGAATACAAGTTAATAGAGCTCATAACACTCTCTAAATGCAGTTACTGTTCTAAGAATTCTCAATACTAAACAATGGAATTCTTCTGTGAAGGATATGGAACACTTGAATTACAAGCAAATAGAACCTTAAC
>NW_006286587.1:6303870-6306784 GCF_000327345.1 Myotis davidii
GAGGAAGCAGAAGGAGTCGATACAGGCTACAACTCCAGCCAAGGGCGTTAAAATAATTTCTAAGCAGCGGACATCTACCCATGAAAATATGGAGAAGCTGCTACTGGTGTGGTTAACGGAGAAGCAGCTCGCAGGAGATATGTGACGAAGGCTATAATCTGCGAGAAGGCCCGAGCTATTTACGCTGATTTGCTGCAACAGACCCCAGGCACTTCAATGGACGAGGCATCGGGCGAGCCCTTTAAAGCCAGTCGGGGCTGGTTCGAAAATTTTAAAAAGAGGACTGGCATTCACTCCATTGTCAGACATGGTGAGGCAGAGAGCGCGGATATAAAGGAAGGTGATATCAACGAGCTCATCGAGGAGCACTCCGAGGAACTGACAACGCAGGAGCTAAAGGAGCTACAGACGCAGCAGCACACGGAAGTTTTGCAAGAAATAGGTGACACAGAGGAGGAGGAGGAGGAGGTTATCTCTATAAGTGAGATAAAGGAAATGTTGGGAATGAGGGAGAAACTTTCAGACTTTATTCAAAAGAAACACCCAGAAAAAATTGCAACTGGGCGTGCGATGGAGCTATTTAATGACACTTGCCTAACTCATTTCAGAAATATTCTGAAAGGTAGGATGAAACAGATCTCATTGGACAGGTTTTTATCGAAAACTCCTGTAGATGAAAGTGATGAAAGCGTGGCAAAAAGGGCGAAAATCAGCAAATAAGATTCAGTGATTCAGTTGTTCAGTTCAGCCTTTCTCCTCCAACTCCATCAGCATCTCTAAGTCGTTTGATCTCCAAGGTAAATGCTGTACATTAATAAAACAAGTTTATTGCACTACATTCTATTGTTCAGTATTGTGTTTTTATACAATATTCGTTGTTTTTAAATACATTTTTCTTATTTAAAAACATTTAACTAAATAATTGCAGTGTATTTTGGTTGTCCAGAATGGATTAATGGCATTTCAATTCATTGTAATGGTGACAATTGATTTGATATATGAGTAATTTGAGTTACGAGCTCCGTCATGGAACGAATTAAACTCGTAAGTCAAGGCCCCACTGTACTCAAGAAATAGTGTGGCCAGTGTGGCTCAGTTGTTGAGCATTGACCTATGAACCAGGAAGTCACAGCTCAATTCATGGTCAGGGCACATGCCCAGGTTGCAGGCTCGATACCCTGTCTGGGTTGTGTAGGAGGCAGGCAATCAATGATTCTCTTTCATCATTGATGTTTCTATCTCTCTCTCCCTCTTTTTTCTTCTCTGAAACCAATAAAAATATTTTTTAAAAAAAATTGCTACCATAGCACCATTCTCAGTTCTTCTGTTCATGACCCCACACGACAGTACCGCCCTGATGCACAGCTGGTAATGCAGCCTTCCTGGCCTGGGGAATACCCTTGCAGGTGAGTCCTGCTCTCAGACAGCCTCCCACCCAGCAGCAGCGACTAGGAAGCTGCTAAGCCATGTCCTGTCCTGACTGCAGAGCAGAGAGAACACATGCTTTTAAGGGACATACATGTTAGGGCTGAATTCTGACTCTGACGGTTTTAGTCAAATCACTTAGCCTCTCTGAGTCTCAGTTTCCTCATTTGTAAAATGGGGATCATAATATCTCCCTCACAGGGCTTTTATGAGGCTTAACTGGGGCAACCTAGAGCATCCGAGTGTTTAAGAAAACACACCCTGGGCTCGAAATCTTTTACCTGCCATTTAGAAGTTGTGTGGCATTATGCAAGTTATTTAAATTCCCTGTACTTCAGTTTTCTCATCTGTAAGATAGTAGTAATAAAAATAATTCCTACTTCTGTAGGTCACTGTGAACTCTGGAGTATTGAATACACATCAATGTATTCCAGGTGGTGGTATTATATAAAGTGCTCAGCACAGCAGTGGGAATGAAAGAAAAAGTAAATAGTAATTACAATATTAATAAAATAGCTAGCACTTATTGTATATGTACAAGGTACTAGTGATATATATTCTTATACATTAACCCTCAAAACAATCACCTAGGTTCCTTTAATTACAATATATGAAATATTGTATTATAATTAAAATGCTATATTCAAAAGCAAGCTGATTTTTTTCTAAGTCCCTGGATTTTGGCCATACACAAGGAAAACTGGTGCATATATGTGATGACTGTAGGGGGGATAAAATTTCGGTATAAAATAAATGATTGGGTTCTTTCTACAAACTAAGTTTGAGATTAGCCAAGCCCAGGCTAGCCACAGGCGAGTGTGTGTGAACAGAAGAGGGGTGTATCACTTTTATTTTGAAAACTTCTCCTGGGAGCCAGAAAATGCCATCATCTTCTAGTGTCTCCTTGGGAGATCTCTTCCTCTACTTTAAGAAAAAGTGAATTCATTCCCCATAAGTCTGGATGACTATATATATACATACACACACATATACACATATATATGCCTCACTTGAGGACATATCTATTGATATTTATTGATATTGAGAAGAAGAGAGAGAGCGAGAGAGAGAGAGAGAGAGAGAGAGAAACATCAATCAGTTGCCTCTCACACATGCCCCAACCAGGGCTGGGGATTAAACCTGCAACCTAGGCATGTGCCCTGACTGGGAACCTAACCTGCAACCTTTCTGTGTATAGGACAATACTCTAACCAACTGACCCACCTGGCCAGGGCAAGATATATTAAAATTATTAAACTCACCAGTTTCTTTCACCACAACCAAAGATCCTGACTGACCCTCCTAACTCCCCTGTCCTGTTCCCAACAAAATAAAGGCAGGTGTAGAGAGGGGCTCAGCTGGCCTGGCCCCCCTTTGGACCGACACTAAACTCCTGTGAAAGGCCCTTTGTGGATTAACAACCTCTGTACGAATTCAACTTGCCTCCAAAATCCCCACGGAGAGCAAGCAAATGCATCCATTGTGGCAG
>NW_006286587.1:6313031-6315655 GCF_000327345.1 Myotis davidii
AGGCTTGTAGGACACTAAGTATAGGTTCCAGCAATCACCCTCTTTCGGGGATCAGAAGGAGCTCTAGTCACCCCTGGAGTGATTGACCAATGAACTCTTTCTGTAAGATCCTGGTGACAACACAGTGCCAGATACATAGAAGATGCTCAAAGGTTTGTTGATGGGAACTCAGGCTCCTTCTTAACACAGTGCCTCAGAAAGTCTCCACCACTCTACTGGGATGTACATGGAATAACATTTACATACCTCCTCACCCCATCCACCCCAAAGATCTAGGTCTACTTTAATATGGTGGCTACTGACCACATGTGGTTACCTAATTAAAATCAATATAAATTAAGTTAAATTAAGATAAAACTTCAATTCCTTAGTCATATTAGCTACATTTTAAGCATTTTTTTAACAGTCACTGCATCAGCAGCACAGGTAGATTTCCATCACTGCAGGAAGTTATATTGGGTGGCACTCTTCTAGATGGATTAATTGTTCCCAGTCAGTACATTCATTGATTCATTTATTCCAGCAACTATGATGTACTAAGCATTATTGCAGGTACATTGAGAAGGTCCAGTTATAATAAAAATGCATGGTATTTCTGCTCTCCTGGAGCTTATATTTTAGAGAAGGAGACAATTAATAAGTAAACCAATACATAAACAGTATGTGGTCCAGTAGTGATAAGTGATATGAAGAAAAATAAAGTAGAGTGAGGGGGTTGAGAGGAACAAGGTGCCATATTGGACAGGAAAGTGCTTTCTGCCCTGAGGGGTGCCATTCAAGCAGAAACTGGTTGAAGTGAAGGAACAAGCCTCATGAATGTGTAGGGAGGGCGCGATCCAGCCAGAAGGAGGAGCACAGGCAGGATTTCTGAGGCACATATAGTCTTGAGAAACAACATGGAGGCTCTCCTGGAGTGGAGAGGGAGACAGTTTGGAAAAATGAACAGAGAAGTAGCCAAGAGCCAGAAGACCATGGAAAGGATGCTGGCCAATTTTCTGAGCTAGGTGGGAGCCACTGAAGGTTGCAGAGCAGTGAGGAGCAACATTATCTTGACTCCGGATGCTGGAGAAGAGACTTTGGTGGTAGGAGTGGAAACAGGTAGCAATTGACTGCAGTAAGCTAGTCAATGTGGGCTGAGATTAGGGTGGGTCCTATAGAAGGGGTGAAGAGAGGTGGGATCCCGGGTAGGTCTGAAGTTAGAGCCGACAGGAGTTGCTATGGATTGAATTAGAATCTGAAAGAAAAGAATCAGGGATGACTCCCAGGACTTTGGCCTGAACAACAGGCCGTTTATTGATTTGAGAAGCACAGGGACAGGAGTTTTGGGGTGTGGTAATCAGTCTCCATGGTGGCTTCAGTGATCCCTCTCTCCTGACATTTATATCCTAGTGTCATCCCAGATTAAGATTGGAATGATAGTAAGTGCCTTCTGAGGCCAAAAAAAATCACATGGTTTCTTGACCTTTTCTCTTGGGTCACTTGCTCTGGCTTTCTCTAGCTGGCATGTCATGAGAACACTCAAGAATCCTATAGAGAGGTCTAAGTGGCAAAGTCTCCTGCCAAGAACCAGGTAGACTGAGGCCTCCTGCCAGCAGCCATGTGAGTCATCTTGGAAGTGATCCTCCAGCTCCAGTCAAGCCTCAGGTGACTACATCCCTGGTTGACATCTTGATTCCAACCTCAGGACAACATCACCCAGCTAACCCAGCCATGGAGACCTGATGCACAAAGAGGATGTGAAATAAGAAGAGCTTATTGTTGCTTTAAGCCATTATATTTGGAGATCGTTTGTTACACGGCAATAGATACCTAATACATGGAGGGAAACAGAGTTCTGTTAGGATCATGTTAAGTTTGAGAGAGTTATTAAGTAAGCATCCATGTGGAGATGTCACTTAGGTGACTTAGACGTGCCTGAGTTCAGAAAAGCATTGCTACTAAAGACATGAATCTGATCAGTATTTAGTTGGCATTACAAGCCATGATGTTGAATGTGTAAGAAAAGGTCCAAGGACTCCAACGTTTAGAGATCAGAAAGATCAGGAGAAGGAGTGGCCAGTGACATAGGAAAGAAAGTAAGGGACTAGGGTGCCCTGGAGCCAAGGGAGGGAAGTATTTTGAGAAGAAAAGAGTAATGAAGCATGTTGACTGCTACTGAGAAGTCAAGTAGACTGGGGCATGTTGCTCACTGGATCTCGTAGCATGCTGGTCATCTGGAGAAAGGCTGATGTCCCAAGCTCCTGTGCCATCACACAGCATGACTAGAAGCCTATTCCACAAGTCAGGGAGCAAGATCTGCACACAGTGGGATCCTTAAAATTGCTACCATGGCCTGGCTGGCATGGCTCAGGGTTTGAGTGTCAACCTATGAACCAGGAAGTCACAGCTCAATTCATGGTCAGGGCACATGCCCAGGTTGCAGGCTCGATACCCTGTCTGGGTTGTGTAGGAGGCAGGCAATCAATGATTCTCTTTCCTCTCTTTTTTTCTCTGAAACCAATAAAAATATTTTTTAAAAAAAATTGCTACCATAGCACCATTCTCAGTTCTTCTGTTCATGACCCCACACGACAGTACCGCCCTGATGCACAGCTGGTAATGCAGCCTTCCTGGCCTCTGGAAAA
>NW_006286587.1:6316960-6323214 GCF_000327345.1 Myotis davidii
CTCCCACATGCCCCAACCAGGGCTGGGGATTAAACCTGCAACCTAGGCATGTGCCCTGACTGGGAACCTAACCTGCAACCTTTCTGTGTATAGGACAATACTCTAACCAACTGACCCACCTGGCCAGGGCAAGATATATTAAAATTAAAGAAATTGGCCTGGCCGGTGTGGCTCAGTGGTCGAGCGTCAGCCTGCTGGTTAGATTCCTGGTCAGGGGCACATGCCTGGGTTGTGGGCTTGATCCCCAGTAGGGGGCATGCAGGAGGCGGCAGATAGATGGTCTCTTCCTCTCTGAAATCAATAAAAATATTTTTTTAAAAAATAAAGAAATTGCATCCTTTAGGGATCACAAACACTACTCCACACTGCACTGGGCCGCCTTTCTTCTTTACTGAGCATCAGCAGCATTGTCAGGATCTAGGTTAACAGCAGGCATGTGGCATAAAGAAGAGACTCCTGCCTGCGTGAATGGGACACTTTTTAGTCAGACAGAATGCAGAGTCATTCGCTGGGAGCTAAACGTCTTTGAAATTAGGTCTGTGAGACAAAGCAGTGCTATTGTTTTTCATGCCTGCTGCAGAGTCTTCAAAAAGCGATGGATGAGAAGCAACCACTATCACAAGAGACAATTTTTTGAACCAAACTCAAGGTGTACTCATCAAAGGACAATAGACTGCTTGTCTAGACTGCAGGAACACGTGATCTTCCCTGCTGGCTTTCATCCATTCAAGGAGATGGTGGGTAAACAGCTGACTTTGTGAAGGAGAAATGCATGAGTGACCCTTTTCGAGGCCACCATGTCGCTGACCCATGTCCTCAGTTGGGTCTTGATGACCCAAATGTGGGATTCATGATGGCGAGTATTGCTGCCTAGCACATTTGTGGCAGAACTCATTCCTTTCTACTCTGACCGTCAAGCAGGGACAATTTATTCCACGTTATTGTTGACAAAACTGAGGCTCAGGGATGAGAAACTGCTCCCAAGTAATACAAGGCATGTGGCCCTATAGCCCTAAGATTACTTACACCACCCCCTTCTTTTGCTCAGGTCAGTCCTTTCCTCCCAGTGGGAGGGTATCTAGATGACCCATGTGCTTGGAATATTGACACCACAGACCTGCTTTCTTCCCTGCTTTGGCACTTCTACCATTAGCTGTCACCTCCCCGATGTGTATATTCACGGCTGGACACTCCCTCTTTAGTAAGATGCAGGGGTGTTTTATTGGGCCCCTTCCATAAACCAAATTCTCTGTTAGAAGTCTATTCTTGCAGGATGGATAGAATTCTATTGATGATAATGATACTTGACATTTGCCAAGTGCTTTCCATGTGCCAGGGGTTGTTCTAAGCACTTTATGGACAGGGCTGCATTTAAACCTCGAGTTACACAATGAGATGGACCCCATAATTGTTGAGTTTTACAGATGAGAAAACTGAGGCACGGTGGGTTTAAGTAAGCCCTGCAAAGTTCTCAAAGCTAACTAGAGTTAGAATTCAAATCCAGACAGTGCTACTTTAGGACCTGGGCCCTTGATATGATCAGAAAGTGGAGAGGGACAGGACAGAGGTGGGTGCAGAGTGGAGTGACAACTACAGAGCTAAAGCCTGTTAGGGTGTTTCACTGGGGCCCAGATGTCTAAGAAGCCTGGAGCAGAATGCAACAACTGAGCCAGAAAATGATGGAGAAGGGAGGAGGGAGATGTAAGAAAAATTAAGTTGTTTGATTTTTTTTGTTTTGTTTTGTTTTCTTTTGCAAGAGAACATTTATTGGGTACATTACAGAGGTAGAATAAGTAATTTATACAAGAAATGGGCTTAGGGAACAAGTTATGGAGGTAAAGGAAGGGCCCTTACAGCTTGGGAGCGAGGAAAGCTAATGGTAACGTGCAGGGTGGGGGGGGAGGGGGGTAGGGAGAGGAAGGGAAAGCCATATGTGTGCTCCCAGGATGAAGAGACCCTGAGTGTTGTGTTTTTTTGTTTGTTTGTTTGTTTGTTTGTTTTTAAACAGTCTTGGCTTAGAGAAATAAGCTCAAAATATACAAAAGGAATAATCATCAGAGCAAACTGAAATGGTCCTCTATGTGTATAATCCATCGCTTTCGTTTCTGCTTTGGCCAGGGCAGAATGCTATGTTCAGCTACAATAATGTCCAAACATTCTTCTGTGGATTCTTCCAAAAAAGAAAGCCCAAGCTTTCTTTTGTAGCAAGGCTTCCTGGCTCTTACATGGTTCTTAAACTGTTAGAATTATTTAATTGTCCTGCTCTAAATAGTCTTTCCCATGATATCCAATATTTGAAAGTGAGTGAAACATAAAGGATGAATTTGTCCATTGATACTGTCTTGCACATACACACACATCCATGCATGTAAGCTTGAACTATGCAACCTTTTCTACAACCTGCAGGCCTATAATATTGTGAGAGAGATGTGGGGATGAATTCCGCAATGCAGTGGACTTGGATGAGCAAAATGTACAGATATTTAATAAACGAATCCAACGAACCTCCCACCATCCGCACCCCAAACCACTTCCAAAAATCTAAGCAAGTAATTTACTTTTGTTGACCTATTGCAAAGGCGCAGGAACCAGAGCAGGGGTGGGAATCTGCTGCGCAGGAGTGAAAACAATGAAGAGAGACTAGGAAGTCTATTCCCCACGACTCCGAAGAGAGCAGCCCTGCAGTTTGGTGATAAAGTAACTTCAGAGAAATGAGACCACGGTCTGCATACTTCTGAGAGGGGTTTCCCTATGGCAAGATGTGCTAAGAGAAGGCTGGATCATTTGGGCAAATGATCACCCAGGCTGCTAAACTGCTTAGCTGCTGTTCCAAGGCCACTAATTGTCATTGAAAATCGGATACCTTAGGAGAAGGAATTCTCCCTACAGGGACCTTTTAAAATGCTGAAAGAATGCGCAAGCAGTCTTGGTTTCCTTTCTCTCTGAAATGGCTAATGACATCCATTCATTGTTTAGTTTCCTGGGGCCTTTTAGTATACCATATAAACGAATTCTTAAAGAACTGTGCTTTTTCATGGCTCTATTCAAACCCAATCAAAAAGTAAGAAGGACAAAAACAAAAACCAAAGGCTGTTTTACATGGAAGTAAATAATTCCGGGTTAACAGCGCTGCCAAACTACCCTTCCACAATGCACACACTATCTCCAAGGATAGGGTCAGACACAGGCTTGTGATGTATCAAAATTAAACGTAATTATAGCAATGAATTCATTTAATCAATCAATTTCACCAGCAGTGGACAGGGCATAAAACTCCACACAGCTATCAATAGCTCTGATTACAGCTGGCTGTCAGCCAGAATTCCCCTGATCCATGTTAGCTAAATGCACATTAATCTGAATTTGGCAGTGTAATCAAGGACCTAACTGAACTGTGAAATTGAATTCTGCAGTAGAACATCATTTGACCACTTTATGCCAAGGCTGGAAAAATAGGGTTGGTGGGGGGAGGGGGGAGAAAGAAAAGAAATGGGGGGAAAATCCTGCTTCAGCGTCTATTTGTCACTGTGGCCTTCTGTACTGGTGACAGGGAGGCCGTGGCTGGATTGTTCTGGACTGAGAGGGGGGGGGAACAGACAGGGGGGGTGGAGCTCCTGCTTCAGCGTCTATTTGTCACTGTGGCCTTCTGTACTGGTGACAGGGAGGCCGTGGCTGGATTGATGCAGGATGCTTAGGAAGTAAGTGAAGTTCCGGATGGTCAGGCAATTGCTGGATTTCCAAACTGCATAGAGCAGAAAGTCATTCACCATACATATTTTTTTTTTTTTTGCAAGCCAGTCTCCCACACCCTGACATTGGATTCCTACTTAGGCACATAGGAATTTACACTTTCTGACACAGAGTTGGAAGAGTCATGCCCTTCCCTGCCTTACAAAACATACGGCAAGCTCACACTGAGAGAGTTCAGATAAGAGGCTTATGATCTCTACAAATAGGCAAACCCTAGTAATTTAAAGAAATGAATAAACCTGTGACCTCCTGGATCATAGGCCGATGCTGTTACTGAGCAACACCGGCTGGACTGTCTCAGCTTCTTGATGGTAAAAGAGATGAGCTTGAGTTCTTCTAAATTGGTTACTGTCTACAAGATGCTTAGTACAGTGCTAGCATGGAGTCACCCTCAGCACCACATCACAGCCGCCATCCACCCACCTACTACACACGTAGACTGATGCATATAGACTCTGTGTATTACTAACTTAACCCTCACACAACATGATAAGACAGGGATGCTCTTTATCCCCATTGTATAGATAAAGAAGTAGAGGCACAGGCAAGCAGTTTATCCACCCAGTTATAAGGTTCAATATCAGGACTCAAACTCTGGGAGCCTTAGCTGCCAAAAAGTCCTGGAGAAGCAGGAGCCATAGAACAGTTGTTCTCAACTGGGGCTGCATTTGTTCCACCTGCCCCCCCCCCGCCCCCCGGGACATTCGGCAGTGTCTGGAGACATTTTGGCTATTACAAGTGAGGGATGCTACTAAACACCCTACTGTGCCCAGGACAGCTCCCACAACAAAGAATTATCAGGCCCTAAACGTGCATAGTGTCAAGATTGAGAAATCCCGCTATAGAGTGAGAGAGGACGATGCAACCCAAGGGAACCTCATTGCTGCAGGTGTCAAAAGGAGCCTGAGGCTTGGTGCCCATAGATGCTATTCCTATGCCATTCAGGGATGTAGCCAATGTCGATGAGGGGGCTGAACTAGAAAGCTGGGTCCCAGCTCTGCTCTGAGCTGACTGACCCAGCTGTTGTCGAGCCTCTCAAAGCCCATTCCCTCATCTGGATAAAGAGGGCAAGAGAGCCTGCTTCACAGGGCAGAGCTATGATTTTGTTGGGGGCTTCTTGGGGGTTGGAGACAGAGCAGTGAATGGATGTGCTGAGCCAGACAAGACACTCTAGCTGGCAGCTGCTTGGTACCTGGAGAGCATCAGAATGAGCAAAAACAAATGCCTGGGGACAATATCTCCGGCCATTTTCCCTCCCTATGCGGCAGACTTGCCTGCAGGGGAGGGTGGAAAGTGTTCTCCCTCCACATGTGGCCCTTTTAATAGTTCTGAGGGCTGAATGGTACTACATGGCTTTTGTTTGGCTTCATATTTCCTTTGTAAATCCTCACTGGAAGATATGTTGTGCTTTTTCTTATTGTTGACTCTATTACAGATGTCCCTCACTTTTCCCCCCTTGCCTCCCTCCACCCTGTCTCCACCCCTCATAGTCCTTCAGCACACTACTGTCTGTGTCCATGAGTTATGCATATAAGGATATGTGGGTTTTTTTTATTGATTTGAGAGAAAGAGGGGATGAGAGAGAGAGAGAAACATTGATTTGTTGCCTCATGTAGGTGCCCTGATTGGGGTTTGAACTCACAGCCTGGATATGTGCCCTGACCCAGAATCAAACCTGCAACCTCTTGGTGCACAAGGTGATGCTGAGCCATCCAGCCAGAGCTGGTTTTATATTTTCTTAATTTTTGCTTAAGCCCCAGCAAATCATTCAAAAATAGGAAGATGTATGCCAATATCTACAGATGTCATAACATCCTTGATTCCTGTTACATTAATAGAAAAATTAGGTAGGTAGAACACACTGGAGGAGGGTTTTGTGTGTTTTTTTTTAAATTGTGGGTTAACAGTATTTTTTTTCAATTTGGCCAAATGTTGTCAAACTCATGTCAAATACACGCCCACACACACCTCATTTTTGCTCTATCTGGAGATTTACATGAGATTTGTGCTTTCTCTTATTATTGGAGATGTGAGCATGACCCCCCCACACACACACACACATACACAAATCATATTTGATCCAAAATAGCCAAAATAATCCTGAGAAAGAAGAACAAAACTGGAGGTGTCAATTTCTTGATTTCAAACTATATTACAAAGTAAGAATAATCAAACAGTATAGTATTGGCATAAAAACAGACACATAGATCAGTGTAATAAATAGAAAGCCCAGAAATATGGTCAATATGATAAAGGATATAAGAATATGCAATGGGGAAAAAATAGTCTGTTCAATAAATAATGCTGGGAAAACTGAATAGCCATGTGTAAAAATAAATAAATAAAATAAACTAAAAAAGTTTTGCTCTGCAGAGGAAACTACCAAGAAAAATGAAAAGGCAACCTATGGAATGGGAGAAAGTATTTGTAAACCACATATCTGATAAAGATAATACCAAATATCTGATACAAATATCTGATATTTGTATCCAAAATATACAAGG
>NW_006286587.1:6323328-6346087 GCF_000327345.1 Myotis davidii
AATTAAACTAAAAATGTTTTGCTCTGCAGAGGAAACTACCAACAAAAATGAAAAGGCAACCTATGGAATGGGAGAAAGTATTTGTAAACCACATATCTGATAAAGATAATACCAAATATCTGATACAAATATCTGATATTTGTATCCAAAATATACAAGTAATTCAAACAATTAGATAGAAAAACACACATACCACAAAACCCACAAATAACCCAATTTAAAAAAATGGGCAAAGAATCTGAATAGACCTTTTTCTAAAGAAGACATACAAATCTCCAACAGATACATAAGAAGGTGCTCTTCATCACTAATCATCAGGAAACTATAAATCAAAACCACAGTGAGATATCTCTCAGTTGTTAGGATAGCCATTATCAAAGAGACAAGATTTAAAATGCTAGCAAGGATGGGGTGGGGGGGAAGAACCATTGTAACTATTGATGGGAATGTAAACTGGTACAGCCACTATGGGAAATAGAATAAAGGTTTTCAAGAAATTAAAAATAAAACTACTGTCTGATCTGGCATTTCCACTTCTGGATATATATTCAAAGGAAACATCATCTTTATGTGGAAGAGATAACTATACCCCCATGACCAATGCACTATTAACTATAGTCAAGGTATGGAAACAAGTCATGTGTCCATAAACAGATGAATGGCTCAATAAAATGTGGATCAAGAAAATATATATACAATAGAATATTATTCAGCCTTAAAAGAGAAGAAATAATTCTGCCATTTGCAATAAATAAGAGTACCAGCCGGGCATTATGACAAGTGAAATATCACTTATATGTAGAATCTTTTTTTAAAAAGGTAGAAATCAAATCAGAGAATAGAAAAGTGATTGTTGCTGTAACCGGTTTGGCTCAGTGGATAGAGCATCGGCCTGCGGACTGAAAGGTCCCAGGTTCGATTCCGGTCAAGGGCATGTACCTGGGTTGTGGGCACATCCCCAGTAGGGGATGTGCAGGAGGCAGCTGATCGATGTTTCTCTCTCATCGATGTTTCTAGCTCTCTATCTCTCTCCCTCTCTGTAAAAAATCAATAAAATATATTTTAAAAAAAAAGAAAAGAAAAGTGATTGTCAGAGACAAGGGTGAGGAGGGAGAAGTTGGTAAAGGGTACAAATCTTTAGTAATAAGATGAATGAGGTCTGAGGACCTAATGTATAACATGATGATGATAGAATTCTACTGTATAATTGAAATCTGCAGAGATTAGAACTTAAATGTTCTCCCCCTGATAAAAGTAAATATGTACAGTGATGGATGTCTTAATTATGTCAGAGAGAATAATTTCACAATGTTTACATATATCAAATCATCATGTTGTAAATTTTAATTATCTTTAAATTTTGTCAATTATACCTCAGTGAAGCTGAAAAACATTCTTTTCTGTTACATAAAGTAACCACTGCTGTTCAAAACCTGCGGATGTTACCAGGTTCAGGTATGGAATGTGTTGATTCCCTTATTTCACTCTAGAACTACAAAGGGGTTCCCTCAGGTGAGTGATATGCACAGGAAATCTAATAAACTATCTCATACGTCATGTGTATGAGCTTTTTGTGTTGGTCAATTAGACAGACCTCTTTTCCAACAATTGCCCTGGTAAGAACATAAGAAGTAAAGGCAGTCATGATACCTTGATCACGGGAGTTCAAATAACTCACATAGTGAGATGAAAAACATTCTCAATATTTAAATTTTAACTAGATGTATATATTTCAGGTCTTTGTTTCTCATTTTATGTATTGGAAACTAAAGTGAGAGTTTTTTCTGTTGTTGTTTTTTCTCTCTCTAAAGTACGGTTAAAGTCACTACTAGCATGTCCCTAAATGACTTCAACACATTGGGTTGGGTTTATGAGAAATAATAAGCAAAGAAAAATATTGACTATCTACAATCAATAAAACAAGCAGTCGGACATCCCCCAAGGGCTCGCCTCCCATGAAGCTGCTGAAGAGAGAGCATTTGGTACAGCATACATGATCACGCTACTAGAAGTCACGTCCCTCTCAACTAGCCTGAGACCTCTGGAATCCACAGCCCATCACCAATTGCCCCATTTTCACTTCGCCCTACAGCTGAGGTAGCAGAAACATTTCTAAGCTACCATGGGAAAATAAACCACTTGCACACTCTCCAAGGTATTTTTCCAAGTGAGTACGTTCAGGTTCAGGAACTTCTACAACAGTGGTCCCCAAATTTCAAAGAAAATTTACAGCAGCTGACATTTAAACTTGCTTTTTAAGAAACAAAGGAGTTACAACAAAACAAAAGAAAATAAAAAGCACAGAAAAAGGCCCAGTAACCAGCTTCTATCTATCATCCCCAAATTTAAAACAAACAAAAAAAAGATATTTCAAGACAACAATAATAGAAAGAACATACTCTCAAATGAAGAATTGTCCCTCAAGTGGAATAAAATTAACTTTATTAAAAACTTACTGCATTATCCTGATTTTTTTTTCCTTTTCAGCAGAGCCACATACATTTTTTTTCAGAATGCAGGAACCACTGTATTATTCCATCTGACGAACTACAATCATACACTCCTTCACAGAGACGTTACGATAAATGCAATGTGCTCATGTTGTAGTAAGTTCTCTTTCAAATAAACACGACTTTTTGCCTTTTAACTAGAAACCCCATAGGCATAGACGATTCCCCACAGACCTTTACTCTAATGAATAAATGTGTCTTGCCCTAAATTTTCGGCTCTCGGGGCTGGGGGATGGAAATCAGAATTTCCATATGGATTCTCACTTACAAGGCAACCCAGCACTTGAGAATCTGACTATATAAGAAGGCGGTGCTCTCACCACCTTGGTGGAGGGTCCCCCACTCTGGAGGCAAGGAGGCAGAGGACGTTACCTTGGCAATGCACATTGTGGGCTCGGACAAGCGAGGGTAGGTGTAGGAGTTGTAGGAGTGTCCCTGGGGGTGGGTTTTAAATGCACTTGCTCCGAAGGGCATCATCGGTTCCTGGAGCCCCGAGCCCGACCTGGACCTCTGCCGCATGGCGGGCTGCGGGCTGGTCTGATTCAGGTAGGATGACTTTGGCCTCCGGTCGTAGTCATCCAGGCTGGGCCCCCATTCGCTCTCGCTGTAGGCCAGGCTCTCCTTGGAGCAGCCGCCGGTCCCTGCAGTTCTGGAAGGCGTGAATTGGAACGGGTAATCCAGAGGCGAGCTGCTCGAGGCTCTCTGGTACTCCCACTTGAGGTCACTGTAGTCACTGGGTTTGCTCAGTGAGTCCAAGTGCGTGTGATAATCGATGGGGAATCGGGCCAGGTCGGATTTCAGAGGCTTCATGTCAGAATAGTAGGCTTCCCCGTGTTTCATTTTCATCACGTGCCCATTCTGCTTGGCCGCATGGCTGCCTTTATAAAACGGATCCAGATCGTCTCCATAGAGACTCTTGTCGCGGTACCTGTCGGTGGAGTAGTCGGCGGTGGTGTCGGATTCGCTGGAATACTGGGAGAAGGTGATGAAGCCGTTCTCTTCCCGGTGGCCTGGGCCATGGCCCGCGGCGCCCTGGTCCGGGGTGGGCGGGCTCTCCTTCCTTAGGGAGTTGGAGCGGGTCACTGAGATGTTGTCGAAATCCTCCAGGAGGCCGTTGATGGAGGATTCCTGGCAGGGTTTGTTTCCTCGAACGATTGTCTGGGAATAATAAAGGGAATACTGTTTAAAGCAAACAATTGGTGGAAGAATCCCATGCCCACCCCATCCAATTTAAACCAGAGGAACCAGAGGAACATTTCATTAAAAATGATTTAAAGCCCTAGCCGGTTTGACTCTGTGGATAGAGCGTTGGCCTGCGGACCAAAGGGTCCCGGGTTTGATTCCAGTCAAGGGCGCATACTTTGGTTGCAGGCTCCTGCCGGGCCAGGGCATTAGTCCGGGCCCATGCAGGAGGCAACCAGTCTATGTGTTTCTCTCACATCGATGTTTCTCTGTCTTTCCCTCTCTCTTCCACTCTCCCTAAAAATCAATGGAAAAATAGCCTCAGGTGAGGACTAACAAAACAAACAAACCAACAAAAAAATTAAAAACCAAAAAACTGTTGATTGACTTCAGTGGTGAAATAAAATATTTAAATAATAATCTCAAATTGTATCCCTGGTGGTCTAGTGGTTAGGATTCGGCGCTCTCTCAAATTGTAAAACTTTCCTTACCTATCTCAACAGAAAGATCAATTAAACATCAAAAACCATTTAGTGGAGGGGGGCCAGTTGGGGGGAAATGAGGACATTTGCAATAGTGCCAACAATAAGAATGAAGGGGAAAATGGAAAAGAAAGCCATTTAGGAGACTATTTTTGGCTAGCATTATCTTATTTACCAGTTCGTGGGGAATCCCTCTGCTTAAATAATCAACCCTAACCACCTAACAATAAGCTGGTGTTATAATTTTAATAGTCTGTAATTGTTTGGTTGTAAAAGGAGTTTTATTATGTTTTTATATTCATTATCCAGATTATTTGCAAACCCAGTAAACATTGTTACTTGAATATTAGCACACCCAGAAATTTTGCACTTTTTATTTTTTAGCTTTTCATGGGAGACACATAACAATTGAAGTTATCAGATTTTCTAGAAGAAAACAGAACTTTCTGAACTGTAAACAGGGAGCAGCATGAAAATCACTCATGTGATTTAATTCATGATCAAATGTGATGTTTTATTAAGTATACTAGAGGCCTGGAGCACAAACATTTGTGCACTTGGGTGGGGGGTTCCTCAGCCCAACCTGTGCCCTCTTGCAGTCTGGGACCCCTCGGGGGATGTCCACCTGCTGGCTTAGGCCCGCTCCCCTTCAGGGTGGGGGCCCCACTGGGGTGCCTGGCCAGCCTGACTGAGGGGCTGATGACTGTTTGCAGGCTGGCCACGGCTCCCAGTGACCCAAGCTCCCAGCCCCTCTTTTTTTTCTTTTTTTTTTCAGTGCCTCCTTGAGCGGAGGGAAGCAGGTATCTGGGATTTATTTATCTTCTATAATTGAAAATTGTAGCCTTGAGCGGAGCAAGGCAACCCAGGCTCCCAGCGCCTCCTTAAGCAGAGGCCACAGCCAGCCGGAAACAGGTATCTGGGATTTATTTATCTCTTATAATTGAAACTTTGTATCCTTAAGCGGAGCCCAGGGCTGGCAGGGCAGGCAGGAAGCTTGGTTTCCTCCATCACCGGGGCAACCCCAGCCCCCTGCTCACTCCAGCTCCCTGGTGGGGCTGACCAGGGAAGGCAGGAAGCTTGGCTTCCTCCATTGCCGGGGGCAAGCCAAGCCTCCTGTTCACTCCACCTCCATGGCTGCCGCCATCTTAGTTGGGTTAATTTGCATATTTGCTCCTGATTGGCTTGTGGGTGTGGCTTGTGGGTGTGGTGGAGGTATGGTCAATTTGCATGTTTCTCTTTTATTAGATTAGATAACTGCAATACTTGTTATGGCCACAATTCTGTGTAGCATCATCACTGAATTTTGGGGGCTTGGTAATGAGGTAGGTGTACCTGAATCTTGGTGACAAATTGTGAAGCCCACACGCTCCCTTTAATGGACCTAAATAGAACCGGAATACCAGGAACAGAAGGAAGTCACAAACCGCTTACAAAGCCAGTGGGCTGCACCTTAATGATGACAAGGTTTGCAGCAAAATACGTTGGGGGAGGACAAATGAACAAAGAACAAAGTGTCGTGACTTCAGACTTCCAGGATTTTAAGATAAAAATGTCTTTGAGCAAATAACAAGGAGTTCAACACCATCTCAGTCAGTACAATAGGAAGAAGACTTTAAACTGGAAAAAGCCAAAATTATCCAGAAAATGTTTTCCTAGATCAGTGATTATCAAACTATACATAATGGCCCAGCCGGTATGGCTCAGTGGTTGAGCATTGACCTATGGACCAGGAGGTCACAGTCAATTCCCGGTCAGGGCACATACGGTTGCATGCTTGATCCCCAGTGTGGCGCGTGCAGAAGACAGCAGATCAAAGATACTTTCTCATCATTGATGTTTCTATCTATCTCTCTCTCTCCCTTCCTCTCTGAAATGGAGATATATATACATTTCACTATGGCTATATAGTGAAAGACAAGGTCTTGTCCCATTCTCCAAATTAGCCCTGGACTAATACTTTTGGTCTCTGCCATTTTCCTTTGAATAAACTTTTAATTTTTGAATAGTTTTAGATTAACAGAGTAGTTGCAAAGAGGATAGAGTTCTCGCATACTTCACCTACTTTCCCCATTGCTAACACCTTGCATTGCTATTAACTAAACTCCACAATTGATGCAGATTTCATTCATCTTTTTCCTAGTGTTCTAGGGTCCCGCCCAGTACACATCATTACATATATTTGTCATGTCTCCTTTGGTCTGTAACAAAATTTCAGACTTGCCTTGTTTTTGATGAGCTTGACAGTTTTAAGAAGTACTGGTCAGGTATTTTGCAGAATGTCCCTCAGTTGAGGGTGTCTGAAGTTTTGCTCATGATTACACGGGGGTTATTGGTTTTGGGGAGGAAGACCACAAAGTAATGAACCAGTTTCATTACATCATATCCAGGGTACACAGCACCAACATGACTTATCACTGATGATGCTGACCTTAATCACCTGGCTGAGGTAGTGTCTGCCAGTTTTCCACACTGTGAAGTTATATTACCCCACATCCTTTCCATATTTCACTCTTTGGAAGTAAGACAGTGCAGTCCATACTCAAGGGAAGAGGAGCCAAGCCCTTAAGAGGAGGGTATTTTGAATTCTTATGCACAGGGGTCTTATCTATTCTACATATTTGCTTATTTATTCAATCATGTATTTGTATTAATATGAATGGAATCATGGATACTTATATTTTGGGTTATAAGCCAATGCTATGTTACTTGTGTTGTTGCTCAAATGGTTCCATCTTTGGTTATTGAGAGTTCTCTAAGGCTGGCTGCTATGTCACTTTAACACATCCCCCATTCTTTTTTTTTTTTGAATACGTCTTACTTTCTGGCACTCTAATATTCTCAAGGCTTACTTTGTAATGTCCCTGCTTTGCCCTAAAATCAGCCATTATCCCAAGGAGCCTTGTTATTGGAGAATGATATTAGAAACTAGAATCTGGGTGCCGGGTGTGTCATAGCTTCCTGGCCCTCTCATGCACATGATGAGGAAATGTATACATGTATACTTACACAGGTAAATGCACACGTCTATAATTATAGCTACCCATCTGTGTCTATATTAAGCTAAACATGAATTTATACTATTGTCTCTGAACCTAGTCTAGTACCGCATGGTTCATTCTAGCTTTCCCCTTATCTGTAATTGCCCCTCCCCCCGGTTCTGACAGTGAAAAACCTGGATCTCACCACCTGTTATTCATTTACTTATTCAATCCCAGTGTACATGTATGGAAGCTTCAGAATATTGAGCCATACCAGCATGGGAAACAACAGCCAGCCAGAGTATAGTTCTTATATAGAGTTCTTTTTTACTTTGGTCTTACAGTTTCCATTCAAAGCACTGTTTTCCAAAGTTACTTACCCCCCACACACCCTTTAATGAGATTATGTTAGTCAGATATAGGTAATAGTTAGATTTTTTTTTGGGGGGGGGGTCACAGTCTGCATTCCATCCTGGGATCCTCTGATCTTCTGGTCGACTTAAAAAATGCATGCATCAGTGTACTCTTTGTGCTGGAAAGTTCTGTGGGTATTGACAAATACAAAGCATCATGTATTCACCATTACAGTGCCATACAGATTAGTTCCCCTGCTAACCCCAAATCTCCTGAGCTTCCCCTAGTCAGACACTACCTCCTAAAACCCTTGATATCACTGGTCTTTTTTTGCATCCTTATTGTTTTGCCTCTTCTGGAATATTATATGAATGAAATTACACACTCTGGAGACTTTTGGTCTGTCTTCTTTCACTTAGCATAAGGCATTTGAGGTTTATCCAGGTTGTCCTGTGAATTAATGGCATATTTTTTCATGATTACTTTTTATCACTGAATATTGTTCCATTATATATGTTGTGGTTGTATGTGGAAGGGTATAAATTGATTGGCTGATTGCCAAAGTTGGTGATATTCTGTTGGAGCCTCCCCCAGACAGCGGTATGTGTGTGTGTGTGTGTGTGTGTGTGTGTGTGCGCTGCTTTGACCAAGTACTCTCACTTCTAGGAATATATTCAAAGAAACACGAAACACCAATCAGAAAGAATGTATGCACCCCTATGTTCATAGCAGTGCAATTTACAGTAGCTAAGATCTGGAAACAGCCCAAGTGCGCATCAGTAGATGAATGGATAAAAAAGCTGTGGTATATTTATACCATGGAATGCTATGCAGCAGTAAAAAAGAAGGCTCTCTTACCCTTTGTGACAGCATGGAAGGACCTGGAGTAATTATGCTAAGTGAAATAAGCCAGACAGAGAAATGCAAGCATTACATGATCTCACTCATATACGGAATCAAATGAACAAAATAAACTAACAAACAATACAGAAGCAAGAGTTCCAACATGGTGAAATCTGTTACAGTCTTCATTTTGGTTAAACATAATAAATATTACACCTTCATAGGAAACAGGAAACTGTTAAACAGTATGGCTCCCAACAACCAACTATAACATCATTTTCTCAGAGCAGCAATGTTTCATGCTCACCCCAACAGATAAATGTAGAGGAATAATACATGTGAATAGGGAAGAGTGAGCAGCCCAAGGAAGGGGAAAAGATGAAATGGGCATCTTTTAATGCATTCAATATGAATGCTAATAATTCACCCTCAAAAATATCATATCTATTTGAGCAGCTTCCTATTGCATTTCAGGTGTATTTTACCTGTTCACAACCTCTCTTTCTATTTGCTCAGGATGCTCTCCAAACCCTCTTAGACATATGTACTGTTACTCTCTGTGGTTTTAAACGGTTGGTCTCCTCTTCACTATTATTTGCAGGGATTTTTAAGAAAATAGCATCAGTTTGTTTATATCACAGCATATCAACTAAAAGTCTTTTTAGCCAGAATTCTGGATAGAAATTACCCTGTGCATATTCTTATTCTCTCTTATGAACAATAGGCAGGTTACACAAAGAAAATGACATAAGAATTCATGGTATCTTTCTGGTGTTTTTCATCCCAGTCATCTGTGTTAACTGATGGGCCACATGAATAATGACTGTAAGGTATGCCAAGGTCTTTAAGTATCTTCTGAATTATCAGACCTATTTGAAAAAATTCTTCTACAAAATATATTATCCAGACATTCTCTGAACTTGCCAAATAATAGTTAACTATATTAGAATTTTTCATATTTAATGTTGGGTCTATATCCTAGGCGCGGGGGCGGGGGCATTTCTCTAATGCTATCTGTCTTAGCATTTCAATTAATCTTTTCTGTCTACCTTCATGTTTCCCACCTCTGCATACGTGAAATATTCAGGTCTAGGACCACAGAATCATTTCCAGTATCTTAATGTTGGAAGGAATCTAGAGATCATCTAGGTCATCTTCTCCTTTTACTGAGCAAAACTGACTCAGTTGACTTTGCCAACTGGTATGACACAGACCTGGGATTGAAACCCAAGTCCACTTTCTCCCAGTCTAGCTATCTTCCCAAGGTTCTCTTCAGACTCTTGAGCTAAAGAAATTAGCACCAGTTGGCAATGCAAAGGTTTGATGTGTGATATCATAACCCATCAAAAATGGGTCAATGACCACTGTCAGCAGGTGCTAGCAGAGCCAGTGCCATCAGCGCATGGGAGCGGTGGCAGCAGGAGCATGGCTACCAACAGACAGAGGACTGGGGGCCATGGCGGGAGGGGCTGGGAAGGGGCACAGAGGACTGGCCAAGGCCCGTCCCTGTGCCCATGGTGGCCCACAGTTCCTTTCAAGGTACACAAATTTGTGCACTGGGCCCCTAGTGCATATAAATGCATGTAAGTTTGTTGGTTGATCTCTTCCCACCCACCCATCCACTCACCCACTCCCACCTTCCCTCTGAGATTCAACAGTTTGTTCCATACTTCTATGACTCTGGATCTATTTTGTGTGTTAGTTTGTTTTGTTCATTTGATTCTGTATATGAGTGAGATCATGTAATGCTTGTACTTCTCTGTCTGGCTTATTTCACTTAGCATAATTACTCCAGGTCCTTCCATGCAGTCTCAAGGGGTAAGAGAGCCTTCTTTTTTACTGCTGCATAGCATTCCATGGTGTAAATATACCACAGCTTTTTTATCCATTCATCTACTGCACTTGGGCTGTTTCCAGATCTTAGCTATTATGAATTGCATTGCTATGAACATAGGGGTGCATACATTCTTTTTGATTGGTGTTTCGTGTTTCTTAGAATATAATCCTAGAAGTGAGATTACTTAGTCAAATGGCAGTTCCACATTTAGTTTTTTGAGGATACACCATACTGTTTTCCATAATGGCTGCATCAGTCTGCATTCCCACCATCCAGAGAAATATGTTGAGTTCTTATACAAAATTATAGTGGTAAACTTCATAAATAGAATTCTTTATATTTGTTTATATGTATAAATATAAATTCTTTATATTTATAATGTGGAAGAAGAAATATTAGTATTGTTATGAACTAAATGCTATTAAGAAGAAAAAAAAAGACTATCCACTGAGGGGAAAACACATTTTTAAAAAACAATGTAATACTTGATATCTTTGTTTTGAATCTTAGGCTCATAGCAATATGATATTGAGCAACTTACTTAATGTTTTAAAGGCTTGATTTCTTAATACATAAAATGGTAAGAACAAACCCTTATCTCATAGCATTATTTTGATGATTCAATGAAATAATTTGTGTGAAAAGCAGGCATGATTCTTGGCATACAGTAAGTACTAATAAATGGTAATTGTTTAACAATTTTATGGGTAAAATTTACTTTTAAATTAGGCTGATAATAATTTAGGTAAAAAAAGAAGTTGCAAGCAACATATAGAAGACATAAATCTCACCTTCATATTTTGAATGTAAAAGGATGATTGATATAGAAGACTTTAAAAATGATTATTAGTAATTTTAGATACAAATGTTTTAAATTTAAACAGATGTACTTCAAAATAATTACAACTGTTAATATATATTCAACACTACTCATTAGATCTAAAACAATGAAATACTTTCAAATCATGATCAACACTCACTCTATTATCTTTTTAAAAATGTAAAGTCTGAGTCACAAATATTAACAAAGTTAGTCTCAGTATTGAAACCATATATATATATATATATATTGTAAGTAGTCATCTCTAAGTGGGGAGACTAGGGTGATTTATATTTTAGACAGGTACTTTTCAAACTTTAATGTGCAAACAAATTACCTGGAGATTCTGTTGAAGGCAGATTCTAATCCAATTGGTCTCAGGAGGGGGCCTGAGGTTCTGGATCTCAAACAAGCTCCCAGGCAACAACCCAGCTTGTCTACTGGTCACCGTTAACTCAATGGGGTTGTTGTATTTTCCAGAATTTCTACAATCAGGATTACTTTCATCATGAAAATGTGAGACTGAGATTGCTTTTTCAGTATAGTGGGATTTTATATTTTATATATAGAAAGAGTATAGTGCTAAATATATTTTAATATGTATATACAGTGTTGAATATATAGATACATATTATGTTAAAATTATATGATGTTATAGTTGGCTGTTGGGAGCCATACTGTTTAAGTTTCCTGTTTCCTATGAAGGTGTAATATTTATTATGTTTAACCAAAATGAAGACTGTAGCAGATTTCACCAGTTGGAACTCCTGCTTCTATATCATCATGATCTTACTGTGAAGCTCTGCATCTCAGAATTATTCATGACTAAAACCCGAGTACCATAGAAGGGAGGTGTGGTTGCAGGCATTTGAAAAGAAGAAAATTTTATCTATAATTTTTTTAAAAATCAAAGAAACCAAAGCATAGTGTACTGAGGCATGGTTTTTCTTGAATCTCCTTTTTAGTGTTTGAAATGTTTACTGATGGTATAAACGGGTCACTCTTAAGAAAGCACATGCCATTCCCTCTTGCAATGAAAACTATTCAGTCAGTAAAAAGGGGCTTGCATGATCTAAGTGTTTATTAGACATAAATTGTTGACATGCCCCACCCCCTGGATTTTTACAAAGAAGGGTCTAATAGCCTTATCTAATCAGGAAGACCAGTTAAAGGAGAGCGGGGGCGGTATTTGTTTCTCTGGCATGGGCTCCCCTATAAGGAACCAGAAGTGGCAGACCGGTATTCATGAAATGTAAATGTGCGGAATTTTACAACACAGTTTAACCAGGCTTCAAAATATAAGAGCCACTATTTATTACTGTCAGTATCTGATGCTTATTAAAGCAAGATTGTGCAGTTTTATAGAGATCAATAATAGAATAACTGCAAGAGGATCAGTGAATTTCATGCTGCAGAACAGCCAGGCACTACAAAGAATCAATGTAACCCAATCTATCTGAGTTGGATGCCACAGTTCTCACTGTCTTTCCATTGTGCATGGACTGGCTCGGCATCTGTTCTGGCTCCCGGTGACAGTGGAAATATTTCATGGCGCTCCTTCCTCGGGCTGTCGGCTGGTGATAAGCTATAATGGATCAGTCCCCAAGAACAGCTGTCTCCCCTTGTTCCCGGGAAGAGATGAAAAAACGGCTCTGCTCTCACAGGCTGTATCAACCTTGACAATAACGGAGTGTGTAATTAACAGCTTTGCCCTAATAAGACCTCACATTTCTTTTTCAAAAGCAGTATCTTCCACCCTCCTCCAGAATGTGTTTCATTTTGTCTTTCTGGGTAAACACTTGCCAGGAGGTCAATAAGCTAAATTAGTCCCATGACTGGAGAACAAACCAGGACTCTCTCAGAAAGTATCTGCTTTTAACAATTTATCTAAACTCTTGCCCTGTTTGTGGGCAACTAATTCCCTTGTTTTTAGGAAAGAATGTGGCTGCAAACAGCTGGGAACATAATCACAGCAAAGGAACACACCTGATATACTTGGATGCTTATGGGAAGAAAGACTTACTGGTGGCTGGCTTTTTTAAAACCCAAAGACCTCAGATCTTCTATTTTCTTTCCATGTTCTACATACCACTTTTTTTTTGTAACCATAGGGGGTGGGATGAATTGGGTGAATAATTGAGAATCACATATTCCAGGAAAATATGAGACTTAGGGCAGGATATCTCAGAGTGGAGGTGGTGGTGCGGGTTTCTAACCATTAAGACCCTTTTAAATAAATCGCATAATCATGTCAATTATGTGGAATCTAAAGAAACCAACTCCTTTACTCACTAAAATTATTATGTTCTAAGCAAATTACAAAAAAAGTAGGATGAATTTAAGAAAGGTTTTCTAAATTTTCTAGAAATCAAGGTTTCCTCGTTAAGTTAATTGGAAAATGTTCTAGTGTTTGCCGTTTTCTCTGCTCCTTAAAGCACAGAGAACCCAGCACATTTACTCCTAGTGACCAGTTCCACAGATGGACAATCCCTGAAGGCGACTTTCTATTTACTGTTAACGAGGCAAAGCAAATGTGGGCAGTTCATAGCCCTGGTTCTTGTTTCTTGGGATATGAGGTGTCCAGGCTGAAGTCAACTCAAGGCAGATTGACCAAAATATTTTATGTTCGCGTTAAAAGTCCATTGGAGACTGCGAATGCCGTAGTTGGAAACTTAGCTATTGTTTGCTGGCTGTTTCTCGGTTCAGTGTCTAGGGAACAATGATGTCTGCCTTAGTATTTCCACTCGTTAATTTACTCATTTTGTCAAACAAAAAAACCATTTCTAAGCACAGGGAGATCTCTGAGATCCATGAGACAAGAGTCCACATATGTTTCTTAACGTGGGTAGTTAATAAATAGCATTTCATATTATTCTCCAAGCTTTCCATGTGCCATATTCATCTGACCTAGCCTGGGTTCCTCACAGCAGAGCGAGACAATGGCCTGCATGTGAGTAGTATGTTTTGGAAAGTAAGGTCCAGGAACAGGGATGAGGGTACAGCAGGAAGGAGGGAAGCCTGTTCAAGGGGGAATTATCCAGCTGATTATCTGTGGACAATCGGGGCTCAGTGTTTTTGAAAAGCTGTGAAGAATGAGTCTCAGAGCTGACCAAGGGAATGAACATGGATGTAGTTATCAACCTGCTTCCAATCCCCTGCCTCAGAATGGCTGAGGGACACCCACAGGTGTCCCAGAGGGTGGCAGTAAAGAAATTGCCCTGCCCCAAAGCAGAGGCAAATGGTGAGACTGAGGTGAGTAGCAGTTGCCTCAGCAATGGCCAGAGTGAAAAAGGCGGGTCTAAAAAATATGACACAGGAGGTAACCAATATGCCTTTTCTAAACACTGATGCATTGTACAATAAAAAAATAAAAATGAAGTAAAACAGGGTTTCCTTCTCTTCCCGTATGGGGCATAGATATCAGTATTCTTACTCAATGTGGCAGATAAGGCACATTCACTAAAATGTATCACATAGGGCAGTGGTCGGCAAACTGCGGCCCCTGAGTGTGGCTCATCCACAAAATACCACATGCGGGAGTGCATGTACAGTGCAATTGAAACTTCATGGCCACACTCAAGGGGCCAAAGAGCCGCATGTGGCTTGTGAGCCGCAGTTTGCCGACCACTGACATAGGGGTCAAGCAATGCAGTTTGGTATTAGTCTCTGTGATAGATTGCCTGTGGAATAGGCACAATTACTCCCCCTTGCCATGCCACACGACTTTGTAGGTCTTTGTATTGGGAGGCAGTAGAATCTTGAACCTGGGATGGCCTGCATACACAAAAGAAAGTGATAGAAGTGACCTTATAGCCATTCTTTGTCTGGTCTGCAAGAAGCCTTGCTCACTGCCACCCTCTCTGTCCCCTGCTTCTCCCAGATGAACAAGCTTGGGCTGGCCAGCTGCAGGATCTGAGATAAGCCAGGGCTGCTGACCGTCCTAGATTAAGGAACCCACTTCATCTATGCACCCCTCTCCTCCCCAGGCTAGAGCAGGGAGATGCAGAAGAAAGGAGACATAAAGAGCTAGAACCTGGACCCCTTTGTCCCAGCGCAGGTGAAGCTGCCTGCTGGAGGGGGAAGGCTTGTGTGCCTGTGGTGGGCAGTGGGAATCCTTGCTGTGGGCAGAGAAAGGGGGCATTATGTGAGTGGAAACTCACTAGAGATGAGTCGTGGGGTGGCAGGCTGCTCCTGAATTGTGCTAATCATTAAACCCTCCATCTGCTTTTGCCCATAAAGGATGAGTCAGCATGAAATACAAGCAGGGGTATGGCCAAGCCTTATCTTTGAGTTCGTTTTGGATTTTCTTTATGGCTAAACTTATTTTATTTTCTTTTTTTATTAGTTAAGGTATTACAAATGTGTCCTCATCCATGGCTAAACTTATTTTAAACTGACATAGCCTTGTGGTTAGATGTTTGGTTCTATTTATTGTCTATATAAATGGGCATTTTAGTAATTATGCAAAGTTTCCTATTATCACTTAATTTTTTTTTAATTTAGCCATTAAATATCAGTTTGCTTGAGCAAATTTCAGTTGTTTGTGTGGCTTTGACCACAGGACTTTCTCTGGCCAAGAGAATGCACACAAAGTGATGTCATGCCTACTTGAACCCCCAACTCTAGAGGTGGTGCAGCGTTGACCCTGCCCAGCTGCCATGCGAACAAGCAGGGGCTGGCTTGGGGAATGATGACACACTCGTGGAGCAGATCCGGGTGAGCCCAGCTGAGGCCATCCTTGCCCAGCCTGTCTCCGGCAATCTCAGCAGTTGAGTATACATACAGGCATGAGTGAGTCCAGATGAGACTGGAAGACATGCCAGCTGAGTGCAGCCTAAATTTGCAGAATTTGGAGGAACAACAAATGCTTACTGTTTTAAGAGCTATTAAAAAATATCATGGTAAGGTATCACATACCATTAACCATTTTAACTACGTTTAAATATATAATTCAGTGGCATTAGGTACATTCACACTGTTGTGCAACCATCAACATTATGTATTTGAGAATGTTTTCATAGTCTCAAACAGAAACGGTACCCATTAAAAATAATTCTCCCTCCACCGCCCCCCCATTTTCTAGGAACCACTAATTTACTTTCTGTCTCTGTGAATTTGCCTATTCTTGGTCCCGTCTGTAAGTGGAATCATATAATATTTGTCCCTGTGTCTGGCTTCTTTCACTTAGCATAATGTTTTCAAAGTTCATCCATATTTTTTCCTGTCATCTGTTGATTACCTTTTGGTGATTGTGAATAACTACTGTGAATACTGATGTTCAAGTATCTGAATCCCTGCTTTCAATTATTTTGAGTACATAGCCATAAGTGGAATTACTGGGTCATACGGTAAGTCTGTTAAACTTTTAAGGAACCACAAAACTGTTTTCCACAGCAGCTACATCAGAGTACATTCCCATCAGCAGTGCATGAGGGCTCCAACTTCACCACATCACTGGAACATTTATTTTCCACTATAATAATGTTTTAAAATAATAGCTATCCCAATGGATGTGAAGTGGGATCTCATGGTGGTTTTGATTTGCATTTGCATTTTCCCAGTGACTAGTGATGTTGGGCAGTTTTTCAAGCACTTACTTGTATATCTTTTTTGGAGAATGTCTATTTAAGTCCCTCGCCTACTGCTGAATTGAATTGTTTATTTATGCTGTTGAATTGTAGGAGTTCTGGATGTTAACACCTTATCAGATATTTGATTTGAAAATATTCCCTCCCTTCTGTGGCTTGGACTTCCACTCTCTTGGTAGTGTTCTTTGATACACAAATTTTTAAATTTTGACAAAGTTCAATTTATTAATTTTTCTTTTTTTGGTGTCTACATTTTGAGTGTCATATCCAAGAAATCATTACCAAATCTGTTACAAAGCTTCCTCCTTATGTTTTCTTATGAGTTTTATAGTTTTAGCTCTTATATTTAGGTCTTGATTTAAATTGGGTTCATTCCTATGTATATTGTAATAAGGTAAGGGTCCAAATTCATTCTTTTGCAATGTATATCATCCAGTTTCTCCAGCACCATTTGTTGAAAATGTTATCCTTCCCCCATTGAATTGTCTTGGAACCTTGTCAGAAATCACCTGATCACATGTGCTAGTTTGTTTCTGGGCTCTAGATTCTGTCTAGATGTTTATCATTATGCCAACTCCATATTGGTTTAGTTATTATTATTGTAGTAAATTTTGAAATCAGGAAGTATGAATCCTCCAACTTTGTTTTTTTTGAAGAATGGCTTGGCTACTTGATGTCCCTTGAGATTTTATATAAATTTGAGGATGGATTTTTCTATGTCTGCAAATAAACATCATTGAGATATTGATATGGATTGAATTGAATCTGTAAATAAATCTATAAATAAGTCTTTCAATCCACTAACACTGGATGTCTTTCCATTTATTTATGTCCTCTTTAAGTTTCCTTCAGTGCTGTTTTGTAGTTTGGGCTGGGTTTTCAGCTCTTTAACTTTGAAGTGCTTTGCTATACAACCTTACTTGTGATAATAGATAACTTGATCCTTTATTGATATGAGTCCAGACTACTGACTCTAAACCTACTGATTTCTCCACTGGCTAGAAAGTTCCCAGAAAGGGACTAATCTTCCTTATTTGTAAAACAGATCATCAGGGAAACTACCTCTCCCCTGTCCGCTTGTTCCCATGAAGGGTCTTCCACTGGAATAATGCTTTTGTCCTCTCTTACCTCCCCTACTCACTTGTCTGCATGTGACAGGGAACAGGGACCATGACTTACCTGATAAGGGAGAAAGGAGAAAAGTTAGGGCACAGGCATGGCTTCGTTTTTTTCCCCCCACAGTCTTTCTAGTATATTCTTGTATGGCTTATGCATTCTTCTGCCTGACGTATGTATTCTTCTATTTCCATGTGACAAGGACCCAGAACTTCACTTCTAGAGGTCAGTGGCCCCACTCTGACCCAGTACTGGCAGGTGATAAGTGTGTGTGGAAGTAATTCTCCCTGCAGCAGGCTGGGACAATATCAGCTTTCAGAGCTTTGCCTTATATTTAAGCTGGAGGGCAAAGTAGAGGTGTGTATTGTATGAGGCCTCATTTATAAATGGTGCCTCACAACCAAAAAGCTGATACTTGGATCTCAATTAATCTTTCTCATAGTCTGACGACAAAGGAGAGTCTGCAAAGATATTCACATTGCCCTGACTTCATGAGCAATTATAATAATTTGAATCACTCCTGGAAGTGAGAGGAGGCCAAACAAAATAATTCAGTAATTTGGGGAGGGAGGTACTACTGATGGAATGTCAGGAAAAAAGAAATTAGGACGAATGGGGTCCAAAAACAATTGAGTGACTCTTTAATCACCCACTGTGTGCTATCCTCTAACTCTTTCTTTTAATCTTCCCAACAGTTCCAGGAGCCAAGTATTATTATGCCTCATTTTACAAATGAGAAAAGAGAAATTACAATGATTGTCTAAGGTTCTGTAGGTTGTTAGTGGTTGTAGTAGAATAAATAATTGCTTCAATTCTTAACCTCCTTCCCTGTGATGATTATAAATTCAAGTCTTTGCATGTGACCTTTGTGCTTCTAGAGAGTATGTGGCATATAAACCTTAATCCATTGACTTTGAGTTGGACATGTGTCTTACTTTGGCTATTGGAAAGTTGGTGAATATACACAGCAAAAACTCTTATGTGCTTGCACTGTTTGGCTTGGTCCTCTGAGTTCTTGCCATCTTCCCCGAAAAGAGTCTGCTCTGGCTCTTGCTCATTCAAGAACTATCCTAAGAGGCATCTAGAACAGACTTGAACCCAACCTAAAACCTGAAACCAACTTCAGCTGTCCTGAAGATTGAAAAAGAGTGACCCGACCAACCTGCAGACCCATGAGCAAGAAAAATATTACATTACATTTTTAGGGGTTGTTTGTTATGCAGCATATTTGCCACCACAGTTGACTATTCTAGTCAGAATAAAATTCCAAGAATGTCTGAATTCAGAGCCCTTGCTCCTTACTTGCTTAATGTACAATCTAAAGAATAACACTGCCTGTGACCAGCCCCATTGTATTCAGGTGGAGCAGAGCCCTTTTGGTGTCTGAGATGTGTCTAGTATAGATCCTCACCCACCATCACATTTATGGATAGAAATTTAGGCTGATTTGCCAATCAGGTCCTGAGAATCTAAAGGTTCCTTTTGCATTTCATTCTGTGCTTATCATATTGCACTGCAGGACTTTTCCATGATAGATTGGTAGCTAGTAAAAATCTTGGTTTACATTCAACATTGACAGAGCTGAGTTTCAGAGCTACTCAAAATTGTCAAATGTGACCACAACATCTGAGCAAGATACAGAAGGGACCCTCTTTATCAACCAAAGTTGGGTTTCCTCTTAGGGAATAATTTGAACTTAACCCAAGGACTTCATCTTGCTTGAGTGTATACAGAATAGAGCTTGTGCAGGCAAAAATACATACATTTAATTCATCTAGTCTTTAACCAGAAAACATCACAACAAAACGAAAAGCAAGCAAACAAAACAAAAACATGTATCATCAGTCATGCATTTTAATCCCTGTCCCTCTACATCACAGATGGTTGAGACAGAGGTGTCTTTGATGGGAAAGCCAAGATGATTTATTTTGCCCCATTTTGTCTTGGCACAAAACCCAGGAAACTGGGTGGGACAACTTTCAATACAGAAGCACCTTAGAGCATAGCAAGCTGGTAGGCATGGCATGGAGGCCTGCAGAGGGCATATCACAGCTGCCTCTAGACAGAGAAGCAGCCAAACCTCCTCTAAGCTACCTGTGTAATAACATGATGGCTTTCTGGGTAGATGGAGCTCTTAGGGAGAGATGCAACGTATGTTCTCTCCTGGGAAGTGCTTCCAGCGGGGAGGAAGGACATATAAGCAGCAGCCAGGTTTACCTGGTGGGGAAGAGGAAGATATCTTGTTTTATGTCTATTCAACTCTATCTCCTCTGTTTTCTTCCTTCTGCCTCTGCGAATCCCCTCCTACTTACATGGTCCCATTCCCCAAAGGCTTTACATTCTGTCCTACTTTAATTAGAGAATTAGCACCTCCTCACATCTAAGAGTTTTGACCTCTCCCTGCCTAGTTTTCAACTCACCCAGGGCTTCTGCCCAGAGGAAAATTCAGGTCTATCTTTTCGCATTTTTCTTCTTGGTCAGCTAATATCCCTCCTACATGTTAGTTAGTCCAAACTGTCTGGACCCATAATCCATGACTGCGCCTGCCCTGTCTCCAAACAGCTTCTGATTCAAGTTGCTTTTCCTAGATTTATGGACAACATAGTGCTACCCACTTTTTAAAGTTTTCTCTCCCTCTCTCCTTCCCCACTCTCTGTTCTTCTATGTGTAATCTTCCTAACAACTCTATGAGGCCTGAATTCTTATTATCCCCATTTTACAGATGTGGAAGCTGAGGCCTGAGACAGCAAGTAGAAAAGCTGTCTATCTGAACCCAAGCCATATGACTATAGAATCCATGTCTTAGCCAGCACATCCACATTGCTAAATTCTTAAAAATGATCTATTTCCTGAGAGGTATGTTAAGGGCTTTACTTGCATTTTCAAATTTAATCCACTCAACAACCCTATAGAATTGGCAAGATTATTACCACCACAGGACATGAGAAAACTGACTTATGGAAGGGGGTAAGCAACACAGTCAAAGTCACACAGCTAGTTTAGGTGGAGGAACAAGTTTGAAGCCAGGTTTCTTTAGATCCAAAGCTTTTGCTATTAAACAGTTATAAATCTCTATTCAAAACTGTTGCATCCAAACTTGGGACCTATGATGATCCTCCTAGTTGGTGAGTCTCTCAGATCTGATCACTCTGCCTCTTTGCCACCCACACACCAAACTCCACCCTTTCCTCCTCTCTCCTTAGGCACCCTGTTGGAGAGAAGAGAACAAGGTGATTGGTTGTCTGGACACTGCTTTTCTCCTCCATGGGGCACTGAGTGCTGAAGGCCAGGCATTCTGTGGGAGGGAGGGCACTCAGCGTTCGTACAGCTAACCACTGGGGTATAATCTGGAATGCACGCTATTTGTAAGCGTTAGGCATCCCATCACAGGGAACTGCAGCGAGAACAGGTGTGTCCTAATTTGGTTTCTCCTGAAAACAGACCCCGAAGAAGGACGTAGTGCAGGTTCTTTATTTGGGAGGAGATTCCAGGAAGTGATGTGAGATTTAGGAAAGTGTAATGGAAATGGGAGAAATCCAACATGGGTGCATTAATGAGCTGAGCCCTGTGGGGCACCGGGGCTCAGTCCAGCAGGGCCCTCTGTGGATGCACACAAAATGCACATCAGAATTATCCCCCTGAGGGACAGGGAAGTGAATGTATTCACCCAGCAACTCCCTTCCCCTGTTGGTTAAGGATTGTCTCTGGGGGAGTTAATGCCTTGGCATTTCTGGGCTGACCTGTCATGTCAGAGGAAGGCCTTGGACACAGAGCATGGAATCAGTCCACCAGTGCTGCAGGGAGACTGAGGGGCATTCAGAGCACATGAAACAGGGCATCTGTGTGACTGCTCTAGGGGCTTCACACACAGATGGATGTAGGTTTAAGTGTTTGCTCTGCCACCTATTAATTCTATGGCCAAATACAAACTGCAGAAGCCCCTGTCTAAGCATCAGACTCCTTGTCTGTAATATACACATAATGATGTATTCCTAGATTGACTGGAGGATCAAGTGAGACAGGGTATGTGTCAGCACCTGGGACAGTGCCAGATACAGTGTGGACAACCACTGTTGCTTCCCCATTGAGCTATAAGTGGAGAGACTGTAGACAGGCCAGATGGTCCAAGGTGTGTCCATCACTGCTAGTCTCTGCCTAATGTTCTGGATTCTCTGTAGCTGTTTGTTGAACAAACAAAGGAATAAAAGACCCCAAATCTGGTTGGTGGCTTGGGAAAGACAACAGTGACAATTGTATATAGTGATGCTGATAGGATGAATCATATAACCATAATGTTGATTGTAGAACTAAGATGGCGGCAGAGATAAACACCGGGAAATTAATGCCGTGCACAACAATTGATTAATACCTCAGAGAAACAATACGGACTTCATCCAGAACCATAGGAAGCCTGGCTGACTGTAAACTCTACAACTAGAAGGAAGGAGAGGCACACTGAGAGCAAGAGAAGCTGCAGGAGAGAAGTGCAGAGGTACGGGGCTCGCGCGCGGAAAGGGGCTGGCACCCGAGGCGGTCTTTTTGAATCCGGAGGGAGTCACAAGCTCCCCACGGCTCTGAACTCCGGTTCCGGGAAGGCTCTGGGGACCCAGGACTCACGCGGGGAGAAACTGGACTGTCCGGCAGCAGGCGGCTTTCCCTCAGAGGTGCTTGCAGCCGTTACTGGGACACTGAGACGCGCGTCTCCTTAGGGCAGGGCTGAGACTCCGCCATAGCTGCTTGCTCCACCCGTTGATTCCCTGAGACCCCGCCCACCCAGGCTGCCCAGAGGCTTTTGCATATGAATGCCCCGGCCATTTGCAACCTGTAATTACCTAACTGCAGCCCAGTCAGACAGACCCAGAACTTCTAAGAGAAGGCCCCACAGCGCTTGCATCCTTCACAGCTGAGCTTTATCAAGGCACTTCCAAACTCCAAAAAAAGGGAAGAGGAATCTGCAGCGCTCTTCGTAGTTCCTGCTGGGTAACCTCAGGCAGAGGCTAAATTAGCACCTCCTTAGACTCAAGAGCCACTGTACCAAGGGGTCAGAGG
>NW_006286587.1:6347388-6352686 GCF_000327345.1 Myotis davidii
GAGGGCATGAGCGGGGGGGGGGGGGTTGGGGGGGCAGGGACACATATGTAATTTCTTAATCAATAAAAAACATATAACCATAATGTTGCCTGAAAGAAGTCAGGCCCAATAGAGCAGATTTTGTACCATTCCATTAAAGTTCAGAAACTGGCCAGAACTATGATAGATTGTGTTACCTTTGGGGGTGACTGAGAACAGAAGTGGACACAAAATGGGCATCTGCTAGAGTGGGGTAATACTGTGGCAATTTTTTTTTAACCCAGAGTGTTCCATTTGTGAAACTTGTTGGGCTGTTCATTTATGACTTGTGCATCTTTCTCTATGTATGTTAAATGTCAAAACTTTTAAACAGTGGAAGTGAGGGCAAGTAGGGCCTGCAGCCCGAGAGAATAAGAAACACAGAGACAACAAGCGTTCACTTCCCTCAACGTGCATCAGGAATAAAAAGCTTAAAAAGCCAAGCCTGTTAAGAAAATTAACTAAATTTTGCTCATGCATGTTTTAAAAATGAAGAACTATATTTCATATTCTCAAACTACCTCCCCCTCCAATAATAATAATTATTAATTACAGTGGAGAAGACTGGCAGGCACCACCTTTGATGAGTGATCACAGTGTGCGCCACCATCAATGGGACACATCGAAACTGACCCTCTGAGAGGCTTATAAAGATGCATCACCTGCACCCAGTTATGAGGAAGCAGCAGACAAAACCAAATTGAGGGACGTTCAACTCAATGACTGGCCTGTCCTCTGTGGAAGTGCCAAGCTCAAGAAAGACAAAGTAAGTCTGAGGACCAAATCCAGACTCAAGGGGACCAAAGGGACATAACAAGTATACACACCCAGTGCTTTCCATGGAGCCTTAGCTGTTAGGCCGCTGCTGGGACACTGCAGAACCCTACCGGCCTATTGGTCTCATTGCTGATGTCCTGATCTAGGGGTGACATGGGGCTATACAGAAGTTGCTCCTCTTTGGTAGGAAACACACACTATGGTGTTTGGAAGTGATGGAGCCCTGGGTAACAACATAGTCTCAACAGATTCAGGACAAAGAGTTCTTTATATGGTACTTACAACTTTTCCATAAAATTGAAACTATTTGAAATAGAAATGAAACGTAAAGGGCTTTCCACGAATGCTTTAGCCGAGAGGACTCCTGATATCAGAGGACGGCCCAGCAATCCTGGGAGACCAAGTGTGGAAGTGCCAAGGATGTGAACTGGTCATCCAACTCTGTCATTCCTATGAGGAGGAGGCATTCAGACACTCTTCATCCCAAGTCATGTCCTTTTACTAGATTTTCCATATGTTTTTATTGAATTTTAGAGAGGAAGGAAAGGAGAGGGATAGAGAGATAGGAACATCGGTAAGAGAAGAACATAATAAGAGAGGAACATCATTGATCAGCTCCCTCCTACATGCCCCCTACTGGGGATTGAGCCCATAACCCAGGCATGTGCCCTGACCAGGACTCAAACCAGACACCTCTGGGTCGACACCCAACCGCTGAGCCACACCGGCTGGGTTCCTTTTCCTAGATTTTCAATCTCGTTTTCAAAATCAGAGGGACAATATTTTAAATATCAAATATCTTCTCTGCAAACCCTGACAGGGTATTTTTAAAAGGAGAAACGTGGGTAATGTGCACATATTTTATTATGAAAGCAAGATTAATGGGGGGCTCTAAAACGAATTCACATGCAGGAAGCTACGGAAACACTGTTTGAATCATTCAGATGAAATCTGTATCGCTGGACAGGTCCACGTCCGCTGTGTTCCATTACCTGTGCTGGATGGCTTCTGACAACCCTAATAAATTACACTGTCCAGCTACGACTCCTTTATCTGATGCCATGGGTAATAGAAACAAGAGTGAGAAAGCAGAGAGGGAAAATGCCCACAATGGAGGATATGCAGTGTGATGAAGAATAAAGCAAAATATCTGCAGCATTAGCAAATTCGATGCTTCTTCTTCACCATGTTGCAGCCACTGTCCGGAAAGTATGGATTCCGTTCCCTTCCCAGGACCTGAGAAGAGCTCCCTCTGTAGCCGGACCCAGGCTTTGTGTAACCGGGTCCTGGCCACCTCCAGGTGCTGGTGGGCAGGAGGGATTCTGCTCTCCGTGGTCTCCATGGCAATGCAGAGATGCCTTCACTTCCCCAGGCCCGGCCAGTGGCTGTCATTTGCCAGCTGATTACTTGGCTTTCAGGTACAGTATGAGCCCTGAGAATGAGTCAAATGGAGAGGTCACCTGCATTGGAGCCCTCTCGTGCCACCCTAAGCAGCTGAGCTAATGCCACCTCCTTCCAGACTGAAGAGAATCAGAGAAGCACATTAACCCTGTGTAGGTGGCCACATATCCAAGCTCAAAGCCTATGTGTGAAAACATCTGTATTTTCCAGGTTAAGACACCACAAGGGGCCGAGCAGGCAAGATGCAAACCATTCCTAACCTTCTGCACGGTGGGCAGGTGTTTATGGTGCGGGATCACCCTGGGCAAACTAGCCGAGGTCCGTGAACTCCGAGGCCAGCCCTTCGCCACCAGCGGTCAAAGCCACCAGAGGCAGGGACGTCGGGGCTTTTCTGCATTTGGCCACTGAAAGATTTCACACTAACAAAACAAGAACACATTAAAACATGACTAATTTTGGCACATTTTTTTATTCTAGGAATGTGGAAGCTATAGCCCTAGATTAGCCAATGGATCTTTGACACGGATAGTATATCTTCCTGTTTAAAATTCAAATGAATCCTCAAAAATTGTCCCAAATGGAGTAGAAAGAAACAGATAGGACAGATGGACACTAACACATTTAAATCCGGTCCACAGAAGGTTTGTAATTAGTACATGATGACGGAAGAAGTAAAATATCAGATGGCAATGTTCCTTTGAGGTAGCCAAGTGTAGTAGGTTTTGTTTCTTTGCTTTGCTTGCTTTAAAAATTAGTCATAGCCGTTGTTTTGTTAAGAATCACAACGAATTTCAAAAAGACTCGAGTCTGCCCCCTTGTGTTGGAGATAGACAAAAGCAACTGCAGTTGCTTACGGTTATAATAAAAGTCCTCTTACTACAGGGTGAAATCGGCACCCTGCTATACAGCAAACCTAGTGTGTACAACAGTCTAATAAACTCTACAACTGTTTCTACATTGACTGTATTCAGACCAGGCCAGACACTGTGGAAGATACCAAAGGAATGGAAGAATTAGCCTGTGCCATCAGATATTCAGACTATTATTAGACACTTCCCTTATATGCTGCCCCAGGTAGATTTGCAATGCGGCTTCACACACGAGGCCTATGCTGTCGATTATTCCTGCTTTCTCAAACAAAACTTCTGCAAGTGGGGTGTTGTTTTGCTATTCCCTGACTGGAGAGCTAGCTTGCACGGTGCAGTGTGCTTGCAGAATTCTGTTAGCATCATATATTTATTATATTTACCTGGACAGAACACAAAAAATATGCCTGATATTTGAACTACAAATAGGTAGATATAAAGTGCTGGCATATTTATAAGATCCTAGGCTATTTCCCTTTGGTCTGGTAATCCCCCCTTGAGTCTTTGTAGCAGACATTGCTGATAATCTTCTTGGATCCACTGGGTCTCTTGTACAGTTCTCAGGCATTTCTACCCAGACTCCTGTGTGCTCTGCTTCCAACGACCAGTTCCTGTAACTCGTCTTTGAAGGACAGTGCCTTAAAGGCTGGTTCACTATTAGAAAATCAATGCATGTAACCCATCACATTAACAGGTTAAAGAAGAAAAATCATATGATCATATCAAGTAGTTGCAGAAAAAGCACTTGACAAAATCCAACACCCATTCAGAATAAAAACTCTCAGCAAATGAGGAATAGAGGGGATCTTCTTCAACTGGATAAGCAGCATCTACAGAAAACTTCCACTTAACATCACACTCGATGGTGAGAAACTAGATGCTTTCCTGCTAAGATCAGAAACAAGGCAAGGTTGTCCCTTCTTACCACTGCTTTTCAATATCTTATCGGAAGTCAGAGTATGACAATAAGACAAGAAAAGTAAACAAAAGGTACACTGATGGGGAATGAAAAAAATAAAACTGTCTTCATTTCCAGATGACATAGTTATCTGTGCATACAATCCAAAAGAATCAACCCCAAACTCTCCCAAGTTGCATGGTGTATAGTTAATATACAGAAGTCCCTTTCCTATATTCCAGCAACGAACAGGTGGGATTTGAAATGAGAAACACAATACCATTTACATTAACGTTCTCTTATATTAAATACTTAAGTATAAATCTAACAAAATAGGTATTAGATATGTATGAGGAAAACTATAAAACTCCAAATAAAGAAACAAAAAAGGAACAAATAAATGGAGAGATAGCCCATGTTCAGAGATAGAAAGACTCAATATTGTCAAGATGTTCTTCCAAGCCTGATCTAAAGACTCAATGCAGTTCTAATCAAAATCCCAGCAAGTTATTTTGTGAATATTGGTAAATGAGTCTGAAGTTTATTTGGAGAGGCAAAAGACCCAGAATAGCAACAGAATTTGAAGAAGAAGAAAGTCAAAGGATTGACACTACCCAGCCCCAAGACTTTTTGTAGAGCTATTGTGATCAATACAGTGTAATATTGGCAAAAATTTGGAGAAATACATCACTGGAACAAATTAGGGAGCCCAGAAACAGACCCCCATAAATACAGTCAACTGATCTTTGACAATGGACAGTACAAAGAAGAAAAATTAGCCACTTCAACAAAAGGTGCTGGAACAATTGGCCATCCATATGCAAAATATAAATAAATAAATCTAGAAACAAACCTTATATCTTTCACAAAAAATGAACTCAAAATGTATTATAGACCTAAATGTAAAATGCAAAACCATAAAACTCCTAGAAGATAACATAGGGGAAAGTCTAGAGGACCTGGAGTATGGAGATGGCTTATGAAATACAACACAAAAGGCTCCATCCATGAAAAAAATAATGGATAAGCTGAACTTCATTAAAATTAAAAACCTCTGATCTGTGAAAGACACTGTCAAGAGAATGAGAAGACCAGCCACAACCTGGAAGAAAATATTTGCAAAATATCTTAACAAACACCTCAGTGAAGAAGATATGCAGATGGTAAATAAACATATGAAAAGATACACAACATTATATGTCATCAGGGAATTGCAAATTAAAACAACAATGAGATACTACTACACACCCATTGGAATGACCAGATTCCAAAACACTGACAATACCGAATGCTGATGAGGATGTGGAGAATAGGAACTCTCACTCACTGTGTGAGTGT
>NW_006286587.1:6352755-6353286 GCF_000327345.1 Myotis davidii
GACACTTTGGCAGTTCTTTAAAAAACAAAACATACTTTGGCCATCTGATGCAGCAGGTGTGTTCCTTTAACATTTATCTGCATGGGTTTAAGACTTATGGCCACACAAAAACCTGCACGTGAATATTTGTAGCATCTTTATTTATAATTACCAAAACTTGGAAACAGCCCAGGTGTCCTTCAGTAAGTGAATGGATAAACAGTGGCACATCCGGACAATGGAACATCATTCAGTGCCAAAAATATAAATGAGTTATCAAGCCAGAAAAAATATGGGGGAAACTTAAATGCACATTATTAAGTGAAAGAAGCTCATCTGAAAGGGCTACACACTGTATTCTTTAATTATAAGATACTAGAGGCCTGGCGCATGAAATTTGTGCACAGGTAAGGTCCCTAGGCCTTGCCTGCAATCAGGGTCATATTCCCTGGCTGCCCGCAATTGGCCCCGCCCCCTGCTACCACCCACCCCCAGTTCCCCATTCACCATTGAGTGATTGGAGCCTGCTGGCTGGAGGGAGGCACTGAGAGG
>NW_006286587.1:6353478-6360306 GCF_000327345.1 Myotis davidii
GGTGGGGGGGTCCCTGCTGGTGGGTGGGGCTGGCCGGGGTATATGAGAAATCTCTGTACCTTCTTCTCAGTTTTGCTGAAAACCTAAAATAGCTCTAAAAATAGTCTATTAAACAAACACAAAAAACAGATGGCAGGCTAGATTTGGGAGGTAAGGATAGTATTTTGACTCCTAGCCTAGGTCCTTTGTTGAAGGAATTAAGTGAAAGAATACCAAAGTATGTTCCAGGTACTGTTGCTGCATCAGTGACAAGTTGTCCACAATTGCTGTCTCATGTTGGCTAGGGCTGCAGGCACAAGAGACTGGACATTCCCGAAGCTCACACACGGGGCTGGTAGTTGATGGTGACTGTTGGCTGGGAACTCAGCTGGGCTGTCCACCAAGCACCTACCTACACAAGGCCTCTGTGGCATGGTGGCTCCTTACACAGTGGGGCTTTCCCCAGAGCGAACATCCTGGAGAGCCAGGTGAAAAAAAGCTGCCTGGCCTTTCCTCACCCAGTTTTGAGGGTCCGCAGGATACATCTTCCATGTTCTCCTGGTTATGGGGGAATCAGAAGCCCTGCCCAAGTCAAGGATACCTCTGGCAGGATAAGTGTCCACAAAACAGTAGGGACAGTTTTAAAAATCACCACACCAAGCAAGGCTGAAACTATACTCAACCATGCTTTTACCTGGAGGGAGTGGGTAGAGAAAGGAACTAATATTAACCAAGGACAGTCTATGAGGCAGGCACCATGCTGGGTGCTTTACATACGTCAGCCCACAACATTTCCCTGAAGTTAGTATCAAGAGTTCCCATATTCCAGCCAGGAGCCAGAGATGGAGAGAGATTAAGGAGTGAGCCCAAATCATGTGACAGGTTCTGATGCCAAAGCCAGATCTGCCTGGGGCCCATCTTCCCTGACTAGTTTACCCTCTTGGGCACCCAGCAAGGGAAAGCAGCCCATTGGGAAGGGCATCAGAGTTAAACCTTGTGTTCACTAGGGCGGTGTGTGTTAAACGTCAGTGCGCACATGAATATCCTCTTTGTCTTGTTAAGCACCTCATTCAGCATGTCTGGGTTGGGCCTGAGATTCTGCATCTTACACGCTTCTAGGGATGTTGCAGCTGCTGGCCTGTGTGGTAAACGGGGATGGGGACCACTTCCCATGCTACAAGTCCCCTCCCACCCAGTGGGAATCTAGGGAAGGCCACCTGTAAGCAGAATGTGAGACCCTGGGAACTTGGCCAGCAACTCAGTCTAAGAAGGGCCAAAGAGAAATTGCTTGTAGCTGTGAGCACGGATGTAATCAGCCAGTGTTTTGATCTCACACAGCTTGCACAGGGGCCCATCCCCTACCCCTGTGTGCCCCCTTTTCTCTGTTCTCTGTGCTCTATAAAACCTCCTGGTGGGAAAGGCTTGGTGGCACAAAAGAGTAGTGTCAGCAGGTCAACCCCTGTGTGCACGAATGTCCTGATAAACCCATGACTTTCACAGCCAGTCCTCTGGGTTATTTCTTGGGGAGCCATGAACAATATGCTGAAGTTTCCTGGGTCCTCCGCACTTAGCACAATGTGGCCTGTGGCCAGCACTGTGGGAATCGAGGTCTATGGTACAGCAGGTGATAGGCTGGGGTGCAGCGCCCAAACAAGGCCTGGGACCCAAGAAAAGCATGCCTCCTTCCTCGGGAACCTGACAGCCTGGCTTTCTGTGGGCAGTCAGAAGCTAAGGATAGAAGTCCAGGTGGGTGGTGGGTGGAGGTGGAATGTCGTTGAATTCCTTAACAGTATGTTGCTTATTGCCAGTGGAAATGGGAAGGGGTTAGAAATGATCATTTTTCTCTGCAAAAGTCTTTTCTTTCATTTCTTTATTTGGGTCTTCCTAGAGTTGTGTAAAAATATAGACAATTGCAAAAAGCTGAACTACTGCAATTGTGTGTGATTCAGACGCAAGGCTGAGAGGACATAACTGAGTTCAGGAAAAGGTCAAGTCATAAATCAAAAGGGAGATCAAACCAATTATTCCAAGTGAGCTTATGGTTAACACTTGCTTCTCTCACCACGGCATCAGCTTCCCTAATTAAATGCAAATTTGATTGCATTTATTACTGGAAGCACTGACAAGTTAAAGCTTCAATATGTTCTTATCTGATGTGGCACTACCCACCATCCATTTAGTTAATTGTAAGTGAGGCTGCACAAACTATTCAGGAACACTAGGTGGCACCTTTGCATTTTTCTTGACAAAGCCAGAATTTAAAGCTGAAACCAAGGGAAAGAAACCTGTTAGTGGAGCACTATGGGTATAGGTAGTTCTCAAAGACACTGAATCAACTCTGGGGAATTGAGCCCTGGAAATCTGTATTTTTAAGTAATTCTTCTCAGATGATTTTTCTATGGGATGGCATTAGAAATAGCTGATACAGTTAAAGCCTTACTTAAAAAATCAGGAAATAGCCTCAGATTTACTCAATTTGCAAGGATGAGATGGGCTTTTTTACCAAGTCAGGAAAAACAAAAAGTGAAAAATTTAATGTTTTAGTGATAAAGCATCAAAGATAAATTTAAACATATAAATTGTGTCCCAAAATTGAAAAACCACCATGAAAGAAAATGTCAAATCTTAAAAATCTATGCCACTATTTTTCTTCAGTTGAGCTAATCTATTTATATAAAAGCCTAATATGCAAAGTGTCCCCTTGGGAGTTCGACCGATGGGGAGTTTGATGGCTCACTATGATGTGTGCTGACCACCAGGGGGTGGCGTAGAATGAAGGAAGGCCCCGGCCGCCAGCCAGTAGCCAGGGAAGGAAGGCCCTGGCCAGCAGCCAGCAGCTGGCAGCCGCTAGGTACCGTACCCATGCATGAATTTCATGCACTGGGCCTCTAGTTTATATATATATATATAAAAGCCTAAGCAACCGAATGACTGAATGACCTGTCAATCAGTCACTATGACATGCACTGACCACCAGGGGGCAGACACTCAACACAGGAGCTGCCTTCTGGTGGTCAGTGCGCTCTCACAGCAGGATCACTGCCTAGTCAGAAGCTGGGCTCACAGTTGGCAAGCACAGCTGCAGCGGCATGAGACTCTCCCACCTCTGTGGCAGTGCTACGGAGTGGTGGGTGGCACAGTGGGGCTGGGATGAGCAGGAGCAGCGCCTGGCCCTGGCTTGGGCTCCTCCCTGGCTGCCTGCCACTTCCCACACTGCTACACCCCTCAGGGATCAGCCGAAACCAGCAGTCTGACATCCCCCCAGAGTGCAAGAGGAGAGAGGCCACAGATTGCAAGAGGGGGGCAGGCCAGGGTGAGGGACCCCACCAGGGCACGAATCTGTGCACTGGGCCTCTAGTATTAATGTAATGAAAAATAAACCCACTGTACAAAAGATGAGTATGCTTGTAATGTGGCCTCAACCCCACTTGGTGGCAGAATACTCTATCGTAGGCACAAGGCTTGACACTATCAAGAATGAAGGAACAAGTCAATAAAACACCAGATGAAGCAGTAGATAATATAGCAAATACTGTATGGCTTAATGGATGAAGTAGATGCCTATTGCATAAAGTTTAAAGTTACTTTATATACATGTATAAAAAAACAGCAGGAAACCCCAATTTTATCTGCCTGCCACATTATAATCAGATTGAAGAAACACAGCTTTGCTCAATGTGGCCACAGTATTTTCTATGTTAATATTCCCCTACCCAGGATTACTGCTGAGACATATGTTACTATACATGACAAACGATTATGGGCTGAAGTGGATTTGAATGAGTACAATCATCAAATATTTATTGGGCACCTGCCTGGTGACTGGCTCAGTTCTATAAGAAGAACACACATGCAAATTAAAGAAAGCTTAGATGAATGAATATATTCATGACATAGCATATGTTTCAGGACGAAAACTTTGAGCAGAATTATAGAAGGTAGACTCTATTCTTTATTGTTTTACTTTTGATAGACCAGAGAGGAAAGAAGAAGGAAAAAAAAAGTTTGGGAGAAAAAAAGCATAGCTACAGTCAACCTTAGTAATCTTGCATGTCATCTAGGACTTGGCAAGATATAATTGAAAACCAATTTCATTCTTTCCTGACTTCTCCTTAAAGGAGACACACTGCCAAACCATGGCCACACTTCTCATACCTCAACCCCCATCCCACTCCCTCCAATACTCCCACCTCTCATGGGTGTCCTCAACCACTCAGGCACCAAAACCCTGACCCACTTCTCTACTCCAGCCCTTCCTGGCTTTTACTCCTGCCCCACCTGCTGTGTCCACGTGCCTTTTATGTGTAATTGGGTCAATACTGGAATATCCCTAGTGAGAGGATCCCAATGCTTTCCAATGCTTCCCTTTGGTTGCTGGAGAACACACAGCTTCATGTTCCCCACAGTACTGAGGCCTGTGTGTGCTTTCTCTGCATAGCCCTTGCTATTTTTCATCCCAGGGGACTCCTAGGAGGAATCCTAAATGTCCCGCCTACTGGGCAGCCATTCAGTCACTGAGGAAAGCCATCCTGTACCTCCCTCTCCGAGTTTGACAGAGATTACCAGCGTTCCCCACCAGCTGTCAAACTGCCTCAGTTCTTTTTCTTTTTTTCTTTTTTTTAGTTTTATTGCTTAAAGTATTACAAAGGGTATTACATATGTCTCCTTTTTCCCCCCGCCCTTGACAATCCCCTGGCCTCCCCTACCCCACAGTGTCATATGTCCATTGTTTATGCTTATATGCATGCATATAAGTCCCTTTGGTTGATCTCTTCCCCTTACCCCCACCTCCCTTCTGAGGTTTGACAGTCTGATCGATGCTTCTCTGTCGCTGGATCTGTTTTTGTTCATCAGTTTATGTTTTTCATTATATTCCACAAATGAGTGAGATCATGCAGTTTGACAGTCTGTTTGAGGCAGCTCTGCCTCTGTATATATTTTTGCTCATAATGCCTCAGTTCTTGATTCTCCCTTATGTCAGCCATCTTTCTTCTGATGCACTTGTTTCTCATTGTCCAAGGATGAAATGGAATGAAACCGACACCTTCCAGTGCAGTGAACATGGCAGGAAGTTTTGTCATGACAACTAGGTGGGTACTGAGAGCAGAAATGTTAACAGGGACTCGCTGCCGTCCCACCATACCTTTATTTTCCCCTTCATAACACTCCACACTGATAACTCCGGGTCACATCTACATTTACTTTCCCCTCCGCAGTAAACGTTCCCGGAAGGAAGGCCTCAGGCCTCAGTTATTCACTACTGTGCCTCCAGCACAGGGCACTGGGCTTGGCCCATGGCAGGCATTTGTGGAAACAAAGTGGCCTGAAATGGAAGAATAGATAGTGAATGAAGGTCTCTTTAAAAGGAATGCAGAAGGCAGAAAGGGAACCATGCAAGAAAACACTGATGTCTTCCCTTGCAGAGCCAAGCTCACCAGTGGGGTAAGGGATGGTAAAGAGCCCAGGTTTGCGGTGGGAAATTATCAAAAATAAGAGTTTTTAGAAGTTGGCTATTTTTAAAAAATATGTTCTTATTGATTTCAAAGAGAGAAAGGGAAAGGGGGAGAGAGAGAGAGATAGAAACACCAGGGAAGAGAGAGAATTACTGATTGGCTGCCTCCCGCAAGCCCCACACGGGGATCGAACCCAGCCATGTGCCCTGACCGAACCCTGACCTCGTGGTTCATGGGTCAACACTCAACCACTTAGCAACACTGGCTGGGCTGGAAGCTGACTATTTTGAACTGTCTGCATTTGTGTGTGTGTGTGTTCTGGGTTAATTTCTCTTTAGTTGCTGCTAATTTACAGTCTTGTCACCTCCTCAGCTTTGTTTTTATTCATTCGCTGGGAAACTTGAAGCATAGCTGATGGGCTCAAAATGTTTTCCTGTTTTAGGCTCATTGTTCTTAAAAGTGAATCAAAACCATGAAGATGGGATGGTGGAATCAGCATTCAAGACCGTAGGTGCCACTGGCGAACTAGGCTTTCAAACTGCAAGATGGGAATATAAACAGGCCAAATAACAATGGGCAGCAATTGTGCATTCAAAATCCCATTTTTGCATAAAGGAATGGAACTTCTTACCCTTTGAAGACACTGAATTTATCAATAAAAAAAATGAACTAGTAATCAACAAAATTCCCAACCATAAAGGGTTTTCAAATGATAGCACATCTGTCCTAATGTGGCCACTAAAACAATGTTGCAGGCAATGTGACAACATGTAGGTTCATGGCTCTCAAACTGTAAGCCCAGGTGCCCCAGAGGAATGCACAGGGAGTGGCAGAGTATTTTTAATTTTTGAAGGAAACAGCAATAGCTAACCTCTGTCAGATGACTTGTAAATCACCAGCTCAAGGTAGTTCAAATTTCTACATTCAATTGCACCACTTGCCTTTAATGACATCAGTGAACGAAGCATTTGGCAGTTGTCATGACAAAAAAAGTTCTGTGTAAAAATCGATGTGGAACAGGAAATGAGGGTGTGTTATCCAACCCGGCTCCAAGGCTGAAGGTGTGCAGTGCCCAACAGATGTGCACATTTTATTAGGATTTTCTTTAAAAATGACAAAAATTTAAAATCTCAATTTATGTGTATAATTGTTAAATATTTATTAAATTGTTTGGATTGAATTACTTAATAAATGTAAAGGTTAACTATTCCTTTTTTCCTAGGAGGGGCTGTGACGAATACTGAGACACTGGGTGCTTTGAACCAAGAAAGCTTGGGAACTACAGCATTAGGTGAAAAAAATGAAATAAAAACTGTACAGACATCGTAATCAATCTTGCTCTTCTCTTTGTGTGTGTGTGTGTGTGTGTGTGTGTGTGTGTGTGTGTGAGAGAGAG